>NW_023494808.1:19329578-19929578 GCF_904425465.1 Colossoma macropomum
TCCTTTCTAATATTATTTTGCTAAAAAAAAAAAGAAAATAAAATGCTGATCATAATATATCATTATGTATTTTATATATATATATATATATATATATATATATATATATATATATATATATATAATTATTAGTGATTGTATTTGTCTAAATAGTTTTATATATGTGATCTATCAAATAAATGGGTCGTCCTCCACATACAGTGACCCCCAAAAATATTTGGGCATTTTGCTATACTTAAAAAATGTACTTAGTTCATTGTGTTAGTAAACAAAATGTCAAACCAAGTGACATTTGTTTTAAAACAGACAATTTCAATTGTAATTCCAAAAAGTAATATTTGTTTTTGCTATTAAAAGGCGGCTGGTGATTTTTGTCATCATTTCCTTTGTTATCGAGACTGTTAAGCAAGTTCTTTGCAGATGCAGGTCTGCATCCAAAATGCCTTCTGAGTTCATGATTCCATCAGTGAGCACAAGCTCACCAACAACACTGTAAGAAAAACTGTCCAAGACTTTGGCATGTCCATCTCTGTGCTTTAAGTTCCCTCAGTCTTCTCCAGACTTTCTTCACACTAAGAGTCTAGTTTGATTTGTTTTTCTCTGAAACAAATATCTTTTTGTTAAAAATTCTATAAATTAAACTAAAGAACTTTATTAATGGTTATATTATTAAAGTGTCCGAATACTTTTTTGGGGGGCCACTGTAGTAACAGTAGGGCTGCTGTATCCATAATTGCTGATGTTTGCTGCATGGAATCAGCACTTAGGATGGTGTAAATATGGCTGAATAATGAAATAAGGAATGATTGTCACCTTCGAACTGTAAGACCTTGGCCAGCTGCTTTAAACAGCAAAATTTCGTGAATGGAACATACGACAAGACTACGGGTTAAAGCATATCCTCGTGTTCACTTATCAAACCCATCACAAAGCTACAATACATTACTAGTCTTACCTCTATTACATTCATAGCCGAATCCACCGTTACTGCTGCCATTTCTCAGATTATACACTTTTCTTTGAAGAGATAACACTGGACAAAATGAATGATGGGTGTTTAGGGGGCTTCCAGATTGAAGGATGCTGCAGTCTCGGTAAAAGACGTAGCTACGCAAGATAAAACGTGCACACAAAGTTCTCCAGCCAAATTGAGTTACAAAGACCTGGGGAAGGTACAGCACATGTTGAGCCTAAAAATAAACCTTCTCAAACTATGTGGCCCATGATGAAACACCAGGTAAAAACAGACTGCAAAACAGCACATCAGCAGCTAGCGGCCCATGCGGTCGGACACCAAAGACGACGGTCCTGCACACAGAAGGAGAAGTATAATATGAGCCCTTGAGAACTCCTTCCCTCGCGCGCTATCTGCTGAGCCCTTTACACGATGATTCGGGATGTTCTGAGGACAAAAGGATGGCAAAATTACAGCGTAATTATGATTTTCGTCAGCTAGTTTCGTCAGCTGTAAGCTACCGTGCTGAATGCTTAAGAGATGCGATAAGAACAACCATTGAGGAAGTTGTCAAAACATGGTGTCGTTTCCAATAGATCCTCTTTGTGCTACCCAAAGTGTGTGAATATTCATTTCCGAACTAATGTAGGTGGTATAACAAGCACATTCCGAACAAAAGAAGTACAATCGCTTGCCTTATGTTTTGACAGAATGGCTGCCATACAATTTTTCTATGCAATTTGACTAGTCCAGGCACTGTAATCATGTTATTGCAGCCTGGTGATGTTAAGATTCCACTCTACTGTAATAGCAAGCTGGCTTGTCACTCTACAGGGCTAATTAAAATCTCAATAAAACACCTGTCTGATGAGAGCCGAGCATGAAAGCACAGCAGAATGCTCCACAAGCTTATTCATGCAAAGGGTGGTTATAATCGTCAAAATGAGGAGACTTTTGAGGTTTCTACCGAGACCTTCAGCTACCATTAAATGGGTGCTTGAACTGAAAATCAGCATCAATTTCAGTGTACGCATTCCTCATCGTACAATACAAGCATGTCAGTCCTGCCAGTAGGTGTCAGCAGTCCACCACTAGTACGTTCACCTTTCTGTTTTGATGTCATGAGAGGACAACAGGGATATAATGGAGGCTGCAAAGCAGCACTACAAAAGCTGAGCGTTAGGACTACTAAAAAGAATAAAATGACAAATGGTGGCACAAGCAACATGATTTTTAGTTTGAGGCCCTCTTTTTTGATTGACCATATCTTACCAATAGCACATGCTACTAGGCTCTGTTTTTGAGGCTCCATTGACATATAGCCCTGTCTATATTGATGAGAGATTTTGTTGGCCAGAAGGCAAGGACAGAGCTTCCAAGAAAAAAAAACAAAAAAACCTTGGGTCTTCCGGATGCTGTCTAAATCTGAGAAAGCAAGAAAGGAGGTAACAAGTACTGAATGTAATTGGGCCCACGACCAGTCAACCATTCACATCTTTGCGGCTACAGTAGCAGCGAGTAGAGAAGCTATTCATGCTAGCTCTCGAAATATAGAATAGAACGGGGCACAAACATAGAAAAACCTTGACCGAGACATGGATACATATAACTTTTGCTCTCCCCTTTCACCCTCCCTCCCCCCGTGTACATTTCCATTTTGATCTGAAGCAAGTGAAGTGAGCAGAGGAAAAACCATCTTTGTCAGCTGAAGCTCGAAATGAAAAAGTCAGATCATCTCCTAGTGCAAAGAGAAAGAAAACACGCGTATATATGTCTGTGTGTGTGTGTGTGAGTGCATGTGTATGGTTTTCAGAACGTGTGAGAGCTGACGTCTTGGTTAGGACGTGGCCTGGACCTTCACCTGGAACCATCTTCCTCTTCTTCTCCTCTTGCGTACCTCTTCAATCCTGTTGTTCTTCTACTAGCTGGGGCCTAAAGAGCACTGAACATATAAAGCGCAGCTGGGGGTCGGCCAGGCGAGACCGCCGCTGGCCAGTGCGCCCCGGGGCTTCGACCCAGTTTGACCCCGCTTGCTCCTCGCTGGCGGAGGGGCGCCCTTTTTTTGGCGGGAGATGGTTTTGGAGCATGCTAATTCGCTAGCGCTAGCCCTCCCAACCACCGCTGTCCGAATCACTCCTCCCTGGGGGCGTTGTTGTCTTCCAGCGGGAAGATTCCGGCCAGGCAGGTGGAGTTCTGGCTGGCCGTCATGGTGGCCACCGTATGGAGGAGGACCAGGACCAGCAGGCAGAGCTTGAGCCTGCCCTGGCCCAGCCGCGGCGCACCCGAGGAGGCGGAGGCGGCGGCGGCAGTGACGGAGGAGCTGTGCTGGCACGATGGGTGAGTCCTTTTGAAAGTGTCCCGCGAGCGGTTGCTAGAGTTCAGCTCCCACCGCACGTCGCAGCACTGTGGCTCCTGCTCAGCGCTCGCCGTCTCTGAAAGCCCTGGAAAGCACATGAAAAGACGTAGATAAAATAAGGATTTCTTTGGTTTCCAAACAGTTCCAAACAGAGTGACACTGAAAAATACACTGGTTTAACTTCACATGTGTCCACATAATAAAATATATTATACCTATTATTATATACATTATATATAATAACAGAACCCAATAAATAGGGCGGCACGGTGGCGCAGTGGGTAGCGCTGTCGCCTCCCAGCAAGAATGGCCTGGGTTTGATTCCCGGCCAGGTGACCAGGGTCATTTCTGTGTGGAGTTTGCCTGTTCTCCCTGTGTCTGCGTGGGTTTCCTCCGGGTACTCTGGTTTCCTCCCACAGTCTAAAAACATGCAGTCAGGCTGATTGGACATGCTGAATTGCCCCTAGGTGTGAGTGAATGTGTATGTCTGTCTGTCTGCCCTGCGATGGACTGGCGACCTGTCCAGGGTGTATCCTGCCTTCCGCCCAATGACAGCTGGGATAGGCTCCAGCACCCCACCGCGACCCAGAAGGATAAGCGGTTTAGATGATGGATGGATGGAGAACCCTATAAATAGGAACTTAATCATTATCTAAAGGTTCGTTAATAATATTAAGCACCTGAGAAAAAAAGCTGTTTATCTGGGCAGTAAATGTTTATTTGCTCAGCTAAAAATAAAATATAAATAATAGTAACGCAATAAGTACTGATTTTATGTGTTGATGTGCTCATTTAGCCATTTCCAAACTTCTCCTTGAGTCAGAATAATGGTTTTTCATTGTAATTGTTTAATTGTTTATATTTATTCTAATGAAAATTCAGTACATTTCTTTTTTCAATGCAAAAAATATCAGCATGTTTCTCAACACAACACATCACCTCAAAAAAGTTTACAGTTTGGCACACACATCTCCTGAAAACTTTACCAGTATGTCAGATATATATTCATAATGAGTTTCACACCAGCCTCCACTTTTTCCACCCTGACACGACTGTAACCAAACAGTGTACTGAGGCAACATAAAAGCAAATCTGCCACCAGTACAGTCTGTAATAGTCAGGGCTTGACTACACTAGGCAAGAGCAGGCAAGTGCCTAGAGCTTCCCCTGGAACCATGATCCCTGTAAATATACAAGTTATGTATATTATATATTATCTGTGAAACCCTGGTCAAATCACGTTTTGTTGTGTTGACTTTCTAAGTGAAAATAAATTAACACATCCTCTACAGAGAACACAATTCTGTACATTTTAATATACAATTACTGTTTATTTCCTGAATTGACCATATTGCGGGGATGGGGGGTTTTGTGTTTTAAATATTTAAGTGTATTCCCTATTAAGGATATGTTAAATTCTCCCACTCTCTGATCCCGCAGCCATGATGCTGTAACATGTGCAGAATGTTTCTTGCCATTGTCATTTTGCAATAAGCATGGAGGTCCCTGAAAAACACTTCATCTAGAAAGCAGCAAATTATTGCTGTCGGAACAAAACCTTGCATCTCCATTTTTGTAATTTTTACATTTTTGACATAATTTGAAAATGCCTGTTACATTGTGTGTAAATTTCATGATGAATTTTAGTATATTCTTTCCTTCTCCTGTAAAGTCATCATTTTGGAGCTACAAGGTTTTGTTCCAACAGCAGCAATATGTTGCTCCAAAATGTGTTCAGTGCTAGTGGTGCTTTTACAGGTGTGCAGGTTACCTGCTAATACTTCCTCATAACATGACAGACCCTGGCTTTTGAACTTTACGCTGGTAACAGTCTGGATGTTCGTATTCTTCTTTGGCCCAGAGAACCCAATGTCCATTTTTTTCCATAAACGGTCTGAAAGGTTGACTCATAAGTCCACAATACATGTCCATTTTAGCTGGAGCCCAGAGAAGTCGGCAGCGTTTCTGGACACTGATGACACATGACTTTCGCTGTGCAAAGTACAGTCTTAACTTGCACTTGTGAATGCAACAAAGAACAACAACAGTGTTTAACAACAACAGTTTTTTGAAGCATTCCTGAGCCCATGTGGTAAAATCCATCACAGAAGCACACTGGTCTTTAATGCAGTGCTGAGGGGTCAAATGTCATGGGCATTAATTTGTGGTTTTCAGCCTTTTTAATAACACATAGATTTCTCCACTTTCCTGAATCTGTTGATATTATGCACTGTAGATGGTGAAATACCTAAAATCCTTGCAATTGCTTGCTGAGGAACACTATTTGTAAGCTGTTAGATTTTTACATTATTTTAAACTGTTAAATTTTTTGTTGATGCATTTTTGGCAAAGTGCTGAGCCTTGACCATCTTTGCTCATAAGAGTCTCGGCCTTTTCTGAATTCTCTTTTTAAACCCAAACATAATTGCATCACCTGTTTATGATGTTTTTTTGAACACTTCACAACACTTCTAGCCTTAAACTGCACCTGTCTCAACTTTTTCAGAATGTGTTGCACACAGTAAAAGTATATTTACACAACAACAACAAAGAAGTTGATAAAAAGTGTTGCCTTTGTACTATTTATATTCAAATACAGGTCAAAGTAGTCACTTCTTTCTGATATTTATTTGCAGTTTACACACTCTCCCAAATTAGGAAAAATAATAGACTTCTGAGGTTTTGAACTGGCAGTGAAGATACGCATCTGTTTTACAAATTTTTGTGTATCAATCTCGTGTACTCAGAGTTTTCCCCTCATGGCACTCTGAACTAGCACTGTGTGAACCATCCACATTATGTAAATCTACGTTCAAATGCTGTTACACGTTAACTGCCCCCACAGAGATGACATTAGCGGGTCACTTGTGCCACTTAAGATGTAATGTAAAAGAAGAAAAAAATGAATAAATGGTCAGCTACTATGAAATTAAAGCACATGAAAGAGATTTAAAATGACTGCTTTTAAGGCTAAGTAGCATTTTGACTCACTTCTGTTAATAAAAAAGAGCAGTTTGTGCCCAACTGAATCACTAAATCCTTCCTTATATGAAGGAAAGTGGAGAATGACAAATGGCTGGCAAATAACGCCATGAATTACTAGTACAGTGAACAACAATTCTAAATACATTTGCATTTTAATTCTAAATACTTTCACTTTTTCCATCCTTGTTGCTGATATCATCAAACACCAAAACATACTAAAGATCTACAATCCATCATCTACAGTGCATTTTGGTCAAGTTGTCACTATGAGACATCACTGAAACTTTTCTTTGAATCATAGCTTTAGAGAACAGACAGCTTTGAGTGTCTGTCCTCTATGTCTGTGCTAGGGTTGGATCATTTTTGGCACTTTGCATCTGAAAAACAGGCTTACATGTACAAGCAGAGTGAATCCAAACTCTTAAAGCTCACACTGAGATGAATGATGCAAATGAAATCCTAAAAGTGTCTTTAAATATTCTTTTGTTTGAAAACAATTGGCAGGATTTAAGGTGCGTTAAGTAAAACTTGGTTTGTAGAACATAAGCCTTAACTATGCAGCCATACAGCCCAGAATGAGGCTAAGTCTTAGCACAATATGAATGTTAGGTAACCAAATCAGATTATGGCGCAATACATATGAGAAGTGGGGAAGCATTCATTAACTAGACTGTGTACAAAACAGACTGCAGCACTGGCTGTTCAGACTGTGCTTTGATATTCTGATGTGGATCTAGATTAAAGCAACTCATCCATCAGAAACAGGACCAACCTCTTCTGACTCTTTGGTATGATATAGATCTAAATCTAGATTAAATCACCTAGAAATCAAATCTACCACAGTTATCCGCTTACCCTAAATGTAGTCGGTCAACCAAGACATCTTTGGTTTCCTTCTTTAGTTTTGCACTAGAGGTACAAGGCTAATGTAACTAGAAAGTGAAGGGATATAATGGAAGCAGTGCCAGTCCTAGCCTTCCTGGGGCCCTAAGCAAAACCCACCCAAAATTGCGTATCTCCATATTCATCTTAACTTTCCTTCACAGCCCTTAATTCCCCTTACAGTCCTCTGCTGTTAATCATCATGTTAATCACATAGTTCTTCCACTATATAATGTCACCTTTAGAATTTAGCTTTTCTACACACACGATGGGATGTGGACAATCTCAGATACATCTTTAAGTTTTAACTCAGTCAACAAGGGGGAAGGTGAGATGCACAGCCCCAGAAAAAGGCTAAGAAAAAGAGATCTGTCAAAAGGAGCCACAAATTTAGCCACATTTACAGCAAATGACCAAAGATGTTCCCATTTAGGAAATCTGTCTGTGATTTGTCTTCCTACAACATGCAGTGCATCCGCAAATATGAAGCCAATACCAAGTGATGCATGCAAACCCTTCTGTGTTAGTCTTTTATATCATTGTGCACGAAGTATACTTTCACATTGTTTTATAACTTGAGTGAACATTTTGCAAGTTGTTCACACATATTCATGGTCACGATTTCTTAATTCATTCCCACAATTAACTATTTGTTCTCTCGTTCTCTTTTACACACTTGTGAAAAAAATAACGAAATGAATCTGTTAAACTCTCTCATTACTAGACCTCATAATATCAAACGAACTTAGAAATATACAGATGTTTAATCTCTGTACACTACAGGGCTTATTTTGGTAAACAGTGAAGTATTTTATTTGATAATGATTTTAATAGTCCAATAATTAGTCCAATCTATTAAACTCTCACCGTTTGTCCTCATGCCACATCAATGTTTCTGTGTTTAATTTGAGGATGTTTAATCATTGACGCTGAACTTTTCTTTATGACGGCCCTCAACATTGCAGTTTGACAGGGAGTAAAAACAATAAGCGGCTGCATTGTGGCTTCATCTCTGTTACATATGATTATTAGAAAGTTCAGTTTAGTGAAGATTTTGATTGTAGTTTATTGTCATCTTTCATTTTACCACCAAACTGCAGCTGCACTGATGAATCTGTGGCCGTTTGCTGATTCTGATAATGTGCTGTGAAGGGAAGCTACAGTGTCCTTATAACGAACTCATATCAGAATCAGACCTAATGATCACCTCTCTGTCCATTATCGCTTCAGTCTAACACATCGAAACCTGTCAGACAGTTTCAGGGAGCTTTTAGCCTATTTGTGTACAGGACAAATAAAACGATCTGTATCTACTTCATTTATTTTGTTTGCGCACAAATAAAAAAATATGTGCATGATTAAAAGAAGACGAGAGAACAAATTAAAATATCGTGGACACATATAAAAGAAAACATACTCACGAATTAAAGAAAACGTGTGTATGATTAAAAGAAAATGAGAGAACGAACTGTTAATGAATTAAGAAAAACTGATCACAAATAAAAGAAAATGTGCGTACAAATTTAAAAACGTTCAAATCAATTTTCACTTTTACCCATGTCCCCTCCAGGGCTCTATAGGTTTTAGCTGCATGCTGCTATACAAACATATATAAAACATAGTCGGTTTATTGGGGCATGAAGTCCTGTTAGTGAGGCATTGCTCCACCAAATGACCTCCTGACTCCAGTCCTGCTTCAAAGCCATCCTATCAAATCTGCCACAGCTACTATGTCTGTGTGGATAATAAAAAAATAACGTACGCTTTGTTGTTACACTTTGACGTGACCAGACACACTTTACTTTGAACATCACAAAGTGTTTAGGCCTACTGAGGTTCTCTGCACTCTGTTGAAAAGTATATAATATAATAATTATAAAATATTATAATAAACAGTAGAGGAATGTGCTGTGAGTTGACAGCTGGGGTTGTTCAGGAAGAACCAGCCCTGAATGGAAGCTTATGTATACGTGATTAGCATTGTGCAAGCTGCATCCCTAATTCATCATAGAGGTACCTCAAACTATACTGAGTTGCTAAGTAATCTCAAATAAGTGTTTTTTGACATGGCGATATATACACATAAAATAGGCAGAGGTATTTTGCATCCTTAACAACAGTAGTGGGAACAAATGTATAGAACCATCAGAAACAATACCTACCTGTACATATAAAACTGGGAGTGCCACCATGTATAAGATCATCATTGTCAGGCAATATGAAGGGACATCTCTGCTGGACATCCAGACAGTACTGCTCACAGGGAACCTTGCGGCTACAGCTGGACTGATTGCTCTGGAAGTACTGAGCGCAGAGCCAAGGCTTGTATACCATCTGCAAAAAAAGAGGCAGGAAGAAAAGTAAGATTAGCAAAACATGCCACCTGAAAGTCAAAAATGCCTACAAATTTTTATGTGTAGACTACTTGTGTACAGTTTCATTATATGTGTGAATTGGAAGTGTCAACACTAAAATCTCTCTCTGTATTGGTTAGAGAACTGCTAAAATGCATGTTTTTTTTTAACTATGGATACATTTTTTCAACCTCTGTACAGCACAAAACATTAAAAAATACTACATCAGTTAATTAAAAAGCATAAAAAATACAAAAATAGTGTTAAAACCAAATGACAAATGAAACAGAAAAGATAAAAGTAGCAGTTTTTTCACAGCTCTGTCTACAAGCAATACTGAGAATGACCAGAAGGGGGCGCTTTGGTTTAAAATGCACCTTATGCGCGAGCCTTTTTCCTCATTGCATCAATCTTACTCAGGACAGCTCTGTTGCTTTTGTCACCTCATTGCGAGTCACAGAGGGCTATTAAGGTCGTAGTCACGGCACGAAAAACAGCTGCTTTTAGTTCATGATCTCTTATCCTGCCTGCATCATTACGCCATCAGATCCCCAATCGGTCCCTAACCTCGCCCTTCCCCCCAACCATGAACACGCATTACATTAGCACATTTCGTTTCACGTGGTCTTTTTTTTTGCACCAGGCTAGCATGTCTGCATATAAGATGAGAGCGAAGTGGGCAGTGGATGGGGTCGCTAGCGAGGGTGACAGCACTGTAAGAATAGCTCTAGCTCATTTATTTTGCCCTACATAGTGCACCCAGCACAGGCCGCTGTTGAGGAAAGGGAAAGAAGGCAGTGCATCCACAAATTGCGGTGTGTGTGTGTGTGTGTGTGTGTGTGTGTGTGTGTGTGTGTGTGTGTGTGTTTTAAAAAAAGGAAAAGGAAAAAAAAGAGAACAGGAGACGTAGAAAAGCAGGTCATCATTAGCACTGTCTGGCTGTCAGAGAATCCGGAGATGTAGACTCATTTGTGAGGCTCCGTTTCTCTTCTCTTCTCTTCTCTCTCGCCCTCTATCTTTCCTGCCTCTCTCTCCCTCTCTTCCCTCTGAATACCTCAGAAAACAAGCTGGCACAGGCTTGGAACAAGAAGCAGCTCGCCAGAAGGGGAGTGCCCTCTCATCTACCAATCGCCATCCCAGAGGGAAACTGGTGGAAAGTGAAAAGTCAGATTTGATTGGAAGGCGGCCTTGTCACTTTGTTTTTTCCCCACCGTGTACAAATCCATGTACCATTGCACAAGGTCCAAGGTTCGGACCAGAACGAGCGCAAAACGAAGTGCCTGAAAAGAGTCGGTGGCTCATTCACGTGTCAAGAAACGTGCTTCTACTTTGGATATATCCGACGAGCGCATCACAGCGCTACATTGCATAACGAAATCTCTAAAAAGGCCTGCAAGTTCCACAGCTATGAGCGCATCCCAATCCTTCCACATCCCACACAGTGGTAGAGGAAGGTCAAAAGGTTAAAGCTTGCATTGCCTTCTGGGAATCGGGGTGCAAATGAGGCAGCGAAATGCCAGAAAGCGCTGTGATTATCAACCGTAGGGCCTCCTGGGACCGCTCATGATTGTGTGGCCTCGAGCTGAGGTCGAAGGTTATGGAAACGTTTTTCCAGCACGGACCATGGACACGCGTGATGCCTATAGCATCAGTCAGACATCGACAGAGATAGACAGCGAGAGGAATGCAGTGCAAAAGGGAAATACATGGGAAATACAGCTTGGGGAGGCTTAGCAAACATGACCGTGGAAGAAAATGCAAATGGATGTGACCTGTGGACATGGAGAACACTGGGGAATCACGACTGATGAGGTTAACCTGCTGGCTTTGCCACTGTATGTATGTGTATCTAAGTGGGCAAGTTGTGGTCAGTTTGTTGATGTAGACAACAAGAAGGCCTTTTTGTATGCCAACAAAAGCAACAACAGCAATTGTTGAAAAATGCTGAAGTCATTTGCTTAAAAGCAAAGAGTCTGTTTATACTTTGCACTGATATGCATTTTGGCTGGATTCCATTTACACTTTTCACTAAAATGTGTCCCCAGTGTGACCAAATGAGATCCGATTGCAAAGCACATCAACACATGCCATTTTAGTTCTACCTTTGTTTACTCTATTCCTCATTACGATATGAGTTGACAGACATGGCTTGGACACTTTAATCGGCCACGAATGCAAGAAGGCTCTTGACTTGGGGAACTCCAGCCTCACGTATCCTTCCATTTCATTGTTTATTTTCTCATCTGCTTCTCAGTGCACGGCAGACACGTTTCTGCTTATATAATTGCATATGGGTAACGTAAACGCATTATGTTTACACTTGTGTTAAATGTGGTGAGGATCTGTCTCTGACCACTTCCGAATGTGATTTGAGTGACCCAATCATAATCCGATCACATGCATGCTGGGGGTGTTTACACCTGGCTTTTCACTATAATACCTTCATGTGTTGCACAGATGGAACTTTGAATGATGGCGTCTTGTGACGAGGGAAAGGGAGGGGAAATGGAAGAAAGCATAATGATTCCATTCAGAAATGAATCAAGTACGCTATATGGCCAAAATGATCTGCCAGGAGAGAGCTACCTAATGCGATGCATAGCGCGAATAGTAAAGTTTGGTAGAGGAGGGATAATGATCTGGGGCTGTTTTTCAGGGTTTAGGCTAGGCCCTTACGTTTCCATGAATGGCAATGTTAATGCTACAGCACACAAAGACATTTTAGACAATATTATGCTTCCAACTTTGAGTCAACAGTTTGATCCATAAACACATGGTTTGACAAGTTTAGTGTGGAGGAACTCTAGTGACCTGCACAGAGTCCTGACCTCAATCCCACTGAACTCCTTTGGGATGTCGTTTACGAGCCAGGCCTTCTCATCCAACATCAGTGCCTGACCTCACAAATGCTCTTCATACTGTGATATCAGACCAAATTCCCACAGAAATATGCTTAAATCTTGTGGAAAGCCTTCCCAGAAGAGTGGTGGCTTCAAAGCTGCAAAGGGCCTTCATATGAATACCCATAGTTTTGAAATGGTCACATAGGTGTGATGGTCAAATGTCCACATACTTTTAGCCATATAGTTTAGCAGTCAATAGCTTAATACATCACTGAAGTAATCGCTAGTGGCAGTTTTAAGTTCTCTGTGCACAATATGTGTAGCTCACATCGGTGATGTCTTACTTTGAGCAATTGGCATTTGTATCCGTGGTGCCTGCAAGGGACTGAGATCAAGGCGTTAGATAAGCAAGGTCACAAATGGACACAGTCTATTCTTGATCAATAAGCGACATGCTATCCCTAATGGCCAATGATGTTACAAAGAAACCGCTCAGTGGCCACTGTGGAGTAGAAAGGCTGAGGGTTGGTGACAGATGGATGGATAGGAAGAGATTATGTGGAAAAAAGAGAACTCTTTGGATTCCTGCCAGCGCTACGGATATATTTATTGCTGTAGAAGTGCATATGTGAGTGCACAGGCTACCACACAGGCACAAACACTTGCATGCACACACATTATTCCATCCCTTATCAAGAAGCGTTACATAACACAGACATCCTCCTCTACAATATTAGCCTAGTTTGGTAGTTTCTCTTAGATACCTCAGAGTGAATATATGCTTGTGGGTGTGAGCGAACATATCTCACATGCTCAATGAAACTTCATTAACCATAAGTTTCTCATTAATGATTCAAATCTAATTAGACTGCTTCCGAGGATCATTACAATGCATCAATGGTAACTAATTATATGAAAAAAAGACTTGCCACATTATTACGAAACACGATTAGATTAAGAAACCTGGAGTTTGTGCAACGTTGACTGTAATTGTGAGCCAATGAGTACATGCACTGGGGACAAATGCCACATTGGAGGCAATTGGACTTAACACAACTATCAACTCTAGGGTGGGGGAGTGCCTAACATCATTTAGGGCTGAGTTACAGACTGGAGGATGAAATTAGATGTTCCCTATGTTCTAAGGGCATTGGCTAATGGATTAATGGTGTTTTTAGCCTTGAGAGCCAGCACACTCTTCAGAAGGCTGTTCCCTTATGCAGTGGCCTAGCAATGCCTTTTACCTTTAATAATTATTATACATTGTAAACAGGGCTTAATTTGTGCCGTAACAAGCCAGATCCGGATCCTGCATCTTCCGGATTGAATCTGGCACTTATTTTCGTGGATCCGCCACGTTAAACTCATCATTGTGAGAATCTGTAGAGATGTATCAAGAAAAATCATATTTTTTAACTCCACGTACTGTACTTCAGTACTGCGAAAAATCTGAGGCCACCTTTCATTTATTACATTTCCAGTCAAAACAAACACTAAGTACAAGTTACAAGCAGACAGAAGTCTCAACAACTAGGATCAGTAACTTTCTAGCAGTAGCATTAGCCATCTGGCTTTTTTCTGCTTTAGACAGCTAGCAGGGGCAAATATTCAAACATTTCAAACAGCCTGTTTCCAAAAATCCACCCCAAAGCAGTTGTAGTTTTTTTTTTAAAAGTACCTCCTCCTCAAGATACATCATCAGAAGCGGGTTTTCACCAGTCTTTAAACCACAAAATCACACTCTTAAGACTATCGTGTACTGTAGGAGGCAAGTAGGCATGTTTACAACATAAAATATACTTAAAATATAGACATAAAATAGACATAAAATCAAATATAGACATACAATTATTCATTCTGGCTGGGGTGCTCATGTTAAGTTATCTTAAAGAGGCCATTTTCTGTATTTTAATTGATTTTACCCCAAAGTCCACTTATGTGTGTGGATTTTTGTACCAAAAACAGACACAACTAATATTCACATGATCATTTACTAACCTTCCTTCATCCACTAGAACTAAACAAGCTGGTATTGTTCCTGTGCTTTTAAGACCTGATATATGTAAATGACTTTACTGCCCTGTGTTGTGCCAGTCTGGCTGACAGTCATGGAACAAAATGTTAACTCTGAAAGAGACAGAATTCCTCAGGGATGTTGGAAAAAATAAACTTCAACTATTTGTCAGATGTTCAAATCCTTTGGAATGCTAATATGACACATTTGTGTTTTCCCCACATTTTCTGCTCCAATGACTACAGTGCCTGCAGTAACAACACTTCTTATCACTTAAACATAAATGGATGGGTCGAGTATTTCCCATGTATTTCCCCTGCAGTAACACTTGCTTACTTTGCAGCAGTAACAGCCTCTACTCTTCACAGAAGGTTTTACACTAGATGTTGGAACATTGCTGTGAGGATTTGATTGCATTTAGCCAGAAGAGTATTAGTGAGGTCAGGTACTGATGTTGGACAATTAATTCTGGACCACATATGCCACTCTAACTCATCCCAAAGGTATGGAGCCCCATCACTCCACTGCTTCACAGCCCAATGCTGGGAGGGCTTCATACCCTCTAATTGACCCTTGGCATTGTGGCATGGTTCATGTGTGGTTGCTCCAGAGTGAGTGTGCAGTTTAGCACCTTTGGGCATATAGTGTACGTAAATGTGTTCATGGCTGTGACATCACAACCATTTCCAATTTAAAGCAGCCTGTTTTAAACAGGTTATTTTCAGCTTATTTTCCTTATGAAGGGAGTAAGAGGTACACTCTGAAACACTTTTCATAGGGTTTACATAGTATAACAAAACTCTTTTATTTCAAAAAAAGCAACAGTAGAAAAGAAGGAAAGTAGATTTTTCATGCCATGGACCCAAACAGCACCACATCATTTGAATGCAATCCTATCAATGCAAGTCATTTTCCAACAGGCAGACGCTTTTTCCCTGTTCTCTTTGCACCTCAGAGCCGGAAGAAGCCGAATGTTGATCGTGCTCATTCTGAGTTCTTGCGTCTCCAGATGGGAGCCGAGCTAGCAGCA
Source organism: Colossoma macropomum (assembly GCF_904425465.1). NCBI lineage: Eukaryota > Metazoa > Chordata > Actinopteri > Characiformes > Serrasalmidae > Colossoma > Colossoma macropomum. The sequence goes on from NW_023494808.1 coordinate 19,344,998, forward strand.
GACATCTGCACCGCACACTCAACTTGTCATCTCTGGATGCCATCAAAAATCGCCTGCCAAACATGCATCCCTCTCCTCCTGCTGAATATTCAGCGCTCCGAGGCAAAGTTTTTCGAAGCTTGGGTCTCAAAATAGCATCTCTAAGCGGAAAAATCGCACGCCCTTGCGCCAGGCGCCTGCCTCCACTCGCTCTAACGCGAGAGGTCGCCGAAATGTCACATCCAATATCTCTCTCTGTAGACCCGAAAGACATCGGAGACGACCTGCCCGCATTCTTCTTGCGGCTGTTTATGGTTTATGGAAGAATAGAAATCGGGCTACGTCTCTCTGTGAGCATTGTGTTAGCGTACTACAAGTGGGGGGTGGGGTAGGGAGAAAGGGATGATGGGAATTCAAAGAACTGAATGGTGGTGAGCTTCAAAGAGCTTAGAGAGGTGTGCAAGAGAGAATTCCCTCAATTAGGCCATAATTAATACAGAAGATCAAAGCGCCCCTTCCCTCCCTTGTTTCAACACCGTAGCTTAAGCCGAGAAGATCCTATCTCTCTCTCTCTCTCTCTCTCTCTCTCTCTCTTCTCACGTCCATGGAATATTCAACAGTTTGAATAATACTGTATTAATCTGAATTCTAATTACATTTCTAGACTCGCATAATGCTGTCAAATATTGGTCAAGGGTAAAGCAGGAAGCTGCAGGCATAATGCTGAAGGTACACTCTTAAAAATAAAGGTGCTGAAAAGGGTTTGTTGCAACAGAAGAACCACTTTTGGTTCCCTAAGGAATCAGTTTTGTAAATGAAATGTGAGAGTGTGAAGAACATTTTAAACCTTTAAGAACTTCCCTATAATGTAGAGTTTCTACACTAGTTGAACAATTTTTAAGCCAAGAACCATTTTGGAACCTTTATTTTTATTAGTGTAATGCAGACAGGCTTATGTTCAAACAAAACCAGATGAAAAAAAAGACAAAAGCAACTTTATTAGGATGCAACTGCTGCTCTTAGCTTTGATGATGAACTTGCATTATTTGCTATGTGGACAACAAGAGCGCTGGAAAACAGCAGTCTGGCAAATAAACCTCAAAGACAAACGACTGTGAGACACTACCATTCAAAAGTTCAGAATTAGTGTGTTAGTGTGTTAGTGTTTGTTGCGCTGGTCTGAGTGGATCAGACACAGCAGTCCTGCTGGAGTTTTTAAACATCTTGGTGCCACTGCTGGACTGAGAATAGTCCACCAACCAAAAATATCCAGCCAACAGCATCCTGTGACCACTGATGAAGGACTAGAGGATGACCAACGCAAACTGTGCAGCAACAGATGAGCTATCGTCTCTGACTTTACATCTACAAGGTGGACTGACAAGGTAGGAGTGTCTAATAGAGTGGACAGTGAGTGGACACAGTGTTTAAAAACTCCAGCAGCACTGCTGTGTCTGATCCACTCGTACCAGCACAACACACACTAACACACCACCACCACGTCAGTGTTACTGCAGTGCTGAGAATGATCCACCACCCAAATAGTACCTGCTCTGTGAGGGTCCATGGGGGTACTGACCACTGAAGAACAGGGTAAAAGGGGGCTAACAAAGTATGCAGAGAAACAGATGGACTACAGTCTGTAATTGTAGAACTACAAAGTGCACCTATATGGTATGCGGAGATAAAACGGACAATGAGTATAGAAACAAGGAGGTGGTCATAATGTTATGCCTGATTAATATTAAAATAGGATTGGTTAAATGCTTTGTGCTTCTTTAGTTTTACACTGGAGTTACGAGGCTAATGTTGCTAACAAACTGTAGAAGTCAACAGTCACCCAAAACCTTTCCCAACCTGTTTAAAGCGTTTAATTATATGGTGAGGTTTCATGCGTTTTTATAGTTCACAATAAGTTGTGAGAAAAGTACCTTTTCTCTGAACCACACTGACAAGTCTGCACAACTGTAGTGAAGAGCTAGATATGATTAAAGCTGGTAGTGAGAAGTTTTGGGAATGTATTTACAGGAAAAGTTTGGGTGACTATTGCTTTCCAGTGTTTGTTGATTGACCTCGCTCCAGAAGCAAAGTTTGGACAAAATTTGGACCATGTTTTGATGGATCGACTACATCTGGGGAACGTGGAACAGTGTGTACTTTTGACTGATATTTTTCTTTAAAATGCTAATTAAGAGGAAGCTGTGAAAAGAAAAAAAGTTAGGTCCAAAATGATGAACAGAGCTGTAGATGATTCCATACTGACTGAGAAAGCTGTATAACACTGAATTAAGTGGTGATCAAATCTCAAGGCAGAAAATCAAGGACTTAGATAATAACAGTATATTATTTGTCACATAGTAATGACTTCATATTCCCAAACAACAACTAATATTAAATAAAACCTCTTCATTAAAATGACAACTGATTCCAAATTTTTGAACAGTACTGTATTCTGTTATAATTTACAGCATCATGGAGAAGCTATTGTGTCCCAGGTTACAGATATGTTGTATTCAGCTTTGTTCAGCTTCTGTGTCGATTTGTTAGCCTTTCACATGAACACAGACACAACTGTATTGTGCTTATATCCCTCAACAAGTTTACATAACCCAGATATTCTGGTCAGTCGCAAATGGCCCCAGAGTGTACATTTTCCCGCACCATTACGCTTTAGCACAGTAACTTTTATCAGTCAGTGCTATTTAAAATCAGGCCTGCACCCAGTGGCATAGCCAGGCATTAATTTTAGGAGGTGAGAAAAATACACTAAATATAATCACTGTGTGATCTCTAACCTTCATTTGATAAATGCGACACGCTCAGGCATTTTGGGAGTAAGGTAGACAGTAGGTGAACGCTTTGTCGCAGAGTACAAGCAGTCGCAGTGGTGGTATTTAGAGTTTGTACCTGAATTATTAAAGAGGCATTCTGATCTAAAACTCCAGTTTAATATTTTATTTGTTGTGTTGTGCAGTATTCTGTAGCACAGCTTTGTCTCCCTCACCCTCATTGTTCTGATAGAACTCATGTTTTCATTCATTATTCTCTCACTACAATACCCAGCATGCATTATGCAATTACAATATACATCCACTGGAAATCTCTGTGGTGTCAACCAGTCGGGACTGCTAGTCTAGTCACTGAGCTAAAGGCTAATAAATATAGCCAACCTAGTATTGGTGCAGCTCTTATGTTGCTCATCTAAATCTGTGAGTCTGTCTTTATTCAGGATAAAATGGATGCCAGGAACAAGTTTTTTTACCCCTTCATTCAGAGATACGAAGCTAAACTGAAGTAAAGTATTTGGATAGCCTGCTAACTTTAGCTTTTAGCTTGCTGTCCTTCTAATCTTTTCCTTGAGTTATTTCTGTCACATAAATCCATTTTCTCCACTGTAATGATGATTTTAAAACAGGTGCTACGGTTATACAGATGAAACAGGAATATTCGGCTACCTAGCAGTAATATTAGCTATCTGCATTTACCACCTAATGAAAAAATAAAGGAGAAACATTTTCCAAACAGGCCGCAAACAAAAATCCTCCCTGAAGCAGCTGTAGTTTGTCAAAGGTTCTCTAAGATGAGGATACGTCCTCTTTTTCCAGGACACGTCTTAAAAAAATGCATCCAGCCAGAATTTCTAAATTGCCTAAAATATCCGGAATTTGGCTTTGCTTTCATGTTGACATTTGATTTTGGCTTGTGAGGCCCTTCTGTGAGGAATTTAGGGTCCCCCACTGTCCTCTTTCACAAATTCCTCCCACCTTCAAGACACATCATCAGAAGGGGTTTTTCATTGTCTTTGAACTGGAATATTTCACTCTAGACACTACGGCCTAATGTAGGAGACGAGTAAGCATGTTTTCAACAGATGTATAAATGGTTACATTTTTCCTTTTGGCCAAAGTGTTCCTCTAAGGCCTCTTCTATCATCAGGCAACCTAGCCAATATCAATATATTGAAATTATACAGAATGTCTTTTTTTTAAGTGACCAACCTCCCATTACTGTTGAATTTCTACAGTAATAACTGTCCATCAGCTTTCAAGCTGCTTTCATGCAAACAGTGCAGATTCTTGATTAGTTAATACTAATTCTCACCACAGCAGTAGTTAATAAAAAGAGACGTTTGAGAGTATTTGAATCATGTCAAAGATAGCTGTGGTAAAATATGTAGAATTAGTTGTCCATGAATAAACATTAAAAAATAGGCCTACATCACAATGCATTGTGAAATAACAGAATTGCAACATTAGAAAAAGCACTAAAGTGACAATGGTGCATGGATTTCACCCAAAAATGCTAATGTGGCTAACACTGACATACATTAGCATAATGCTAACAGCTTAGCCTTCCTAGTGTTTGTTCATTATAAGTGATATTAGCATTTTTGGCTGAAGTGTTCCTTCAAGTCACTCAGCCATGTGTAACCCTGCACTCGTTAAGTGGACTCAGGTGGACTCACTGGCACTTACAGGTTCTCATCGCCACTGTTTAACTTGCACATAGAAAGCACTCAAGACCACCCCATTAGAATAGAAAAATAAAGAGACCAGGAAGCTGATGTTCTTAGCGCTGAAGTGTACAATATCGGCATTCAGCACTTGGGTTTGTGGAAAAGGATAATGAGCTAAATGTCAGGTGTTTAAAGATTGTGGGCATTTCATGGATCCTTGCTTTTCACACAATGGCCAACATATGCATACAGGGGGAGAGAGTCGATATCGGGTCTTAACACTTGAGTCTTTCAAGTATTTCTATCAATATTCTATTCAACACAAAAGCAAGAGGCGACCACAAACCATAAATAACTATGACCCTGACTTCTATGCTCGGGTGAGTGAGCAATGGTTTGTATTTACCAATTCTGTCGGTCTACGCATGAGAATAAGTTCAGCATAAAGCATATTCGCATACAAGCTACTTTAGCTCACACCTGATCCCCAGCCCTAAGGTGCATACTGAAAGCTGCATTAATAGCCCCGTTTACATAAAGCAGAGTTGCACTGCGACACACAGTCTCAGAAAGTGAATGATTTTTACATGCTTTTCGATTCTGCACCAGCTCCAATTTATTTTTACTGCATAAAGTACTGGAACTTTTGGCACCAGCAAACTGGAACTGTGCTTTTTCCATTGGAAATCAGGTAACATCCTGAAGGTTCCAGTGCCAAAGTTTCATGGTCTTTGACACTTCAGGGTGTTTCACCTCTGTCTTTGCTAACACTTGCAGCTGAACAACAACAGCAGTTTATCAAATTCTTTAGTCTTCCAGATGGACATAAAGTCACCAAGCAATTTAATATGACCAATAGTTGCACTACAATGTAAACTAGCATGATAAGGTGAGCTAGTTAGGAAGTCAATCTAGCCTCAACAGAATGAGTGTTTTTGTCATGTTTTCACACTTGACAGAGAAAAATGTTAGCTTTGTTTGACACATACGATTCTGTGAAATTGTAGACACATGTGAGTGTTTGTCCAGAGGGCAGTGAAGTATATTCTTTTATAACATTCGTGGCATAAAATTGCCAAAAAAGAAGAATCGAGGTTATTACGCTATCTCTCAAGTAGGTGAAAAAAGAACTTGAGCTAGAACCATAAGTTCTATTGGTTCCTGGTTGGGTCAGTACTTGTTTTTGAATGTGCAGTTTTTGAGTGTGCCCTAAAAAACACTTTACCCTGGCCAACTTTACCATATGACTTAGATAGCACAAGAAACTAGCACTTACTGCACTTCCACCAGGTTTAATTCTTCATAATCAGCTCACGTAAACATTAGCAAGCCTTAACAAGTGCCTTAATACCACAACCAGCAAAGAGACACATCATATTTGTGAGCATAAATGTGAGCAAACCTGCTCTATTGTTCAGCCCAGTATTCACTCTCAGGTTCAGTCTGAGCCGCCCTCTTTTCTGATCAGTTACCTCCTGAAAAGTGACAAACGATTAGGGCAGCTTTTCCGCTGAAGTTGAATGCAGCGGAATCTGCCTCCTATCCTAGGATATCATGGTGTTATGGACAGAATACACTCTGACCTCTAAAAGAGTATAGCATCTGCATTACACAAGTGGTCACTTGCAGGGCTCGGGGAAGAAGGAACCGCAAGGAGCAGGACTTTCCAGTACACACGCTCTTTTCCTCAGCTAGCTTCAGTCAGTTAACTAGCTTACAAAGCAAACTTTGAGAAATTTGAGAAGCCCAATGAATAATTGCTTTGTGTGGCAGTGGCTTCAGGTTTTCAGGTCTTTACTGCCCTTTTTAGCTGCTAGCTGTATAGCACTTTGAGCCCATATGTGCTGTCCTACCTGAAGTCTGTGAACATTAAAATGACAGAAACAGTTAGATTAATGTGGAGACATTGACTGTTGGCTGTAAATTCCAAAGCTAATGATAACGCTAATGATATATTGCATGAAAAGGAAATTGTCATTGAAAAGGGGTCATCTAATGAACTTAATTTGAGCTAATATAGTAATGGAACAGACCATATGTTGGCATCAAGGATTCCCCTAAGAGGAAATGGCAAGCGCAAATTGAAACAGAGATCTGGTCAAGTGGCACCGTTTATTTCCAGTTACAACTACTAATCACATAGCTGTTAGCCCACTAGCAATTAGCTAGCAATATCAAATAAAAAAGAAAAGATAACCCTCGTTTTTGACCCATAGTTTAGGGCTTATCCTTAGCAGCAAGCCACATGAAAAGATCCGGTGAAACTTGGCAAGTGCTCCTCAAAATCCCTCAAATGAGATCACATGCTGTTTCATACTGGAGCTTAATACCTCAATTTGTAGCTCCAGCATTTCTCTGTAAACAACTGCTGCATTTCAATATTTAATTGGCGGCAATTATTCGCCTGTTTATTTATTAATCTGGCAACTGCTTATGTGTGTCGCAAGGCTCACGACAGGAGGGGAGAAAGATGGGGTCTGCGCCAAAGAGCACTTCTCCCTACACTATGCACGCATGCCAAGAACGGGGGAATGGATGCCGTCCTTCAAATATTGTCTTGTCTTTGCTTAGGCAACTGGGAATGTGTGAGGGTGTCTGAGAGAGAGAGAGAGAGAGAGAGAGAGAGAGAGAGATGCGAGAAAGAACAGCTTTCACAACACTTGAAGTTCTGTTCAAGGTATGCAGTCTTCTTTTACGTAATACCCTCAGTGCTGCGTTCTGCCCGTACAGCGCTTCAAACTCTCTCGTCAGGAACAAACATCGAGAAGACGATGGCACAAAGTCAACAGCTACTCAACAACTCTCCCATGCCTGGCTTTCTGAAGGGAGCAAAGTGCATTACATGGCTTTACATGTGTTTCTGACACAACCACTAAATGCTGTTGCCACTGGCTGTGGAGAGACATTATTACATCAGACTCGACCCTTTTGATAAACAGAGTGAAATAAACAGAGTGAAATGCACACCACATAACGGCATGTCGACTCCTCTCCGAGTCTGACACTGTCAGCAGAGCTTTCCAAGAATACTCTAGTGTTTTTCAGCCTAATCTGTATCTGACCCATATATAACGTGCGGTCGATTATCATGGGCCGTAATTTCAACACTTCCTTGTACTTAGAAACTCACTGACTCAAAACGCACTTTAAAGCCAATGAGCAGTCAAAGGAATTTTTAAATGAAGTTGCAAACTGTACAGTTTGTTCTTTCAGATGTGGAACTAGTTTTCCAGAGGGAAGAATAAGTGGCAATATTACCAGCATTATAGTGTTGATGCCAGATAGCAGATTGCTTTTTAGTGTGCTGCTCCAGCAATAAAAGTTTCATAAAACAACAGCTTTGATGATTTATATATTTATAATTGACATGACATCATTTATTTAATTTTCAGTCAGACCAGTAAAACTGTATTTTAAGGAGCACATGTTGGGGGGTTATTAAGCCCTTCTTTGTTCAATAAAGCTCGAATTAGACACTTCTATACAGTTTATTCACTGTACATTATGCTTTATACACTATGACCTGTATTGGTATTGTAAACTACTAATAATTGCACAATAAGTTGTAATAATGCACAACAAACACTTTGGTAAGACCTTGTCATGCTGATTATTGAGCATGAATTACCATCTAAATTCATATCTTATTAGTGTATTATGGCACTATTTGATTCTAGATAGTGTCAAGATTATTGATTTATCTGGCTTTATTACTTTGCAGCTAGTAAGAGTTTAATAATTCACAAATACATCAAAACATGTTCCATATTCTATATTACAGTTTTACTTAGCACTAATTAGTTAAAAAGCACTGACCAAATTTTCATTAAGTCTGTTTGCAGCTTATATTCTTAAAAGATAATAACTAAAACTGCACTTTAGAATATGGAAAACATCTTAAACTATTTGTGACTCACTGAACTCTTATCAACTCTTAAGTAACAAACTCAACTAAAGCATTATAATCATAAATAATAAATAAATAAGTAAAACTTCAACACTCCATCAAAGCAAATGTTGCCATAATGCGAAAATATAATGTGAATTTAGAAGATACCTTATCCTTCATATAATTTCCATAATATTGTCTTACATTTTTTGTTGTGCATTACAGCAACTCATAATGCAATAATTAATGATTTCCACATAACAGACTTCCAATTATGTACCTATACAGGTCATCACAAATAAAGCTCAATGCATAGTGAATAAACCATTGACATGTGTCTAATTTAAGTCCTGATTAAACAATTAATAAACCCCCAATATGTGTTCTTTAAAATAAGGTGTTTCCAAATCAGCTTCTAAGCACAATGTACCCATTTTTCAGTGTCATTCTTCTTGTAAACACCTCCAAAGTTCAGTCTTTTCTACTTCTCATGATCCAAGTAATCCCAAATACAAAGTTAGACTCATCCATCAATAAAATCTTACTCCACATCTCAGATGTCCAGTTTTGGTGTTCTAGTGCGAGTTTTCGTCTTTTCTCAGTAACAGCTTCTTACCAGCTACACATCTTTTCAGACTCATAGCATTGAGCTGTCTTCATACAGTGGAAGGATAATATGTGGAAAAATAAATTCATCATTCAATAAATTCAGTATCATTTGTAGAAAAGTGCAATCTGGAGATTTTCTTATTTTTTCCTGATCAAAGGTAATTAGGTTACAAAAGAACAGAATTGGAGTGGGACCCCCAAGACCAATGTTGCATGCAGCCCTGATGTTTTCATTTAGGTAATGTAGCAGGAGACATAAGCTATGCTATTTTAGATGTGCTAAACTTAGTGCAGTCTATATACATGTCATCTCTGTTCATGCCTGTCATGATGTAACTGCATCACCATATGACTGAGACGATCCTGCTGATGGCCACGCTGAGTGGAAGTTGCCTCATCACCATGGTTTCAGCCAATCACGTGTGCGGAAAATGGCTTACGCATCATACTGATGACACTGGCAGCTTGTTAAGGGAAAATTAGTCACATTTCTCGCGCCGGCGGGTGCACTGCGATGGAGCAGCTAAAGCCAGACACTGAACTCTATAGCACTAGTCATGTGCTTACCTCACATTTCAATTATTCACATGCACGCTCTCTGGCACACGCACATGAGCACTTGAACATACATGAAACAAGTGTTCTCGAATCTCGGCCTTTGTTTTGCTTTTGTCTGCTGTGTTCGTCTCTTTTGTTCATGAGCTCCTCGTTCCATGCATTTGCATTTAGATTGAAAAGCAGAACCAATGATTCCCCATGTGTGTGTGCGTGTGTGTGTTTGAGTGTGTTTGAGTGTGTATGAGGGAGAGAGAGAGAGTGCTGCACTCGTCCTGGGCATGCTCACACCCGTTGCTTCCCTCGAGAGCTTTCTTCTAGGAATGAGCTCATGCGCACATTGCTAAGCCTCCTCTCTCTCTCTCTCTCTCTCTCTCTCTCTCTATCTATCTCTCTAGGCAGACGGAACCGGAAGTGCGCACTCTAAGCGTAAACTTCCTTTGACAACAGCTGTATCAATGCAGCGTAAAGCCGTCATTATGACTGGATGACTAGGACCAATGAGGCAGTGACAGAATGTGATAAAAAGGCTCCGATCCTCATTTTGCTTCATTGGTTTACCAAAATAGGAGTATCTGTCAAAACTTTAGGGGTCAAACTGTACTCCACTTCTAACTGTGTTGTTTCATGTGCTAAAAACAGCCACAATTTATTTTCACATGACCATTTTCCAACATTTTACAAACGAACTGCTCACTCACCAGTCCATACAGTCCATTAATGGAAGCTAATTTTTGCATTCACTGTTTGTGAAGTCACAAAAAGCAGCAGATTAACACATTCCTCAGCCTACAGCAGTTCAGGAGTGTTTCAGCTTGTTATGAACAAGGCACACGCCCATCAGAACAGAGCTCATTTAGCTCATTTACATGTATCAGTCTTAAAGAGGCAGGAAGAAAAACAGTATGTTTAATTGTAAGAGATAAAAAGAGGTTAGATAATTTCTGGGCTTCAGCTTTCCTGCCTGTCCCACTGTAGTACAACTTAATGACATATCTTCATTAACAATACCCAAACATCCCAAACCCTTTATATTAATATCACTCAACATTGCCAACAAATATTCTGCTGAACTGGACAGGTAGAACCCAAATCTCTATAAACCACTGACTCATCCTCCTTACAGATGACTCCAACCTGAACAGACACAGCAAATCTGAAAAATAACTCTAAATCATTTAAGGAAGCCTGGCCTCACTTTCTGCAGTATATTAAGAGCAAATTCCTTGTCTCACACTGTCTCTATGGAGACATTAAAAGTATGTATATGAAGTTTGACATTTACCCACAGCATGGTTACAGAAAAAACACACATACAGCAAACTTTTCAAACTTAAATTCAAACCCATAAAATCCAAATGAATGCATTGGGGAGGTGCAGTTTGGGGGCTTATGGATGGGTAGGTTACACAGGATTACCACTATGTCACGTTGTAATCTAATCTAAAATAAAGTGATAAGTGTTACTGTCCCCTAAAGAGTGGGAGTTGAGGAGGTGGCCAACAGAAAAAAGAAAAATGGTCCCTACACTTACACCTACACTCACCTTCCACAATTATTGGCACCCCTGATAAGGATGAGTAAAAAGGGTTGTAAGAAATTCAGCTTTGGCTCAATTAGCTTAACATCACACTAAAAATGAGAAAATCCAACCTTTAATTTAAGTAAATTTATTCTGAGAAAAAAAAAATCCCCGTCAAGAATTTCTTTTTTTTTTAACAAACCCACATGGGTCACAATTTTTGGCACCCCTAGAAATTCTTAAAAACGAAATGTAACAGAAACAGTTGATCAGCGTGTTTAGGAAATTTCAACCAGAGCTCCTTGACGTCATTCCTCAACAAGGGAAAGACAAGAGAACACACAATTCAAATAAGAAAAAAGTGCGTGGACCTTCATAAGCCAGAGAAAGGCTACTCGCCTGAAAATGCCTATATCTGCTGCTAGAGCAATAATTTAAAAAAAATCAACTGGAACTGTGACAAACCTGGACAAGGACTCAAGTTTATTTTGCTCTCATGCATAGTGAGGAGGATAGTAAGAGAGGCAAAAAAAATCCCCAAGGATCACTGAGTTACAGGAAAAAGTAGCATTTTGAGGTCATCAAGTCTCCAAAACTACCATCAGACACCACCTCCATGCCAGCAAGATATTTGAAAGGCATATCAGAAAAAAGCCTTTTCCTTTCATCTAACCACAAACATAAGCACCTGGAAGTGGCTAAAAGCTACTGGGACTTTAACTGGAACTGTGTTGGTCAGATGAAACAAAATTTAGCTTTTTGGCAACAAACACTCAAGGTGGGTTTGGCATAATAAGGAAGATGACTACACTGAAAAAGAACCTGATGCCCACTGTTAAATATGGTGGAGGGTCTGTGATGTTATGGGGTTGATTTTTTCCAAAAGGCCAAGGGGAACTTTGTGAGAGTACATGGCATCACGGACTCCATGAAATACCAGGACATTTTAAATCAAAATCTGTCCGCCTCTGCCAAGAAACTAAAAATGGGTTGTCTTTGGATCTTCCAGCAGGGCAATGATCCAAAATATATGTGCAGATCAACATAAAAACGGTATACTGAGCATAAAATCAAGGTTCTGCCATGTCCATCTCAGTCCCCTGATCTGAACCCCATAGAAAACCTGAGGGGTGAGCTAAAAAGGAGAGTGCATAAGAGAGGGCATGGGACCCTGGATGATCTGGAGAGATTCTGTTAGAAGGAATGGTCTCAAATTCCCTGCTCTGTATTCTCCAAGCTTATAAGATGTTATAACGGAAGACTAAGTGCTGATTTATTGGCAAAGGGAGGTTGTACAAAGTGTTCAATGCAGGGGTGCCAACAATTGTGCCACATGTGGTTTTGTTAGAAATAATTATTTCTTGAGTTTTTTTTTTCTCTGAATAAATTTACTGCAATTAAAGGTTATATTTTTCTCCTTTTTTTTCAGTGTGAGATGAAGCTTATTCACCAAAAGGTGAATTTCTTCTAACTTTTATTCCTCATCTTTACCAGAGGTGCCAGTAACTGTGGAGGGGACTGGATGTAAATGACTTCTGTTCTGACTGGCTGTTCTGAATGTTTTGCACCTCATTCAAAAAGCAGTCCAAGCTCAAGTGTACAGAACAAACTGTTCGGTTCAGAGAGAAATCCTCAAGGGTGGCAGAGAGAATATCTGTATTCTTTGGACAGCTGCAATGATTGCAGAGATGGCACGATACCATTTTTTCTTTTCTAATCCCACACCAATATTGAAACCTTCAGCCAATACAATCCGACATTTTTCTTTAACAACTAAACTTTAAAATAAGGTATTTTTAATTAAAACACTTAAGATGAGTTTTCACTCTATTACTGCACAGGAACACAGCTGGCAACATCGCAGCACACAATGAGTATGTTTACATGCACTCAATAATCCAACCCATCCCATAATTGGATTTCTGCAGTTATATAATTATTCAAATGGTCATGTAAACATCATACTCTGATTTCTTAGATCAAAGTAAGGTCTAGAAATCCGATTCAGAAATCTGATAAAGAGAGCTGGATATTAGCTCAGTAATCAGATTTCTCAGTGCATGTAAACTCTTACTCTGATTTTTTTCAGATTTCTCAGTCTGTGCACATGCGAAACAAATGGGAGTACTGGAAATAAGCAGCAGAGTTGCCGCAAGATGCAGCAAAACACTTTTGGAGCAACACTGAAACCAACTACATGCTTGACAAAATTAAGAATTAAATATTCTTTATCATCTAGATGATGTATTTTCATATTTTCAGGTAAAGTGGCACGATGTTTTTTTTTTATAAAAAGCTGCGGCATGAAGTTTAAGTATTACGTTATGTTTATGTACTTTGAGTTCATTGGCTGGTCGCAAAACAGAAATCTGATTACTGCTGGACTCATGTAAACCTGGAGTTTTTCCATTATCTTATTACTCAAGTGCATGTAAACATGTTTATTGGATTACTGACAAATCAGTTTTTTGCAGTTATCAGATTATTACATTGTCAATGAATTGGATTCATTCTTTTTTTCGCTCTGATATCTGATCCAGCATTTTTTTCTGACACTGATCCCCATGAAATACTGATATGATCTCTAAATGATACGTTTTTTCTGACAGCCATGAACAGCACAATGTTTATTTGTTTCTGTATATCTTTCATGGGGGGTAAACTGCTAAATGGGCAGTCATATGCAAATGCATTTATGGTCGTGATATCAAAATAATGAATTCAAAACAGCTTTTGCAGCTTAGTTTTCATTTATTTCATTTATGAGCTAGGGAATGTTATGTGACATTTTGAAACCATTTGGTTTACTGTAATGTGGCCCCTTTAACAGACAGCTCAGAATTAAAGCTCAACAGTCAAGCACTATTTAACTGAAAAGCACTAAAATAACTGTGTATTTTTTCACTAGAATACCACGCTGTTACTCACCCCAGATAATTATTTTGATGACTCAGGCTATATTTAGCAATTTTATAAAAGAACCTGCCTTCCCAGGAGACCTAGAATAGAACTACACATGACTGAAGCCTTAAAGCCATAAAATATGTGAGTTTCAAAGATGTCAAAAGCTCCCAGCAAAGATGTTGAACATTGATTAAGGTTTACCGATTGATTTTTTAATTATTATACTTTACTCGGTTTTGTCAGCTTCCAGCAAGACTGAAAGAATTCTTTTTCCCTCTACACGTCTCTCAATACATCCACACTTTCCATTCTGATTTATTCATTTTGTTTTCACACCCTGCGACTGCACATATTTCAGTAAGATAGCTTTTGATAGGCAACATTCCTCGCTAACTACAAACACACTTTTTCCTTCATCTGCATGATGTCAGAGTGATTTTTGTCCATCTTTCTTGCTCACCTCAGTGGCAGGTCTCGTTACCAAACACACTAGACTCAGTGTCTGGCAATGTAACTATAAAATAAACTTGCAAGGTTTAGACCCTTTCGATCGGTCCATTTCTTATACATGTTCATGCAATGTAAAGGGAAGGTAGTATTTAAATAATTTTAAATAATTTAAATAATTTTAAAAAATGGAAAAAGGAAATAACAGGGTTTTTTCCCAACAGTATGGAACAATTATCTTGTGATCTCAAGATAACAACTCTGTTATCCTGAGATCACAAGTTAATTTACTAATTATCTCAAGATAACAACCTTTGTTATCTTGAGATAACAAGATAACTAACCTGTTATTTCAAGATAACAAATTCACCATCTTGAGATAACAAGTTAATTATCTTAACAATACAGAAAATCAAAAATACTTCATGGCCTCTCCGGACTTACATACAATGGAGACAAAATGCAGAATATTCGTATAAACCAACATCTGAGGCTAAGCCAGCAGAGAAGGCCTGTATGGCTAGCTCTTCTCCCAGCGCTAGCAAGCTAACATCAGTTTGAGCATATCTCTGGTCTTGGCAGAGTGCAAGGCACCAGTAATTGAATCTCAGTTACGCTGGAGCGTATCCTATGCGATGGCAGGTCCGTTTATCCAAACCAACAAGGCGCAGAACAAAGATGTAGCAGTGGAAAAGGAACAAAACGTCTCAGGTGGAGAGAACGGAGCAAGCGACGGCTAAGCTAAGGCACTGGGAGACAGCCAAAGCAGACTGGCTCCTGCTGGTGGATCAGTCATGGCTATTTAGGAGGAACAATCGTGTCTCATTCGAGCAGGCCCACACAGAGACCACCCTGGCATTCACAGACGACACGTATACAGTAAACAGTAGTACACAAGGGTAAATAGCAGCGCTTCTCGGTCTCAGTCACACACTCTTTTCCCTGCCTTTAACACGTATGACTCATCCTGTGAAGAGCTTGATAATTACCTGCTGAATTCAACGAGCTTTTCCCGTGTACTGAAGCAGGAATAACCGCCATGACATAGGCCACTTTGTGGACATCTAACACAATAAACTAATCAAATGTCCTACTGACAGCATTCACGCACTGTTAAGAGCTTAAAGGGATAGTCCAGCTGCGTCTGTAGCATGCGGTCAATTATGACAGACCTTGACCCTTTTGTCTGAAAATGAATACTGCCCTTTTTGGTGGGCTCAATGTGAAAAACCTGTGTAAAACACAAAGCGGGCACAGTTTGGTTGTGTCCATAAAACACCAGTCTCATCATACAGTGCTGCGCAAAATTCAAGGCCCAATGCTTTCAGTTTATGTCATACGATAGCTCCAGCAGATCTTTTGCAACGTACATGACTACAAGGTGCATTGCTCAAGTACAGAGGTGCGCAAAAGTCAGAGACCACCCTTCATTTATTTTATTTCCATTCAAAATGGCAATTAGTACTAGTTATTCATTTTTCAGGAGATAATTCTGAGTAGATTAAATATAAGATAATCTTAAGCATCAGCAAAATAAGTGAAAAAAGCAGGATTTTCCAAAATTAGAGTTCAAAAATTATTAAAAGATGAAGAGAAAATGGACTCCTAACAACTGTGCAAGACCTAGTAGACCACCAAAACTGTCCCCATCAGAGAAACTGTACTTAAATCTTTCATTTCTGAGAGATAGAATAAAAAATCAAGCTCCACTCTTACTTCACATCTGAAAAAATACACAGATTTCTGTATATCCTTCCGTTGTGTTCCACTCAACACTATGGGTCTAAAAGGATGTGTAGCTGTCAAGAAGCTGTTACTGAGAAAAAAAAATAGATTAAAAAAAGAAGAAAATTTGCAAATTAAACAAAGAAGCTGCTGGTGTTCTCAGAACAATGGACTGACCACCTCAGAGTCCAGACCTCAATATCACTGAATGTGTTTGGGATTATTAGAATTTTTAAGGACAGAAACTGCAACCCACTTATAAGACTGAACTTTGGATGTGTGGAAAAATATCCCTGCAGATTTCTTTGAAAAACTGAAAGCAAGTCTCCCAAAAATAATGAACATTAAATAAATGAAGAAGTGATGTTGGAAATATCTACATTTTTAAAAAAGAATGTATTTTAACAAAGCTTCATGACATTTTGTGAGTCCAGGCCATGACTTCAACATGGTAGCAGTATGAGGGAAGACTTATTGAGGGAGGAGGGAGAACTCTGAGAACTTGGGCTGGAGTTCTGGGCAGCTTCTGCCTGTAGCTAAAAGGCCAGACCCCCTCATAGCTGTAGAAGGACTGATGTAGGACTGAGGAGCAGGGAGGAGATGGGGTGGTGGTGGGGATTGCGAACCTTTTGTCACAGCAACGGAAGGTGAGGGTGTGAATTTATAGGGCATTAGACTGGAAGAAGGAGGGGTTTCAGGCATGTTCCTCCACCCAAACTTCAGTTCTAACAGAACTACATTTAAAGCTTGGACAAAGCATTCCTGGTTAGCTAACTGCTATCATCACATAGTGTTTATGCACGGGTTGGCTTTTGGTGTATCACAAAGAATGAAACTGTAAAATAATGGTTGAATGATAAAATTGAATGATATTAAAGTGTCACAGTAATTATGTAATAGGACATTTATTAGGACAAAGTCTGTTCCTGCAACAGGAAAAAAATCACTTGAATGCATGTTTGTACATAAAATATTCATGATCAAATCCTGATATGAACTCTTCTAGAAGCTCCCCCACAACAAGCCCTTTTAAAGGCCCTTTTTCATCTCAGCTGCTGCCTCTGTGCACTCATGATTTTGAAGAATTTCTCTGTATTTAAAAAAGAACAGAAAATCTGTTGGCTGAAAACAGTCCTATAACAGAAGACAATGGGCTGAAGCAACTGCCCATTAGCCTCTATTATAAATACCTTTCAAGCTTAAAGGTTTTCTATTCTTTTACTAAGTGCAAGGAAGCAAAACGAAGTTAGCATCTGTGGTAATGGAGCGTTTGCTACAGATACAGCAGATGGAGATTAGGATGAAAAACACCAGAGAGCTCCTTTAACTGTCAGTCTGAATGACCTTCCTACAGTTACTGGTTGGTCACGCCTGTTTCAGGCATTGTATCACAGTACTAGTCGTTTCCAGGCAGCATTGCCCTGGGCAGAATCGTCTGAAAATGGAGACCGGTACTGTATTGACTCGATTTGACTTGACAGGCGATCTCTGCATGCACACACACATGTACACATACACACAAGCAAGTGATGGCCAAGAGGCGAGAGAGAGCTATCAAGCACATGTCCAATTACCATGGTTACCCAAAGCTCGTTTAGAGGGTTACTGTTTGGCCCAACAGTTCTCCACAAAAGCGCTTCACCACAGAGAAGTGCTGAACTCAAACAACAAAAAAAAGAAGCATATTAATTTAAGAAATGCCAGTGTCTGTTAGAGAGAGGGGAGTCACAGAGAGAGGGAAGATGACGTTTGAGTTGGAGTGTGTTATAAGTCAGGAAACAGGTCGTCATGTTAGATTACAGTTCAGTTTCTCTTTGAACTGAAAGCTGCGTCCTCTTGCTTTGTATTCACAACCCACACAGAACTGCAAATGTTAACCTTGAACTTCATATCACACCTGAACCCAGTAGACATTTTCATTCAATAGACATTTTGTTAAAAACAAAACAGAACAAAAAAATGGCTTGGTGTGTGTTGCTGGTTTGTTGTTGGTATATCTGTGGGCGACATGGAAAATAATGGTTTCAGGAGAACAGCATTTAAGATATAAAGAAAAGTGGAAAAATCAACTGAGCAAGGCCAGGCCCAGATCATCATCATAGACCCTGGGCACAAACGTTTAAAGGGTCCCTACCTGGCTAATTTTTTATAATATCACAGAGGTTTACATGAGAGCTGTGCAGCACTATGATGGCAGCATACAAATCATGGTGTTGGATGACAAAAAGCCTTGGAAGCCTTGGACATGCATTTTTTTATTCTGGTTTCAAACTTTGATACTTTCAGTTACTATAGAGATAACTAATATGAGACTGCGTCGTCCATGTTCTGAGAACCTGCCTGTTTCCTTAATTTTCTGATTGTCAGCTATTTCATTCTTACATGCATACCAAGCAAAGAAATAGAACATAATACATTTTTTTTTTCTTTTTCCTCATTTCCCTGGTGAGTGGGTGGCTTAACTAGGGCCCAAAATTTGGTGCTACACCCCTGGGTGCATGTCACTGTCTTGGAAGGCTCCCAACATAGTCTGGAGCTTGTGGTATACAAAATAAAATCAGGTTATCTACATGATTCTAGGAAATATATATATATATGTATATATATTTCAATTAAATTGTCCAGAACCTGGAAACCTGCAGTGATTGGAGGAAGAAATGAAGCAGATGTTCAAGAAAGACATGGACAGCGTCATAATCATGATCAGCAAGTTTGAAATTAGTAGGAGTTGCGTCAAATATTAGAATAATAAATCCACTAGTCAGCGCTGTAAGCAGTGCCATTTACAAGCAGGAGGAGAGACAACTAAACACAAAACCCAAAGTACTTTATTAGTAAGGAAATACTAGATGAAACCACAGCAAGTTGTGTCAAACTTTGCGGGCAGGCTTTGATAACTTGCGTCTCTGTGAGGAAAGGGCCATTTTGATCACATGCAAATGACCAGTCACCGAATATTTAGGGTGACGTGCACAATGAAAACAAACTTGCTTTTGTGGAGTACCGGTTAGCAAATGCACAAGGATTTCTCATTTGCTAATATGATTTCAAATACAATTTTGGAATAACATCTTCAAACAGCATGAATGTCTTCTGGCTCAGCCACTAGGCCTATGTTTTGCTCTAAAAAGCTTATTGGCAAGTAGAGACGCAACAGCTTGCTACTAGCATTTAGCTTGACAAACAGTCTTCTGTTTCCCATCAGACTAATAATACCAGTGAAAAGCAGTCACCTGTGTAAATTATTTGTGAGAGACTAGAATCTGAGAGATGACTGAGACTGAAACATACAGAAACACAACAAATAAAACCGTTGTGAAAAGCACGTTGCACTTTAATCTGCAGAATCTCCATCCCAGATTATATACTTATCAAGTTAATGTTACTAGCGGAATACTTTTCACACTCACTCTCAGTACTGTCAAGTAGTCGACTAGTAGAAGTTGCAACTGCCAGATATTAGTTCATTTTTTCACTGTGCTGCTAGTAAAGTTCCCACCGTGAGTCAAGACAACTGATTACATTTTGTCATAATTGCTCATGTGGCTCCCTAGTGGCTGGGGTCCATGTGGATGCAGCCATAAATCTATGGGATGATCCAGGCTTCAGCAAATCCAGGAAGGACAAAACCCATTAGATAAGGGGTGGTGTGAGGGAGAGGTAAAAAAAATGTTATTATTGGTTAATAGTACATTTTAAATGATTATTTTATGTACTCCAAATGAAGAAAACTTAGGCATAACACTTACATCTAGTTTTGTGAAAATTTATTTGAAGAGCAGCTGGCGCACCTCAAATTTACACCAGGAAATTTATAAGCCATGTTGGTGCAATCAGCCCCAGGGAACCACTGCCAGCTCTGCTTTACAGTAGCAAATCAGGCAAGGAGCAAGAAGCATTTAATAGCATTTCAGATCACATCTTTGCTGTATGTTGACTGTCCCTTATGCGAAACAGCTTATAGATAACAGCAAGACCAGCACATCCAATAAAGCAATATTAACATAAGAGAATGCCTTATTGCCATTAACATAACACTGCACTGTTTACATTACTACAAAATCAAGACTAAAATTTACCAGAACCATAACTTTTCCTTTCCACATGCCAAAAGAAAGGTTTTTTTAAGTATCTTATAAAACACCAGGATCAAGCTTCATGTAGCATCTTCTACAGCTGTATGCACGGTTTGAACACCCCTAGTCAAAGTACAGTTTGTTGATTTTCTAAATGAAAAGTTACAGGGAATAACCTTGAATGTAGCCTTTGTCTGCAATTTTTAGTCCGCAATTTCTATTTCTTTGCTAAGTTTCACATATAGAAAAAATAAATAAATAAGACATGCAATATAAAATGTGCCACAACTTTTGCACAGGCCATGTTTTATGTTTTTGTCCCCCTAATACATTAAATTCAGGAAATAATGGCTATTGTGCATTAAATGTGCAGAAATGCATTTTCTGTAGAAGATAATCAACTTAAGTTAACTTATAAACATCATTTGTCCAGGGTTGCCCATACTTTTGCATTCAGCTGCCTGTGCTGTGGCTGTGTAAGTAACATCACACTGCAGAATGTTTAAAGTTTCCAAACCCAACTTTCAAACACTTCAGCAGCACAGTAAAACACATTCCCTGTTAGCTTCGGTTTCAGCAGCTTCCACTACAAATGTGTTTTGAGTCAACATGTGTTCTGTTCTTTTGTAAGTACAGCAGAAAACTTCTGAATGATTGTCTATCTCAATTCATCGTACACCACAGATGCAGCAGAGAGAGATTAGGTTGAAAACTGTATTCCTTTAACTGAGAGCTCCTTACTGCAGCTGTCCATCTCGTCCATCATAGGTCTTCATGCAGAGATTACACTAGCAAAGAAGACTGAACTTCATGCATAATATACACCTCATCTTCAATTTGATGAACACGTACTGCTCGCCTCATGATTATTGCTACCCACAAAAGCAAGATCTTTGGGACTTCAAAGAGCAGCATCAGCAGAGCAAGGACAAACATCATTTCTTATGTAATGCCCAGTGCATTCACTGTGTTCAACAAAAGCAAAGGGAAAAAAATCAGAGTTCTCGAGTGGAGATGAGAATTGTGGAGCTCTTGATTTTAGACCTCCAGCTGAGATGAGAGCTGACTTGCACAGTAACTGTGGAGCACCAGGCTAAGGGAATAATTACAGGGAGCTAATTATTTATGCAGTAAACAAGGCCGATCTTGTCCAGACTTGACTACAAGGACTAATGTCCAGAAGCACAGGATGACTCACAGTCACATGACCTGGATCAACCACATGATTTTGCATAATCTGAGCAGAAGACATGGTGTATTTTATGCAATTAAATAGTGCAATTTTATAATTTGGCAACTACAAATGATGTCAGAAATGACCCCATGTCTCAAATAGCCATGATTTATGGGCAATGTCACCTGCAATTTCTGCACCACAATTTTGGCATCAGCATTAAAAATCTGGCTATGCCAACATAAGCCAACCTTAAAAGAGTAATGTTTTTACACGTATTGTAAATAATGTTTATGTCAGTGATGTAGACAGAAATAAATTTTTGGGGAGACCTGTGAAAAAGCGGGAAGGCCAACTTGGTAGATATAATTTCCAAACACACTAATGTCCCTCAATGTACCATCACATAACATCAGACTGTTCCTGACAGCAGTGCAGCCATCCCCCACCCACACTGCAACTCCCTTTGCTATTAAGCATGAGTCTGCTCACCACAGGCCCACAGGCATGTTTATGCAACAAAGACAACATAACCGATTCCAAATAAAACAGCTGAGATGTACAAAGATGAGGAAGACAACAAAGAAAACTTCAAATCAAGTCAAAATCCAGACTTAGCCATCCTAGGCTAAAGCATACTGCCACAGAGGGCATGAAACATGTTTATAACCAGTCTTAGTTATGATGATGCAGGCATCAGGACTCAATAAATTGAAATGGAAAAACTTTTGCTTTGACATTTGAAAGGCCAGTTTAGCTGTTGCAGTAAAAGTACTCGCAAGTACCAAATTAGCAGAAAACTGGTGATAATGACAACTTCGTTTTTTTGTTTTTTGGTTTTTTTTTGTGGAAATTTTTGAAATGGGTAGAAAATGAAAACAACAACTTCTCAATTTTCACAGTTCCCCCCATCTAGATCTTGGGACTGCAACTAGAGCTTTAAATTCAAACACTAGTGTGCTGATAATGAACTGAAGACTTGAGGCAATGGCAGATAGCAAACAGTGCTTAGAGGGCTGAAGAAACGGTGGAGCTTTGCAGAAAATATCATGATTTGATTTAATTTTCAGTGTTACATTCAGGAGTGAACAGTTAACTAGCACAGTGTGGGCGGGAGCGGGACAACAAATATGTAAAAAGAAATCCCACAAATTAATGAGGAGGAAATGAAATGATAAGTCACAACAAAACAAAATAACAAACAGTAAGAAACTTGTTCTAAATAGCAGTCCTAAATTAGTTTTAAATAGAAGCAACCAACCATGTAAACAATTACATGAATGATGTGAATTGCTTTCTTGTAGACTACAGAATCGGCGAGGCCTTAAAACTGTCAAATGGTCACAGTTATGGAAAGTGCTCTTAATAAAGGCAAGTAAAGGACAATAAAGCCGACTAAAGGCAAGTCTATCATGTGGCAGTCATTTTCGATCATGACAAATGCAGATGGAAACCACTTATACAGGTCTGTGAGTAGTTAACCAATTAACATGTTAACATATAACACTACGATAACTTAAATTACTTAATAAAAACTATGTCATAACAGAAGCACACTACTGCAGCTAGCTAAATATTTTGATAGTATTTCTTGTGCATATGCATTGTAAATACTCTCAAGATGTAGGTAATTACACACCTCCTGTTTTAATCAGAAAGGTATTGTTGGAAAAACAACAGTCCATACAATTGTTGTTGTCCAAAAATTATACCTCCAAAACTTTACAGGACATGGCAAAACTTACTATCAAGATTCTATCAAGATACACTTTTGTCATTACATGATTGTAGTGAAATATATGGAGGATCAATGATCCACTAAAAATAAAAAAATAGTGCCCTACATGACAAATTCAGAGTGATTTCAGATGCAGCCATCAGCTCAACCAGCATATGATTCTATACAGACACACCACCATTAAACAATAGAACTCTACAGTGTAAAGAAGGCATGTGTGAAACACTGCTCACACACTGTTAGTTACATTTTCTGAGCCAGTGATCTCTAAACTCGGTTGTGATTATGCCCCTTAGAGGGCAACATCCCTAAACAAAACACACACGCGCACACAGACACTAATTACGGGGACGGGGAGAACGGGCGCCGCAAATGACTTCTCCGCCCCCTCGAGCCTTGAGTTGAGTCACTGCTTCCCCTAATGAAGTGACAGAGCACACACATACACACACACACACACACACACACACACTGCTGTGCCAATCCAGGACCAAATCAAACCAAACATTACCTCAGAAACATGTGACCCACACAGAAGTAAACAACAAACCTGTTAGTGAGACAGTGTTTACCCCTGATGAGATTACAAAAAAACTGCCATGCTCTCCAATTCATTCAATATCATGTTATTGCCTGCACCATAATAAACATTACAGGCCTTAGTGTTATAGGCATTTTGTGTTTTACCAATATAGCCCATCTGCTTTTTAACACTGAACCAAATCATGATCCAAATATCACTGCGGAAATATGCTATTACCTGCGCAATAATAAATTACAGTTACAAGAATCAAATCAAACTTAGCATCACATTGTTTTTTTTGTAGCAGTGGCCCAAATCAAACCCAATATTCCACTGTCTTTTTAGCTTTAAACCAAACCAAATCCACTATTTCATTGCTTTTCAGCTTTGAACCAAGTCAAATCAACTATTTCACTGTTTTTTAGCTTTGGACAAAAATCAAACCCAACATTACAACCTGTTTTCAGCACTTGACCAAACCAAACACATCATTACACCAAATAAAATCCATCAATACACTGTTTATTAGCACTGCACCAAATCAAACCCAAATTCCACTGGTTTTATCACTGCACCAAATCAAACCCTATATAGCATTTTTTTTAGCACTGAACCAAATCAAACCTAAAATTCCACTGTTTTTAGCACTGAACCGAATCAAACCTAACAATCCACTGTTTTTAGCACTGAACCAAATCAAACCTAACATTCCACTGGTTTTATCACTGCACCAAATCAAACCCTACATAGCATTTTTTTTTAGCACTGCACCGAATCAAAACTAACATGCCACTGTTTTTAGCACTGCACCGAATCAAACCCTATATTCCACTGTTTTTCAGCACTGAACCAAATTAAACCCATTTCCTCAGAAATGTGTTATTACCTGTATGACAGCTCTGTTGTTTGCATAAGCCTGTTAGCCCACCTGATGTTTCTTGCAGCTTGTGTGCAGTTCATGAATGAAGAGAGTTGCATGGACACACAGATTCCACACTGCAATACTAATAAAAAATAATAATAATGACAAAATTGTGTAAAAATAAAATGAATCAGAGAGATTTCTGAGCTCAAGACAGCAGGTCTTTAAGGGGAAAAACAGCATTTTAAGCAGTTGGGAACAGGCGGAGTAGACTAAAGGGCTTCATCTGACTTTTCTTAACACAATCTGTCCAGATGCAGAAAGAAGAAAAGTAAACAATGACTCATCAGACCATATTCCTCGAGTTACGGTTGAACATTGCCTTTGGTTATAGACAGTTTCCACATGGCGGCTCTATATGAACATCCGCCTCACAGAGACGTGTTCAAGGACATGTAGTTATGCTTCCGTGGTCATTCCGAGGCTGTGGTTTGGGTTAAAGATTAGTAGCTACTGGCCCGTTCAAGTGGTCATCAGAGATGCTCTTTTCATCTTTCCTTTTTCCTTTGCCTTTTCTTTATAATGGTTTAGTGTTTTACTTTATGCTGTCAGACAGCCTCACTGACCAACCGTTCTTAAGAAGAAATTTCCACTTACACAGTTTTCACTAAGATTCTGACAGTCACCAGTGTTTTCTTATGTGGGATTTGTTCTCAGGTAAGAACAGAATCTACACACACTAAAGAGCACAAAGGTGTAAACAATTCTGCAGTTTAAAAACATGTCATTAATCTACTACATGCTAACTTTCACTAACGCATAGTATTTTGGATGCTATTAGTAGCGAAATCAAGCAAACATCAGTATGAAGTATTGCAGAACTGTGCTGCTTAGCCCCTCTTTGGACTTTTTGTTTTGGAATGTCTGTTAGTCTGTTAATCTGCATTCACTGACAGAGAAAACAGCTGCTACAACTTTTTTTTGTTGCTATTAATTTTGCTATGTACTATTATGCAGTTACGCAAGTGTCTGAAAAGCTGAGATCATCAGTGCTGAATTCTTCCTCTGATAACATTGAAATTTAGCTAAATTAATACTTACGAAGTTGTAGGTATTCAAATAAATTAACACATACAGTGCTGTGCAGACGTCAGAGACCACCTCTCATTTATTTAATTTCCATTCAAAATTGGCCATTAAGTACAAAGTATTCATTTTTCAGGAATGATTTCTGAGGAGATTAGATATAAGATAATGCACTTGCACAAGGAAGAGGAGTTCAAAGGAAAATAAGTAAAAAAAAAAAACTGTTGTTTCCAAAACTGAAGTTCAAAAAATGATTAAAAGCTACAGAGAAATTAGGCTCCTAACAACCATGCAAGACCTGACAGACCATCAAAACTCTCCCCATCAGATAAACAGAACTTAAAGCTTTCCTCTTTGAGAGAGAGACAGAAAATCCACAGGTGTTTCTGTCCATCCTTCTTCTGTGAGAAAACATCAACACCATGAGTCTGAAAGGTGTAAAGCTGTAAAGAAACCACTACTGAGAAAAGGAAACAGGCAAAAAAACAAAATTTGCCCAAGAACACTGAAACTGGACATCTGATATATATTAGTAAGACTTTATGGACTGAGGGTTTTTGGGTAATTTGGGGTTACGTGGATGGTGAGAACCAGAAAATGCAACCAACTTCTAAGACTGAACTGAAAAATATCCCTGCAGATTTCGTCAAAAGTCTCTCAAAAAGAATAGAAGCTGTAATAAAGACAAAGAGTGGACACTAAATAATGAAATTTGTTTTTTCAAACAAATGAATGCGTGTAAAAATACATTATGTTTACATTTTCAGTTTATGGAATATATTCATTCTGAAACATTCTGAAAGCAGAAAGCAGAATTCCTTTGGTTGCATTGTAAAAATATTTCTTCTTGTATAACTGTCTCAGAATCCAGTTCCTGCCAGAAGTTTCTGTTTGCATAACCGCAAAGTAGACTGGCTTTAGTTAATCAGGAATATTTGTGCAGAATGCAGTTTTGATTGTGACAAAAGTGCATAATTGGGTTTTCCAGTTTAGTATAAAAGTTTATTCCAATTTTTATATGTACAGCATCAATAAATATAGTAAAATAAAGCCCATATAGTAAAATATAGCCCATAAATTCCACATTGTTAATTCACTAGCTCAAACAAGATATGGTTGAATACAATGAAAAGCTGCCAATACAATGCTAGTTTTTTTTGGGGGGGATGAGGGGTTTTACCCAATTTTAATTGCTGCCAATTCCTCCTTCTATCACATGATGCTGCCGCACTGGGAGGGTGAAGGCTCTGAAACATGTGAACCACCACCACATATTTTCGAACACGCTTGGAGGAGAACCAACAATTCTGTTATGTCAAATAACCAGAAGGGAACCCTCATGGTCTTCTAGGCCTTGAGAGAAATCCTAATGACTTCTGGAAACTAAACAATGCATGTCTGCAATTTTTAATTCATTTTTATTCAATGGAATCATGCTTGTATTTAAACCCTGCAAGTATTACAGTACTATCCTTGTTTCACTGTTGCTTGTAGGCTGGAAACAAAATCTGACATTTTTGAAATGCTGGGCAGAAACTTGGCCAATCGGGTATTGTTTTTCTCCATGGTATCTAGCTAGATTATAGATAAGTGAGCTTTCCTATTGGTCAGGACTTCAAGAGCTGAAGAGAAAGCCTAACTTGTTGAGATATCACCATATAAATGATGGTTTTATCTATTTAGTTTATTACAGTCACAATTAATGCCTTGGATTTAAAAAGCTCATAACACAATCCTTGTAAAAATATAAGGTCTGAATACTTTTAGTTGTTGTAATTGTGGGAATGCAGTTTGATCTAACTTGGTAGAATATACTCTCTATACGCTCCATATACTCTCTAAGAGAGACCTTTCCACCAGTACACCAGTACACACCCACAGACAGAGGGGATACCTCCATTTGAATAAACACATCAGTGCCTCATCCTCATTTCCACGCAACCCACTTCAAAGGGCCTCCACTTTCAGCAACTGACAGCCTGGAGATCTAAGCCTCTTTCACAGATTCACTTCTTCAAAAGCAACTTCTTCCCAATTCTGTTTTACACGTTTATTCAGCGGGGTGTTTTTCTCCCCCTCCCCCCTCATCTTTCACATGCACACCTGTCACGTGCCAGAGAGAAGTGAGAATACAGCACACACACAGCAGTTTGGAATTTGGATATAGGAGGAAAAAATATTGCTTATTTACAGAAACGAGCAGGTACTGGCAGAGAAATACATAATATATTCTTAATCAAAGGAAACTGCCTGGTTCTTTCCGCTGCTCTAATTTCTTAAGTAAAGGCTGTGTAATAAGAAAGTTACTTAATTATTCAGTGGATTGAATCTGCTGCATAGCGAATAGTGGTGTTTAATGCTCCCAGCAAGTTTCAGAGCCTAATAAAGCGTTATGATAATATAAGCAGTAAACCTTTATAAACAAGATACCAAAAAATGGCTATTTGTTCTTCACTCTCAGAACATAAAGGTACCTTTAAGAATACAAATGCCCATCACTGGGCTGACACCCTCAAGGGTCTGTCTTCAGTACCTTCAGTTAGAAAATATAATTGTATCATATTCCTTTGCAATGATTTTTAAATTGCATATACTCCTTACACTCAGTCTTGACTCCAGGCTTTTTATTTTGTCGTTCTACCTTTAAAAAAGTTCCGAAAAGGCACAGTCATATGCAAAAGTTTGAACACCCCAGTCAAATCACATTTTGTTGATTTTCATCTGAGCAGGGGCACCCAAACTTTTGCATAAAACTACAAATATGCACCTTGCTCTTGGGGAAGTGAAAGTAGGTTACCATTAACTAGAGGTGTGTCCACAGTTTTAGATATTGGATGACACAAGGGGGCCAAAAGCACACCAATGGGTAGCACTACCTACTTACATTTGCAGAATATCTGACTTATACTTTAAAATGAATGGGAACATAATGATATTACTGTATTGGCTTCATATGTGCTCTACAGTCATACTGCAACTAAATACAGTATAGGGATGTGCACCGACTGCATCAAAACCATAGTGCATCATCAAACAATTATTTTTCGAACAACAGATTCTGTCCCAGATGTTCTGAACTACAATTCGCAGTTGGCAATTTAAAAAAATGAGATTAGCGTACTGTGCAGCATTAGCCTTGACACTGCTGTCCTCCTCTTACACCTGGCCTTCTCTCCTTGCACATCAGCCTCCACACCAATCTCCTTTCCTTTCAACCTCCTCTCCATCCTCCAGGTCTTTATCGTTCTATTTGTCAGCCTCCTTTTCCACAATTTCTACCACTTCTTCAGCATATTGCCCTCAATTTCCTTGTTTGAGAAGAAACTTGAGAATGTTTTCCATTATCTTTATTTGATTTGAGCCCTCCAACTGACCATTTACACGGATCTTAGCCAGTCACACCTTTAAATGTTCTATCAGGCAAAGAACTCCTAACAACAAACCTGCAGTGAGAACGGCGGTGGCAAAGTGCTCGGAATTATTAGACTAAAAATAGTGGAAAGATGTTACTGAGGCATGTATAATGCCTGACACCAGCTATCCTGATCATCTGGAGGACCTGCAACAGTTTTAACTTTACCATGTAGAAATTACACCATCCTGTGGTGCTGGTTTTACTCTTGTTTGGAGTTTGCTTTCGCTGTTTGTCAACATGATGACCAGAGTTGTGTCAATGACAGTCAAGGAAACCATAAAAATTTATAAGAATATAACAAAAAGAGACATTTGCCAAACCTTAGGCTTACCAAAATCATTTTTTGGAGCATTATTAAGAACAAAGTAATTAGAAGAAGGCTTAGCAACCATAAAATGGACTGGCAGCCCAAGAAACACCCCCATAGCTAAATTCACAGAAGAATTCTCGCCATAATGAAGAAAGATCTCCATCAGAAACACTCTTAGAGAGGCACGTGTGAATGTCAATGAATAGTCTACATAGAAGACATGAACTGAAATGCAGAGGCTACATTGCAAGATGCAGCCATTAGTTAGCCACAAAAGCAGGAAGTTATAGTTTGCTAAAAAGTACTTAAACAAGCCTAAAGAGTTCTGGAAAAAAAGGTCATTTGGAAAATAGCAAGAGCAAAGTGTGGAGGCGAAAAAGAACTGCCCAAATTCCAAAGCGTACCACCTCATCTGTAAGACATGGTGGAGGGGGTATTATGGCCTGGGCCTGTCTGGGTACCATGGGTACTGGCTCATTCATCTTCATTGATGAGCGAGCCAGTACCTGTGGCAGCCAGACAGGCCCAGGCCATAATACCTTATCCAAACTCATTGCACAGTGCTTCTTCCTACAGCAAGACAGTGATCCCAAACATACGGCCAAAGCAACAAGGGAGTTTTTCAAAGCTAAAAACTATAAAATTCTTAACTTGCCAACTCAGTCACCTGATCTGAATCCCATTGAATATGCTTTTCAAATGCTTAAGGGGGCTAGCCCCAAAACAAGCAGGAGTTAAAGATGGCCGCATACAAGCCTGGAAGAGCATCACCAGAGAAGCTACTCAACAACAAGTGATGTCTATGAGTCGTTGCATACTAAGGATATGCAATAAAATACTAAACATGATTAATTTACTGTACATGTCACTGCTATGTCTCAAACATTTTGGGGGTTGTATGAAAAGTGCCATCAATTCTTCTTGGTAAAACAAAAATAAAAGTAACCTTTACTGAAACCAGAAAATGTGCTCTTTGAACACACATGAATACTTTGAGTACAAATTTAAAACTGGGGGGTAAAAAAAGCACTAACCATTATGGGGGCCCTGTACCAAACACAAAGCATTTAGTAGAAAATAGTTTAGCATTTTAATATGGTTATTCTTCTTTTTTTGCTCATTGTAGGGTGGCGCCCCAGCACCCATAATGGACAAAATGCCCCTGGTTGGACAATAAAGACCGTTGTGCCTTTGAGGGAACACTGACAGCGTTACTACCTTGGGGACTGTGCAGTAACCCTTTTTTCTCTTTTGGTATTGTTCTTTCAGACCTGATACACAATGTGACTATGACTGGATCTAACAAAGCTAATTGGTCCATGAGTGACAACAAAGCACTCTAACTGCCAGCCTAACACATGGATTAGTTGCACTTTGTAGTTTCTGTTTTTTTGTATTATATAACAGCAAAAATAATTCTCTTGCACCACACAGCCCTGTTCATTGTAAATGATTCAGTCTCAAGTATAGATTTCCATTAATATATGAGAAATGTAATGCACCACTAGGTGCTTGGAGCTAACTAAAAACATATATAGAAAATAAAACAAACATATTTTATTACCCTTGGTCCTAATTAGTTGGGCATGGAAAGACAGCTCACAAAAACACATTTATAAGCAAAGACACCATCCTGATCAGTATTTGAACAAAGGCGTTACCCGCTTGCAACTCAAAGCCCCAAAAAGATCATTCCTACTGCATTTAGCTCAATATCTAGCTTTCAAGCTGCCTTTTAAAGTTCCCCAGTGTAACAATGGATTTAGCTCCATTTGGCAGTCTAGTCCACTCATGTGCACCTGTGTTAAGGAACAAACTCCAGGTTTAAATAAAGAAGCCAGATGAGTCAACATCACCACGTTAGAGCGAAATCAGGTGTATTTAATTACAGGACTCCTTGCACACACAATGGGAGACGTACCGCGCCCTAGTTTAACTAGCGCGAACACACATTCACAGGTTTCTATTCTGAGACAGAGATCACATCATCACTCTTACAGTACTTTATTGTATTTGCCTATGAATCATTTAAAACTCTCAAAGCTCTCTCTAGAAAAGAGCTGTCTAGGGGGGGAAAATGCATCTCAGCTCAGAAGCCTTCAAATTTCACAATACACATATTTATTTTATGGCAGACACAGACCTTAACGTCATAACCATGATCATCGTAAATCATCGCCAACTGATTTATCTTTGCTCCACTCACAAACATCTCTTATAATTAGTGACTTCAGTGTAAGTATTGTTGACACAGACTCCATAGAAAAGCACTGACATTAGAATGAAACACTCTGAAGCAGATGCACATGAGTTTAAGGTCATCATGCCTGATGCCAAGCGTTGACTGGAGTAATATAAAGCCCCCCAGCACTGGGCTGTGGAGCAGTGGAATTGTGAGCTCCATCCATTACCTTTGGGATAATCAAACATCAGTACCTGACCTCACTAATGCTCTTGTGACTAAATGCAATTAAATCCTCACAGCAATGTTCCAACGTCTACTGTAAAACCTTATCAGAAGAGTAGAGGCTGTTACTGCAGCAAAGGGGGACAAACCCCCTATTAATAACCTTCAACATTAGAAATGGCCCAAAATCACTAGGAATAAGTTATAGTGAAAACATTTTGTAACTGTCATAACAATTTTTTTTTCTTCAAAATGATAACCATGCAGGAAATGAGCGAGCTAGTCCATGTATAGGTTGGATGTATATATGCTTACACAATGAATAGTCCTGGTCCTGAAATCTGATTGGTTGAGCCCTGTTGTAAGCCGCTGTAAAATACTTGATATACGCACAGCTATGACCACCTCAAAACAACTGAATTCTGCACTACTGCACCACATCATGAAAAATCCCTGTGCAGTTCATGGAAGAATTGCTGCTTCCATGGACCACCAAGTGTACTGAGTGATGAAGTAAGAACCCGGTTCTGTTTAAACTGAGGGGCTGTTAACTAGAACAAAGCTAGCAAACAGGGTAACTGCATCATTAATATCATAGGCTTGAATTAAAGTACTTATGTTATGATTCGCTGTAAAACTGTAATATAAAAGACTAAAAATGTCACTTGAATAGATTACATGCTTCAAATGTCCATTCAGTCACATCTGCTATAAATAGCATCAAATCCCAGACTGAATCTGAAGCGACTCCATATTCCCTAAATAATTTGCTATGGAAATTTTGTTTATTTATAGCTTCTACATCCAAATAGTGCACTGTTTGCTGAGTATGGATGTGGCTGAATCCCAAATGACTACTTTTTAAAGCTATATTATGTTTAGGTGCAGGAGCTAGTGTTTAAATTCTTACACTGTGTAGGGAGCAGGGAGCCATTTGAGATTCAGCTCCAGTGTGGGAAGAGGGCCCCTGTTAGCTTGGTGCTAAATCGCATTGAAGTGCTAAAAGAAATTAGCATAATCATGACAGTGGTAATTCGGTGACCAAAAAGTGCTTCTAAAGCAAAAGATATTGCATTAAACAGTGTTATGTTACGATATGTTCATTATTATACAACAAAAAAGATCATGAAATGACTGCAATATACAGCGATGGGTGACCAAACGTTCCTCTCCTCATTTAGCAGTCAGTGGTTGCTTGGCAACAGTACCACACTCTAAAGGAACTACGTTTCTTGGCAGAATACTTGTTTATGTTGATTATTATTGATAATAAATTATTTACAGAAAAAAAAAAGTATTTTATCATTCTTTATGTTGTCCACCGTTTTATAAAAGCAATAAGGCACTGTGCTACTGTGATTTTATCACAGGGAAGGGAGTTTTAGGCCCTCTGCTTCATGTGGTACCCTTACCCATGATAAAATTTCAGTAATGAACAGCCTCTCATGGCTTATTGCTTAATTGAATGCCTGAAAAAATCTCATTCAACCCAACAAGAAATTGTAGTTTTTGTCAATGTATATACATTTAGAGTGCACTAATTTCATGGGGTTTTACTGGCAAGATCTACTTTAAAAACAAACCAAAAAAAAGCAGAGAGTGTTTTCAGAATGCATAGAAGAAAGGTGCCACGAATATTGCCTGATAGGCTGGTCTTAACCTACAGACTGAGGAACCTCTAATGTTCCTGTAACCAACTGTGTAATGCAGCTAATGCTATCAGCTGTTTAAACAGCTGATTGTACCATTGTTTCTTCTTCTCTAGCCTGCTGGTGATGTGATTTATGTAGCTAGATTCTTTTTCTCCTTTCTTGATGCTCAGATTCTTTTGGAATCCACATAATGGTCATTATTACAGAACAGGAGATTGTGGTGCGGTCTGCAATAAACTACTTGTGCTATATAACAGTAATGGCTATTCAAATATTAATTTTCTATGGCTTAACATGCACACAACAGATAAAAACTCAAATATATACTGGATGGATGGATGGATGGATGGATGGATGGATAGATAGATAGATAGATAGATAGATAGATAGATAGATAGATAGATAGATAGAGCAGCAATGACAGCTGGTAAAAATATACAAAGAGGATAAAAATGCTGCCAATATGTGAATTACACTTGGGAAATGACTTTTTAGCGAGAATGATATGGTGTATCAAATATGATGTATCATCTAATGGGGTAACTGAATGTGTTCCACGTTCAACTTTGTTGTTGAATTACTTTGTGTAACTGTCAAGTTGCATGAAAATTATGTTGAAGGCAGGGATGGACTGGCTATCGGGAGGACTGGAACAACTGCTATGTGTGTGTGGATCACTGAGAGAGGGAGAAAGAGGGATATGTATAGTTGTTTTTAATGTAGTCCTATTTAAAATGAATGGAAAATGTCCTGGACAAACAGCATGTGCTGGGTGAATACTGGAGTGCACATAGCTAGACACATTAGTGGCCCACCGAATTTTCAGTGTGTTGCCATCGGCCAGTCACACAAAATGCCGCCACCCCCAGGGGGTTGGAGTTGTCGCAGTTTTCAAGTGTTGTGTTGGGGGGGGGTCACTGTGGTTGTAGGGCACTGGTCTAGACAGAAGTCCAGGGCTGAATTTAGTTCCCAGTGCAGCCCTGGCTGCAGGCAGCTAACAACATGTTGTATGAATGTTTCACCGTGTAAAGCCAACCTAATGTAGAAGAAAAGTAAAGGAAGTAACAAGTAATTCCAATACGGTGTGTGAGGAGTAATTAGTCATTTGTAATGGGTTACTTTACTACCCCAATTCTTACAATATATGAGCTTCTAACAGTAAGGACTCGATTCACTAATGTGTAGCATCAGAGACTCAAACCATACACGCACATTACATCGGTAAAAGCAAACAAAGCAACAGTACTGGAAAGAGCTACTCAAGCAAGTGCATTCTGGGTTAGAGGACTAAGGTCAGCTCCAGGTCAACAGTTGGCATTTCGTATTTGTTATTAATACTAGCTGAGCACTGAGACACGACACACTCTCGGCTGGGCCAGATAAACGCACCTCTCCTTTCTGCTTTATGTATGCCAGAGAGGATTGTGGGATGAAAAACAGTCCCAGAGTGTTTGCAATCACAATGACCCCATAATCAAAGAGTATCAAAGGCGGTCTCGAGTAATGACATAAACACTGATATATGTGAAAGTTCTGCATAATACTTACTATAAGTAGGTTGCAGCTAACATATACAGCAGTACAGTATATACAAGCACTACTAACAGAAAAAAAATGCTTTATGTCAAATTAGCACTTGAAAATGCCAGCTTCCCTTTACATTGCATGAACATTTCCTAACAAATAGGCTAATAAAAATCATCCAGATTTATTTGGAATGAAATTTTGTAACATTAACCCAGTGGTCTCCAATCCTGGTTCTGGACAGCTACCTTCCTAGTCACAATCAAAATTTGCCACACCTGTTCCAGCTAATCAACCTCTTCTCAAGTCCCAGATAGGCTGAATCAGATGTGAATTAAGTAAGAGGTGGGGCAGCTTATTGGATGTAGGTTGGGACTAAACTCTGCAGAAATGTAGCTCTCCAAGACCAGAGTTGAAAGCACAGCATTAACTTATATTACAGTTAAAGGAGTAATTCAGCTAAACAATTTCTCACCAAAAAGCAGCCAAATCTGCTTGGCAAATTTTTCTTCTTTACTTTTAAACAGGAGCTCTCAGGCTAATGTTGCTAACAAACACTAGAAGTCAATGGTCACTCAAATCTTTTTCATCTCAAGCTATTAAAACCACATCCAGGTCTTTATTAATGTCACACAGACTTGTCCATGTGGGTTATGACAGCATGACTTACTGTGAACTATAAAAATAATTAAAACTTCACTTTGCAGCTGAGTGCTGCAGGCAGCTACAACAGATGTTATGCCAAAGTCTGACTCCCCTTCGTGTGCATGCACGTCTCACAGGCATATGGACGCTAGATTATGTTTGTGATGTCTGTTGTTTCTGTTTGTATAGATTTTTTTTAACTAAGGTTATATATTTACAAACAGAAACATAAGGAATATAATGTCTGCGTCCATGTTTTGTTCATTTTTATAGTTCACAGTAAGTCATACCATGTCGTAAATAAGTCTGTGAGATGTATATACAGAAAGGATTTATTCACTTCTAGTGTCTGTTAGCAAATTTAGCCTTGTCTTTACAGGACTAAACTGAAGAAGCAAAATTTGGAGACCAAACTTGTCTCAGCTGATCGACTCCCTCAGGGGTAAGTGGAAAATCGTGTACATTATATTTTCCGTCAAAAGCCATTTCTTTATGTCACAGTCATAACAGAGCCTTGTTTCTCCAAAATTGTAACTGTGCAGGAAAAGGAAAAAACATATGTTAATATAATGAAGTCTTATTCCAAATAATTTTACATAATTTCTGTCAGACCTGTTGCTGTTATCAAATAATGTAAAAGAAAAAAGAAGAAAAGAGTTACAAGGCTGAGACACATAACAGATAAATGTCACAAGGTCAGATTAGACATTGTTCATGGTTCACTGAAACATATCCTGTTATTATCCTCTCTCTCTCTCTCTCTCTCTCTCCTTCTCTCTCTCTCTCTCTCTCTCTCTCTCTCTCTCTCTCTCTCTCTCTCTCTCTCTCTCCTTCTCTCTCTCTCTCTCTCATATATACACTTCTTTCACTTCGAAATACCAAACATTCATTTATTCTCCCAGTTTCTTGATTCACAGCACAAGCCAGAGAGGCTTAGAGATTCGCCTGCTGTGCCTTTTTGTATCTGCTGTGACAAAAGCTATCAGATCAAACATGGTGTAGAGGCCCATTCGGTTTGCCCAGGCTGCTTCATTAAGACTTTGACGCAAGTAGCCAGGAAATTAAGCGATGAGGCAATGTGTGTGTGCTGTGTGTTTGTTAGTGCGAGTGTGTGCGAGGCTGCTCTAATTGTAACCCAAAGCCAGAAAGCAACTTGACTGAAAAAGCTAGAAACAGGTAATTGCTTTGTGCCCCTGAGCTCCACGGCCAATGAGAAATCACCAGGCCTTATGGCACCTGTTATATCACTGAGACGTCCTCCTTCTCCTTTTCACACTGAGGAGATCCCACACAAAAGAACCACGATGTATCGAACATATTTTACAAGTTTATTAGGTTGACAGTTTATTACACACAGACATGGCCATTTTATCCAAAACCTCTACCATATACGTGCACTTTGTAGGTTTAAAGTTACTGACTGTAGCTCATCTGTTGCTGCTCATTTTATCAAGGACTCTCTAACCCATCCATCAATGGAAAGGGACCACCACAGAATCAGATATTGTTTGGGTGATCGATCATTCTCAGCACAGCAGTGACACTGACATGGCAGTGTGTGTTGCATACAGTGTATTTTCAATAATGTGTATATTGTGCATACACAACCCAATAAAATATTTATTATAAAACAGATAGTTACAGTTCTGAAATCTGATTGGCTGA
The DNA here is from genome assembly GCF_904425465.1 of Colossoma macropomum. Classification (NCBI taxonomy): domain Eukaryota; kingdom Metazoa; phylum Chordata; class Actinopteri; order Characiformes; family Serrasalmidae; genus Colossoma; species Colossoma macropomum. The sequence continues at coordinate 19,382,161 of NW_023494808.1, forward strand.
GCCACGTCCGAAGCCACTCGAGAATACTTGATATATGTACACTTAGTAGCTTACACAGCTGAATTCTCTACTAAAGCACCAAGATAATAAAAAGTGTTCCTTCTATGGATCATGAAACAAATTGACAGGAAGAACCAGGCATAAGCACATACATGAAGTAACAGCTGAAGCCGTATTAAAAATACCCAATATAATAACATGTTTATTGTTTTTGGACCAACTACAAAGTTGACAAAACGAATGGGATATACAACGATGGGCTACTGAAAGTTCAACATTCTAAAGTTGTGAAGTTGTATTTACCATTTATACAAATGCCATGATTGGACTGTAGTTCTGCTACAGTCCTCTCAAAACTGTAGCACAACAATAGGAACAGTTGTTCATAGGAAATTAAATCAAATTATTGTATTTTTTAACCAATAGCATTAGTCAAGCAATTGTTTGTCAGTTAACGGGTCATTTGGTTGATAATTCACATCCCTACTGTGTACCCCTTCTGGCCACTTTACAAACATCTACCTTGTTGGTTCACCTTGTAAACGTACAGCTACAGACCAGTGGACATATTACAGAAACATCCTATCTTTTGCCCTAAGTTAAGGACAAGGATATTTTTCACAAATTCATATTACAGAAGCAAATTTTAATGTTATTGAGGAATATTATCATATCTTACAACATCTTATCTTCTCTCAAGTTAGGAAATCTTACTACTGTCCTAGGGAAACTACTTTTATCTAACTGATACTCAATCTTAAATATCATCGCTGTCCAAAGAAAAAAAAAGAATCTCCAAAATGGTAATTTTACAGGAGAGGGCAAAAACTCTTTTTGCTTTCTAAGTAAGTGAATGGAAAGAGAGAGATTTTATTCTAAGCTATTTTGGAGCATTTCTATTGGTCCAGTCATTATGAAATTTTGAGACAATGTAAAGGACAGCTACTAAGCTCAAATGATGCAAAAAAGTAAAAATCGCAAAAAAATGGACAATATGTAAGTTACAGCTATTGTATTGGATGTAAAAAATAAAGTTTATTTTAAAACAAAATTAAAGTGCAATGAACTGTTCTTAATTAAGAATTTTGTGACAGTGCCCCCTGCTGTTTGGCAGAGCGCTACCGCTCTCCAGTTTCAGTTTCCATTTCACAAACGAGCTGCAAGCCATGCTATGTTATTTGTACTGATAAACAGCCACACAACACATCCAACAGAGTTTCCTCATGATTCACCACTATCAGTGTAATATTTTATCTGATGAGTTTTCATCAACAATAACACACGAAGGTTAATGCGGAAATCGCGTCTGCCGTATCTGGGACTTTTAAAATGCAGACTTACAAAACAAAAACATCTCACAATTGAAACTGTTTAGCAATATAAATAAATGTAACCTAACTAGTAGTGAATTATGCTACATGTCACAGTTGCCTAAAAGTGATAGAAATGGAAGTTTAAAACATAATTTAGGACATTTCTGGGGTTTTCTTATCTGGAGGTAAGAGTATGAAGTCCAGAAGTTAGGAACTGTTGTTCTGCAATAGCTATTGTCCAATCCAGTCCTTACTGAAGTCATCATGGTGACTAAACAGATATCAGATTTCAGAGTTAGGATATTTTTGTAATAGTGTGCCAAAATATTTGCACATGCTAAGAGAAATGAATTTTGTGCAAATACAAAAAAGATTACAGCTAAATACCGGTGAAAAAACTGTGTGAGCTTATGTTTACATACAGTCCTGCAGATTGTAGCTCATCTTTCCCAAGCACAATGTGTTAGTCACCCTTTAGTCCTTCATTAGTGGTCAGTTTCTGGCCACAGGACACCTGTTGGCTGGATATTTTAGGTGAACTATGCTCAACGAAGTGACAATAAGGTATATAAAAACCTAAGCGATGCTTCCAGTACAACACATTCTACCATACAACCACTATCTCAGTGTCACTGTTGTGTTGAGAATGATCCACCACTCAAATAACACTCTATAATCTGGTCAGCTGTGGTTCTATGATGGTCACTTTCAACTGATGGATGAGGTGGAGAGTGTGCAGCAACAGATGGGTTACAGTCAGTAATTGCAGACCTACAAAGTCTATCTATATGGTAGGTGTTTCTGATAAAATGGCCAATGATGCAGGTACAGGGTAGGTTTACCCTTATAAACTGGCAGGTTTGAAATGGAGTCATAACATATAACAATATATTTCATTTCCACAGAAGCTCATACATCATGCAGTCACAGTAAATGCATTTCCTGCAATCTCTCTCCCTCTAAAATGGAGAAACAGGTCTTTCTCTATGCAGCAAGCAGCTTCCCTGCACTCTCCTGTGTACTGTGATCCACATATCAATCCATCAATCAGGGCATACCCAGCTCTGCTTCACAAGAACCAGTCCTTCCTGATTCAATTTCCTCACCGCCGCAAACATTAGCTCCAACCAATCACACAGCGTCTTTCTTAGCCCTCCCCTGCCGAGAAAAGCACTGGTGGAAAGGTGGCCCTTATGAGCAGATCAGAGGCTGGTTTTGTGTCTAAGTGTAATGACTAAGACTAAGGATTTTCTCTGAAGAAACCGATCCTAGTTCAGAGGAAAACTAATTCTGTGCTGATTCTTCTCTGGAAAAAGGGGAAATATTGATATTGAATTGACAGAATAAAACATAAAAAATAGAATATCAGTGTATTTCTAAATGTGAACAGGAAAAAAGGAAGAAGGAATAAACCTTAGCCCCACCGGACACTAAGTGTCTGTGTGTGCATCAACAGTGTAGCTACTGATGATGTATTCACTGTTACAGATGGATTACAGTCTATCAACTTCAGTTTTTGTTTACAAATTTGTAACTAAAACAATGGCTGTTTTTCCAACAAGACTCTATCATAATAGTACATACTCTGTATCTGCCCAGGAAATACCAACTATTCTAACATTTAGCTAGCTGCATTAGTATGCTGGTGATATGTTCTGGCTTTAAACCATTCTGTTATGTGACAGAACATGATGCAACAGCAGTTTTCAATTTATCTTTAGAAGATTTATTTTTATGTAGGCACCGTGTAATTACAGATTATATTAATCCATGTGATTCACCCTGTTACCAACACAAATATTCCACAGTAACTATGCAAAGGTCACATTTTTATTTAAGTGGACAGTTCCTGTGTCGCTGTTATGTGGGTACAGTAAAATAGCACATTGGTTGTCCAGACTTTAGGTGTCATATAATACAATGTGCATATTTTCATTAAAATTACTTTTAAATATATGTGGGTATCTGCTGTCCATCTAATTATACACCTGCTGTTACAATCAGAATTACACATTACATAAGATAGAAATTAATGTTAATACAGAATTCTGTATTCAGCTGTACTACTTTGTAACCCAAATATAACCTCAAATATCATTGCTTGTAGCTATATTTGTTGTTGCATGTATTGTCAATGTATAATTACATAGTTATTAGAGACATTTAATGTAAAGTAGGACCAAAACATTCAATTTACAATTTATTCCAAAAACATTTATACAATGTATACTTGTATGCAAAAGTTTGAGCACCCCTGTTCAAATGGCATGTTATATTGATTTTTTAAGTAAAAATAAGTTAACACACCATCTACAGAGAACACATGTCTGTACATTTTAACACAGAGTTACTATTTATTTACTGAATTGTACATAATGGAAAAAAATAAAGTCTAAAATGTGGCCTGTGTAAATTTTATGACACATTTAATAATTTATGTTATCCAATATGTTAAACTTAGTAAATAAATAAATAAATAAATTGTGCACTAAAAATGACATTTATAAGTGTTTTTGTGTAAAGGACATGTTAACTTTTTTTTTCTTAGAAAATCAACAAACATTTCATTTGACCAGGATTGTTCAAGCTTTACGTACAACTGTACAGCAAATATGGCATTTTCGAATAATGTAGGAAAATAACTAATAAAAATGTGGTGACAATAAAAATATATTACATCAACACAATTTTGTCTTTCAGTTAATTTACCTTTGAAAATAAATGTTGTAATATACTGTTTTCATAGAAAGTGATGTAATTCAACGCATCACTTTTTTCTCTGTGGAGAAAGGAAGAACCTTTGAAGTCTATAGGATTCCCTCATCTCCAGTGAGTGAGAGAGGTGCGTTTAGACTGCTCTCTTTCTGCTATTCATGCACAGTCACACTGAGATGAATGGGAGTGCACAGAGACAGTCTTAGGTCAGGCAGACTTTCTGCTACAAACCGAGAGACAAGGCTTCCATTCACATTTTACTGGTTTCTGTTTTTAGATATGAATGATTTTATTGAATTGCTTCAAAGTCAGAGTTGAAAACACATTTCAGACTTTTCACTGATTTGGACTGTAGACTAAAATCCTTTTGCTTTGAGTGACCCTATACATTCATTATGTTTATTTCATTAAAACAAATGAGTGAACATTCCATTTCATCACTATCAAAACAATCACAATACTGAAACCTTCAGTAGCGACTGTTTCAGTAGTGACAATTTTAGTTCATTCTGTGCAGAACGCAAAAATGCTAGCAAACGCAGCTTTAAACAGCTGTACACACATAAAATCATGACAGTTTCATTAAAACACACAAAACGTTTAGCAGAAAATATGTGTTTCAGTAGTGACAGTTCTTAATGTTACACACTGATTTTCAGACTTTGGGACACATTTACTTCTAATCAATGGTATCAGACTGCTCACTATGTGGCCATGAGGGACAGGGATGCTGTCTCACTTCCTGCCCTAAAATGCCGGGTGTGGCTAAAATAAGGCCCCGCCTATGGGCTAAAACTCTTTGTGCTTTGGTAGTAAAATGAACATGTGGAACAGCATTTTTTGAATGTTAAACTCATGATAAATCTGAATCTTTCGATGTTTGAAAAGTTACTGTTGTGTGGACATTCTTGTTTTGTGGGACAAAAAGCATCCTTTACATTTTTGCTATGTTAACATTTTGTCTGTATATAAATATAAATGAAATTACTTAACCATGCAATTCATATTATAATTATATAGTTAGACTATAACAAAAGTACCTAAAAGGGGAATTCTAACATTTTTTTTTCCAAAATTTCTGCATAATGAAATTATTAAGATGCAAACACAGTCATTCAGAGTGGTTTAATGTGAAATGCTCCTTTTTAGAGAAGCTTACAGAGAGTAAGAGTTTCCAAAAGAGTCTCCAAAAGCTCACTGGAAGTTATAACACAAATGATTATGAATACGCTGCCTGATGTCTGAGACATTGTTTTACTACTGGCCTAAAATTATTACATACATATTACATACAATACATATTGTTTTAAAACACATTCTTGGTCAAAGGATACATGCAGGCTGTTCTAAAGTAAAATACTATTTGCCTGTTTTAAACATTATATGTAAAAAACAATTGTAGGGTTACTGAAGGTTTTGGATAGTAAATAAAAAGACTCTATTAGTGTTGTAAACATTGTGAGCCCTGGTTCCTATCACCTCACCTTCTCTGAATGATTTTATTTACATCTCATCCATTGAATTACTTGCATTTTCTTTTTTTAATCACTGGAATTCCCCTTTAATAACTGAGGTTAAGTGACTGAGAAGAAGAGGCCTTTTGCATGAGAAAGAGAGAGAGAGCTTTCTGTTTATCTTTTTCATCAACATTATTTTATTATGTCTTGTTATGTGCTGAGATTTGGTATCTTATCAGTCGCTGAGATTTTGTAAAGGTGCGGGTAAGTCTTGCTCAGCTGCTCTGGATTTATGAAGGCATCTAAGCACTACACTGAAGTGCTGAGTCTGAAGTGAATGTTTTACACTTACATATCCACACATAATCACATCCTGTCATCAGAACATCCCTGGAAAACGTCTGCACAAAGAACCTGAGGGAACTGCGCATTATGAACTTTCAGGGTGAACAGGACAGAGCAAGAGGTCAGATCTGTTCTGAGAAAACGCTTTTCTCTGCAGCGTCCAGGAAACGAGTTTTTCTCTGACTGCCTGGAAATATAGATGGACAAACTGAAAGTGCATGTTTGCATTGATCACAAAGCAGGTTACGATGTTTAAACATGGACTGCAAATTAAATATTTACTGTCCATTTACATTATATTACAGTATTATACTGTTCATGTAAGTGTATTGTACTGTGCCCATTCTTAAAAGTAAAGAATACTAAGTGGTATTTTGGTAGAGGTGACAATTTATGGCATGGTTTGAAATAGTAAATGTTATTAAAAACTTAGCTGTTTATCACTGTATAGTCATTTCATTCACAAAATTATTATGAATAGCTGTTTGATCGGTGAGATTTGGTCCAATTTGGTTCTGGTTCATTCTTGATGCATCATACACCGATCAGGCATAACATTATGACCACCTCCTTGTTTCTACGCTCATTGTCCATTTTATCAGCTCCACTTACTATATAGGTGCACTTTGTAGTTCTACAATTACAGACTGTCGTCCATCTGTTTCTCTACATAATTTGTTAGCCCCCTTTTACCCTGTTCTTCAGTGGTCAGGACCCCCATGGAGAGAGGTACCACAGAGCAGGTACTATTAGGTGGTGGATCATTCTCAGCTCTGCAGTAACACTGACATGGTGGTGGTGTGTTAGTGTGTGTTGTGCTGGTACGAGTGGATCAGACACAGCAGTGCTGCTGGAGTTTTTAAACACTGTGTCCACACACTGTCCACTCTATTAGACACTCAGAGAAACAGATGGACTACAATCTGTAATTGTAGAACTACAAAGTGCACCTATATAGTAAGTGGAGCTGATAAAATGGACAATAAGCATAGAAACAAGGAGATGATCATAATGTGATGCCTGATGTGATGCCTGAACATCAATGTATAAGAATAACAAGCATCCCAAAAACTCTTTACTTCTAATGTAAGTTAAAGTGATGACATATTTTTCCATTTCTGTCTTTAATATGAGTCCATAGTCCAGTCAATATGAAATTTTAACACAATATAAAGGACAGCTGCTTGGGGGCAGCGACAGTATGCATTTGCAACAACTTTGGCTTTATATAATTCAAAAGAGTGAATCTGCACTTATGAATGGTGGAGAGAACAATGGCTTCTTAAACTGTGAATTGAAAAAAGTGAGGCATTGAATTTACTTGATTCAGATGTGCACATCGCCCCCACTAAATTGTAGATTATTCATGTCCAATCTCCAAAATAGTGGAGAAGGCAAAAATGTTCTTAACTTTTGGTGTAAGTTAAGGAAAAAGTGAATCATTCTAAGTGATTTTGGAACGTTTCTACTGGTCTGTTCATCATGAAATTTTCAGACAAAATTTCATTCATGTGAATTGTTTTTGTTGAATCAAGTAAATTCAATGCATTACCTTTTTCAGCAGAAATGATTTGCAGTGTGTTTACAGTACTGTACTATTGTTATCTTCTATAAATAGTAATAAAGTTGCAGCTTTGCTACAGCTCTGCTATTTTTTACAAAACATGAATAAAGCGTGAAGGTGTCTAGGGAGAACTTGAGAGAACACTGTGCACCTTGAACGCACCCCAGGAGGCTTAATGAGCAGAAACAGGAAGAGCGAGAGAAGGGCTCTGTTCTGCGGGAACAGAAGTCTCTACAGACCAAACCCAGCCTCGCCTAATGCTCTGAACTGTAGCCAACTCGCCACCACAAGACATCCCTGTTTTTAATAATCACTCAGTTCAAATGAGCAAAATCCAATTTGGAAACAATTAAACGTTTCAGGGAAAGAATTAGTGTTTACTAATAACTGATTAGATTAATGAGATATACATGAACATACAAGAACCCATTAATGTCCATATCTGAAACAAAGCAATAGAAAAACAGGTTTGATTGTGGATGAAAGTCTAAATTCTAATGGGTGCTGTTAGATATTCATCCAAGATATAGCTATAAAAAATTGCATTACTTTAGGCCAGTGGTCACCAAGCCTGGTTCTGGAGATCTACTTATTGCATAGTCTTGTTCCAACTCCTTTATGCCACACCTGCTCCAGCTAACTGACTTGTTGAGAAGTTCTTGATTGGCTGGATCAGATGTGTTACTGTGAGGTAAGAAGGGGCAGCATAATAAATACAGGCTGAAACTAAACTCTGCAGAAAAGTAGATCTCCAGGAGGAGGGTTGGTGGCCACTGCTTTAGGCCAATCAGAACAAGCTCAGTGGCATGTTTCCCTATTATAGTAAATGTAGTCATTGGATATGAACCGGTTAATTTCCTGATTGTTGTTGAATGTTTATAAAATATACAAATAATCAGTTAATATTTTAAATGAAAACAAATTATAGAACTCAAAACTATTACTTTTGTCTTTGCTAGCTAGCACATGTCTTGACATATGGTGTTCTAGACAGCCTTATGGCTAAAGCTTTAGCGTTGACTAGTAAACACTTGATAACTTAGCCTTAAAGGGGAATTCCACCCAATTTTCTACATTTGTGCATAATTCAGTGGTTGAGATGTAAACAAAGTCATTCAGAGTAGAATGGTTTGCAATGGTTCTTTGTAGAGAAACTTACTGAATCAGAATTTTCTTTTTAGAATCACAATGTAATGGTAAAATAGCAGTAAATCTGGAAAAATATCTTTTCTTTTGGCAACTTTGTTGACTTATAATGCCCTGCATGTACCCCTGCAGCATTACTGGTACATTTCAGGCCAAAACTTTATCATAAAAGTGTTGGAAAACAATGTCTTAGGCATTAGGCAGTGTACTGTAAGTCATTTCATGTGATAGCTTTCTGTGAGGTGGTTTTTAAAGGCTTTAAATATTTCAGACACCTGGTATCACCACCACTGTGAACAGTTCTGACTAAGTAAGTTTCCCTAGAACAGAGTATTTCACACCAAACCACTCTAAATGACTTTGTTTATATCATAATGATTTGATTATTAAGAATTTTTTAAAAATTGGTGGATTCCCTTTTAACTAATAGTTGGCGATCAGATAGTACTGTGCTTACATTAGACCTGTAGGCTTAGGAATACTATAAAACACTAAATTTAACAATTGCCTGGACACATACCTCTGCAAACATTCAAAATGCCAATATACAAGATACTGACCGGCAGTCAGTTAATAACTAAAAGCCCTTTACCCACCTGACAAGGATGGGGATGAGTTGGACCACTCTGCAAGCCAAATCACAAGAACAGTCCTTATGACAATCAATAGCAGCAATCAGTGGCTGCTATAGACAGTTTTAAAAAAAAGGCAATCCAGACTGTCATATGGAGCCCCGCTGGTGACATCCTGTATTAATAAAAATAATGCCACAATTTAGTAAGGCATGGGAATGAGATGATTAAGTCGTGGCCACGAGTTAGTAAAGCGTGGGAACGAGATCACGGCTTACTAAGTCGTGGCCACGCATTAGGATCTCGTTCCCATGCATTAATAAGGCGTGGCCACGACTTAATCATCTCATTCCCATGCCTTACTAAGTCGTGGCCACGCATTATTTTTATTTATACAGGATGTCACCAGCGGGGCTCCGTACTGTCATGCTTCAGTAAGTGAACAAGTGAAAGGGTTTTAAAGTAAGGCAACATTAAATGCAGCTACATCCAATGGAATCTGAGCATGTACTGCACTGGAGAAATACAGAGTAATGATGTTTTGTTGTTTCCACTTTGTACAGCACATTGGATTTGACAAAGAACCTGCCAGCTGTCACATGTATACCTGGAGTCTGTAACTGCTGTCTGGTTACCAAACAAGTCAAGCAGAGACATAGCAAAAACATTAGTTGTGTCAAACAACAAACATCAACTGGTGCATTGTTAAGAAAAGGTGCACTGGTGGACTAGTGAGTAAACAGCATACGACAATATAGAAGAACAAAGTAGCGGATTAATAACAAGAATAGAAAAAAAAGTTTTTAATTGTTGGTCTGATCCAGAATACTGCCCAGGATGCTTAAAAGCAAAGAACATGTCAGCAAAACCTCAGCCGGTCAGCCTCAAGAAGTTTTGATATATATTTACCATTTACATGTTGTTATTGTTCAGAATGTGGCGCCTGTTGCAAAATGATGCCGATGTAAATGTCTACATGATAATGTTTTGATCTGGGCTATTAAAGGTATTTAAAGTATTTATGGTATTTAAGATTCTTGATTCCTTACAAAATGGCCTAGACAAATCATGCACAACAGGACCTCCTCTGGTAAAATTAATCCAGCTTGAATAGGGCTAAAGTCTTATGAGACAAAGATTAACCTGCACCAAAGAGATGGAGCACAGAAAGTGTGGAGAAACATAAACATACACTCGTGATCTTAAACCACTTTAATTGTGAAACATGGTGGAGGTTAGGGGTGGGAATCTTTAGGCACCTCACGATTCGATTCGATTACGATTCAGAGGGCTGTGATGCGATTATAAAACGATTATCGATGCATCTCGATGCATCTTTTTTTTCTACACATGATCTCTATTTTCTTACTGTCTGAGGACTTGGTAGTTTTAAAACAAAGTATTTGTAATGATCCATAATGCATTTATGTCCAATATCTTTTATTAATAAATCAAATTGAAGTGATGTGGCAAATGAACTAGAAGGCTCTCATTCACTGCTCTTGTTTGGAGCACATGAGACGCTGTTGCCACTCATCTGCGATAAAATGCACTGTTACGGTGAAATAAGGTCCAGTTGTAATAGATGACCATGCAGCACGTTATATATTCTTTAGTGATTTCATAACTTCGGTTTTGGTCGGGTTGGGGGTTTGGAGCGCGAAAGACTGCAGGTCACGTAGCAACGAGGTTTCGCCTGGCTAGTAGCGAACAAAAAGGAAAAGAGAAAGACAGACGAACATTTGGAGATGAATGGACTTACTCGCATTTATAAGCAGCGCAGTTGGTTTCCTGGTACGTTAAATCTGCAACGAGAGACTGTCAAACACTAAAAAGTTGCGAAGATGAAGTCGTTTCTCTTTCTAATTTTCTCGTTCCACCTTAAATGGTGCCGCTTTTACATTCGGCGCCTCAGTCAGTATCTAGAAAATTGTTTTTTGACATTTGTGAATCGATTCAGAATCGTTCACGTCTGCATCGCGATGCATCTAAGAATCGATTTTTTCCCGCACCCCTCGTGGAGGTAGTGTCATAGCTTGGTGTGTATCGCTAGCAGTGAATCTGACTCACTTGTCTCACTCACATCCTTCCAAAATCCTTCAAAATGCTTCACTTTGCAAAAGGACAATGACCCCAAACATAGTACTAAAGCAACAACAGAACTGTTCAGGACCAAAACATGAAATGCTCCTCATTAGCCAAGTCGATCATCTGACCTGAACCTCACTGAGCATGAACTTCACTGAAGGTGAAAAGCCTTAAAACAAGCAAGAAATGAAGATGACTGCATTATGGGCAGAGCGCCACCAAAGAAAATACTCAGGACCAGATGTATGTATGAGCATAGCTGCAATGCAAATTGTACCTTGATCCACAATATTCATTTACAGTGTGCCAGAAATTAACATACAATTCAATGCTGGCACACTCATCAGGTGACCAGTTTAAAAGGTGCAGTGAAATAGAGGGGCTGTGAACAAGCCTGAGACAAAACTGAAAATGAAAGATCAATGATGAAGAGATAGTGGCGCTAATAATTTAACTCATTTCTCATCAAAACATTCTATACAGATCATTCAGATTGCAAGCACATATTGTAACTGCATCACGGCACATTGTACGCTGCGTCTTCTCTATTCTTTCAGCACAACTTTCAGCAACATCTAGCTGTCGGTGTTTCATCCATAGCACAGGCTGAATGCATCTCATTTGTGATTAAAACTAACACAGAAGGCTTAGTTTTGTTTTGGGGCTTTTCACCTTCAGTGAAGTTAATGCTCAGTGAGGTTCAGGTCAGATGATTGACTTGGCTAATAAAGAGCATTTCATATGGCCCTGAAAAACTCTATTGTTGCTTAACTAGTATGTTTGGGGTTATAGTCCATTTGCAAAGTGAAGCATTTTTTAAGGATTTTGGAAGGATGTGAGCAAAACAAGTCAGTTTCACTGCTAGCCATACACACCCAAGCTATCACACTACCTCCACCATGTTTCACAGTTAAAGTAGTATGTTTAAGATCATGAGTATATATTTTTTGCTTCTACGCACTTTCTTCGTTCCATCTATTTGGTGCAGAGAGCCAGCACTGAGTGTCTGGATATTATTAAGACTTGTGTAAGGTGACCATTACAAAAACTCTCCTAATTACTGAACATTACTAATCACATAATAACCACATAAGCATTAGTATTAATTTCCTTATAGATTTAATGAAGCTTTTAGCATTGCAGTAAGCTTGCATTGCTTGTTAGCTACATTAGCCTTAAAGCTACAGTGCAAAACAACTAAACATGTCCTGGTTGAACAGCTACCTTTAGTAAGAGGAAAATTGTGTAAATTTGATTTAAACCATTGCTTATGGATTAGCATAGATTATGGTGAATTGTCCAACCAGTTTTGGACCCCCAGGCTCTCTGATAAGGACTGCTTATAAAAGGGACTGTTATTTTTATATGGAATGAAGCCAACATTTGTGGTGAGTTGAAGTGTCTATGGTGCAAATATAGCCATTTTATCTATTATCCGAAATGACCTACACGTCTCCTGAGTTTTTCTATGTTATGTTTCAATGTAAATTGTTTGTTTTGAAGGTTTTTTAGTTTACAATGTAAAGCCCTGCTAAATGTGCCCCAGGGTGTCCCAGGCAATAAGGCACAGGAGGAAACATCGAGGCTCATATTGTGCCAGCCTCTCCCACTGCCCCAGTAGGGGGCATAAAGCATTGCTCCACTGCACCATACGTCCCACTGAGGGGGTGCCAGGCTCAGAGAGGCCGAATGCCAATAACGTAGGAGCATCGTTCCCATAGGACTAAGAGTCAGACCGCTATAGAGAAAGAATGGTGTGGTTGATGGATTTCATTGGCTGACTCCCAAATGACTCACTAAAAATCTATTTCACGAGTTGAAATACTCCCACTTAAAACTGCATCAGAGTTAGAGCACCGATCTAAGGCCAGTTTCTTTGTTTTGCACTGTGACAATTACATGACCATGGCAGATGATTTTAGGTCACCAGTGTTTTGTCTGATTCACACCATAGAATGTCACGGTAAAGCTGTGATATTAAATGTAGCTGAGAATATTTTGAATGACTCTGATCTGACCCATAACAAAAAGTTTTGAGTCGGAACCTGATCATGGCTCGATGAAATTCTGTCTGAACCTGTTTTTCTGTAATGACGTAATGCGACACAATTTAACCCTCTCAGGTTGATGATGTCATATGTGACATCAAAGGACGTTGTAGAAAAAGAATAAATATTTCGTGAATGCTGCATGCTAGAGATGTAGTTTCATTTTGCCTAGAAGAGCAGTGCTAGCATAGATTATGGTGATTTATCCAAGCGGTTTTGGACCCCCAGGCTCTCTGATAAGGACTGCTTATAAAATGGACTGTGATTTTTATGTGGAATGAAGCCAACATTGTCACTTTAACTGCAGTCATCAATTTATTTTGAACCCCAACATGTGCAAGAGTACAGAGCCAAACAACAAGAGTTAATACATACATATTTGTTACATTTTTTCCAGTACTTAAACACAATATTTTGTAAAATTTCTACATAATTCAGTCATTGGGATGTAAACAAAGTAAGTTTATGTGAAATAGTTTATTGCGTTGACTCTTGACTTTATAATGGTGGTGATAGGTGGTGAGTTGAAGTGTCTATGGTGCAAATATAGCCCTTTTATCTATTATCCGAAATGGCGAGTGAAGCTACACGTCTTCTGAGTTTTTCTATGTTATGTTCCAATTGAATTGTTTGATTTGAAATTCTGTCTGAACCTGTTTTTCTGTAATGACGTAATGCGACACAATTTAACCCTCTCAGGTCGATGATGTCATATATGACATCAAAGCACATCGTACGTAAAAGAATGAATATTTTGTGAACACTGCATGCTAGAGATGTACTTCCATTTTGCCTAGAAGAGCAGTGTTATTCACAGCCTCTAGTTGGTCAACAGACTCAACCCAAGGTGTCAGCGGATGGCTTACAGCCATGCTAACAACAACAGTAATTCTTTTCAAAAAGGAGAAATGGTAAAATAACCACAATAGACATTCAATGTTGGATTTGTCATTATGGACTTACTTTACAAAATCTCTGAAAAGTGCAGTTCAAAGCTGGATTAGAAAGCCTCTGAAAGAGGTACGATCACACCACAGGCCTAATTGAAACAGCAAAATGCTAGACTTCAAGGAAAAAATGAAAGTAAGTCTGTAGCATGCAGTGTTCCCAAGATGTATACTCTTTTATGTATAGTTTGAGGTCACATGCAATATTCTCGACTCAAGAGGGTTAAATTCTTGTAATCACATTACAGTTATAGATGAATATAAACAAAGCATTTTATTTTAACTAATGGACCGCAGAACATATATTGGTAGACTGGATCACGTATTGGCCAACTGATTTGTTCAATTCAAACTGATGCCAAATTAACCACCTCCTTATAATGCAACACAATGGGTAGAATTATACATTTTTCCAAAAATATATTTGAGCGATAGCCCTGGATTTTAAACTAAAGTTCAGGTAAGAAAGTAGATCGTTATTAGCACTTTCAGCATTTTAGCCATTGCTGAGTGAATCCAATGAATCCCAATAAAAAAAAATGATACAATGTCACAAAAACTCAAATTCTGTTGTGGACCTGTGCTGTGTATGCATGTAGGGGCAAGCTATTGTTAAATAATGCTGAAGAATAAAAGCATGTCACAAAACGGACATTAGCAAATGAGCTAGATGTGAAAATCATGAAGTCTCAGAAAGACAAAAAACAAAGATTCAACATTTCTACTGTTAGCACCTGATGTTAAGTTACTTTGTGTTAGTGACAGCCATCAACAGCTCACTGACATTAAAAATGTTCAAAATATATATTCTATATATAGTCTGATTATTATCTATTGAAATGTAAATTTCACTTTGATGAATTCATCCTTTACACAGGCTTCTGCATTGTTGTCATGCTGGCCTTGTGGACCTCAGTGGACCTCAGTGACACCAATATGCCAGATTGAAAACCGTTTAAGGTAGGCCTAATAAAATTCCTGATAATGAATAAAGTGAAGAGGAGAAGGCAGACGAATATCCATTCAAGGTAAGAAATATGAATGTAACATTTGCATCTGACCCGACCCAGACAAACATTTAAAAAATGATGTCAGAAACCAACCACAGCTCAAAGTCAAAAGTCAGGTCCCCTCAAGTTCAGACAACATTTTCAAGCTCAATGTATTATTCTGCCTGGATAAGGATCTTTGAAAAGTCTTTTTATGGCAGAAAACAGGCCATATCTTGCGAGCCAGTCTTACAGTGATCTCAGCATTACAACATATGCCAGAGCTGCAGGTGAACCTAAAGAATCTCTCTTACAACTTGGTTCAAAGCCATCAGAAAGCAACAGATGCCTGATCCTCTCCACAAACGTATACATGCACAGTCCTAAATTGGTTTCCCATTGATTTTATCTATGGTTCCCCGGAGGAGCCACCAAACTAGGTGAGCAAAAGAATCAATGAATCAGTGATATAAACAGCCCATGTTTTCTCTGTCTGAAGAACGAATACTGGCCACTCATGTAGAACATTAGGAATATTAATAGTGTTACAGTGTTATGATCATGTGAAGCAGTAGCAGCTGAGAATGAGCCTTTCAGAGGATATATATATATATATATATATATATATATATATATATATAATAATATATATATGAGGCGGTTCATGTACATTTGTGGGACAGAGCTTCTAAGGCTAAGAGTGAAGACCTACCATGCTAATACTGTTACCTGGCCTGTGGTCTTTTTGCAGAAGGAACATGGATGTCTAAGGGTCCTCACTAGCTGACTCAAAGCCAGAAAGACCCTTGCAGCTTCTGATAAGAGCATGGCTGATTGTAGGCCTAAGTGCTGGTGTTGCCTTCTAGCTTTTTCCTCCAGCCATCATGTAGCCTACACCTAACATAAATGACACATTTGACTTAGCATGCTGGGATGAAATTACCCCCGTAAGAGAGAGCGGTATGAGTAGCCAGTAGTTTCCTGCGCGGTGGGGAGCTATGGTCATAATCTCGGCGGTTAGCTCCACTTTGCTTGTCTGGTGTAGGCCAAACTGACCATCAGCGCCATCGGGGGAGTGATTACCATCATTAACACCACTTACCGGACATGTAATGGACAGGTGAATTAGCTTTAGCCCGAGCTATGGTTCCTGCTCTCTGTCTCTCTGTCTCTCTCTCTCTCTCTCCTTTCTCTCTGCTTCAATATTACAGCCATCACACCTCCAGAGTGCCATGCATTAGACTACCTTTTGTTGACGAGACTGAGTAAAACTGTGGCAGGTGAAATGCAGTTCTACCTCACAATAAAGATCTGCAGGCTTAATTTATTTTATTTATTTATTTATTTATTTTTTGCACAGTTAAAATTGTTTTTCCTGTCTCATATTCAGACTCTTCACACTATCACCTCCTTTCTATTTCTAAAATCTGTATTTTCATGACAGTTAATATGCTGTAAATATACAAAACAACTTGGTGGCATAATACAGTAAATTACTGTCATTTTACTGTATGTCTTTTTTCTGCTTGTGAAGTAGCAATTTCAGTCAGCCTGCTGAGAAAATGTGAACTAAAAAGCCTTTGCTAGTTAGGATAAAACACTCCTGTTCTGAAATCCGTCTGCAGAATTGTGTGTGATCAATTAAAATCACTGGACTGAATGAGCAGAAGGCTGTTCTCTGTTGTATAGTCTTTCCCTATAGCGAAACTGTGGTTGGATGACTGTGCAGTGCAGTTAGGGGTATGAGTAACCTTGTTAAACAGTGAGGAGTGGAAGTAAGGTGTGAAATTGTTCTTTGTCCAAGAAGCAAGTCCCATGCTGGATTCCTGGCAGCTATTGAAAGATCTGATGCCATTAAGGCTACACTAAGGACTTACAGTACATTAGCTGCCATTGTAAATGTGAGGTACTACATCAAATGGTTTATGAAAGAATGGTTTAATTACATTTTTTAACCCCATTCAATACATTATCTTGAAAATATCTGTACTAAGGAAAGCTTGGTGTCTTTAGTTTTCAACTAGCGCTACAAGGCTAATGTAGCTAACACACAGTGGAAGCTTATGTATAATTAGCACCATTAAAACTGATTCAAACTGTGTTGTTAAATAATCTAAAATAGGTCATTTCTGACACTGTATGATATGCTGTTATCTATAAAATGAATAAACATGTATCAGTAACACTTCCTAACATTACTTGCATTTCTTGAACTTGTATTAAATGGCAAAAACAAGAAAACGATTTGTTTTTTTTTTTTGTGGGTTTTATGAAGGAAGTGAGGTGTGATACAAACTGTTGGCTATAGTTTCCACTTTAGCTACTGCAAAAAGGTCTACAACTAAAGAATACATATTTCACAAATATCTGTTAGCAGGAGTTTCAGCTTTACATACTAATTATCTAATTATTTAGCCAAAAGATATTTTGTCATTATGCATATAAATACTGGACAAAATACAAAGCTTATATCACATTTAGAAAGCTATGCATTTTAGTAATATGCTGCAATGATTTGTATACACATACTGATGTACAACTCATTAACCCCTTAACATTCCAGGCTTATTACATACTAAGTCTTTTTATTCATTAACTACTGGGTCTTCAATACAAACTAATGGAGCTTTTCTTAGGTTATAGAAGTATGTGGCTTGGTAAGGGGTTAGCTATTAGTGAATGTGGTACACCATGTCCAGCATTTCTAAATATGAATACACACAACAATTACATTGTTATTTATACACTGTCATGTATAAATATTTGTACAGTTTCAGATTTTGATAATGATTTGTGATGGTCAGTTGAAGTTATTGTAAAGTGTTCATACATGCTAAAACAGTACAAGCAGCCGTGTACGAGCCTGATTTTTTTTTTCTCACTTTTGTCTATCTCTATAGATAATACTGTGTCATACAGAATAAAGTTTCATAAATATGAGACATCTCTTGACTATGTTCTGGGTAGGAGGAAAATTGCAAGAATTAGATATTTTACTGAAGAGTTTTCTTCTTATTAGGGTCATTCTACAGAAACGTCCATTTTTGTGTCCCTAGCATTTACAGATATATTACACTTAAAAAGAACATGTTAGGGTTACAATTTATTTATATTTTAAAATAAAACAATAAGTTATTTTAACAATTACACCTTCTTGAGCCACCAATTTAGCAATATTGGTTTTTAAATCAATTATATAGAATTCCAAGCACCACAGAAGTGCTTGTCCCCACAGTCATGTGTAAAGGTCGAGTGCCGTATTTGGAAGATAAAAAACACATTTTTCTGCAATTCTAACTACAATTATCTATACATGACTATGGAATATATAAATTAAATGACATAAAGAAAACAAATGCCAAATAAATATTATAAAATATATAATGAAAGTTGTTGTCCCCAGGAGTCGTGTCACTGGTGTTACCGTGTAACAAAAAAATCTCTTATTTTGAAATAAAAATCACACTGATGACATCACTTGACTTTCATTTTACCCATTTTCTGAGGATCTCTGAAAAAAGCACATGGTGAGTACACTGTGTCTTTCAGTTATCAGACATTTTCTCATTTAGCTCATGATTTCATATGAAGCTGAGTCACTGGTGTGACCTACTTTATTCTCAGGTAAGTGTGAAAAAATAGAATACAAATGGATTAAATTACATATTTTAGTGGATGTTCCATGACTAACAACATGTGGTTTGATACTCTGCAGTCATTTTGTAAAATGCATTTTTCATTAAAAATGTCACTGGTGTTACTGTCTCTGGTGTTACCTTTCTTATGTGTAACACCAGTGAGGATTGGTAACACCAGTGACACCTATGGATAGATAGAAAAATGGATGTTTCTGTAGAATGACCCATCATTATGATATTGGGGAATGATTTACATTACCTACATCCACATGAAACATTAATTGCATGTTTATGAACAGTACAATAACACTCTATTAAAATTACATAATTATTTAGAAACATTCATTAATACCTTCTTTAATGAGTAACAAACATATGTAATGAATTGAAAAAAACTCGGTTTTTGTAGTGTACACTTAAAGTCAAGTCAACATAGATCAGAAATAAAGTTTTCTTTTCACACTGTGACATGTTTCTGAGCAGTGGGATGGGTAGAAGTCCCAAACTGCTCAATTGTAAGGTATGGGAGGGGACATATAAATGGAGAAGCTCAGCCAGGTAATCAGGAGCCATATAACCTTATACTGAATACAGTATGCAATGGGTAACCAGTCAAGACTCTGAAGGAGGAGGGAGATATGGTCAGTCTTCTTAGAGTATGTAAAGATTCTAGCAGTAGCATTCTGTACATACAGTAACCTATCAAAGGTTTTGACAAGGAGACCAGATAGAAGAACATTATAGTAGTCTCACTGAAATGTCTCTACATCTATTAGACTGAGGGATGACCAGAAACTTAAATTATTACAGAGATGGAAAAATGCTGTCTGAACTGTCAATGTCCAAGGAGAGTGTGGGGATTTAGTTATCTCCAAGATTGCCAAATGTAAGCAGGAGGTTCATCAATATTGATACCAATTTCAATAAACTGGATGTCAGAGCTTTTAGGGCCAATTAAAAGCACCTCAGTTTTTCTAGCATTGTTTTTAAAAATTCATACTCATCCATGACCTTATGTATTTATAAAGCAGGTGGTGGTGTAATCTGAGCAGGGCTGATGCTGACAGAGATCTGAATGTTGTCTGTATTTATAGTGTAAAGAGTAGTGGACCTAAAACTGAGCCCTGTGGGACACCCTTAGTAGCAAACACAGTAGGAGATTTACGATTCTGAACAGCTACATACTGTCATCTATCACTAAGATGAGAGGAACACCAAGGGTGAGGTGAAACAGAATGTTACCGGTAAATAACATAATTCATTCATAATTCATATCATAATCCTCCCCACCCGCTGGCGCATGCTAACATAAAAATCAGAAGATATTTTAAAGGCGAGCAAAGATCATAACACTGCCATTGAAAATTAGAGGAAAACAATCATTTTGTCTTTTAAGTGATATGATGAAGTGTGCTTAATATATCCAAACACATGAAACAATATGGTAAAATATTTTGATTTCAGGTTGACTTTAAGGGAATGATCATGCAGAACTGCATTTGTTCCCTGAAAAGAAACAACAATTCTGTATATTACAGGCTTGTTACTCATTAACAAATGTAATTAATGACTGTTTTTCAAAAGTTTATGCAATTTGTAATGTAGTGTCACTATACTGAACAATAAATATGCCACGAATGTTTCATGTACATACATGTTACTGTAAAGCATTAGTGGATATTCTTATTCAACCTAACTCAATACTGCTTTACACTGTGGTCACCAAACCACTGCTTGAATCCACACAGACTGGGATTCACTGTAGGTATGACTTGCTAAGCCCTGCTAGCCCAAGGTGTATCGCACTCCTTTTGTTGGCAGTGGGAGAAGGTGAATGAAGATTGACGTCAGACTTCCCGTGGCTGATTAATTTGCTGTACTGTCTCCTTGGCGACACGGCAACTGAAAGGCAATGCTGACCCATTGCAGTGGCGTGGCGACCTTCATCCGCAAACTCAAGTTACCGGAATAACCTTGTGCTAATTCTCGTGCTTACTACGCAATCACTTCGGCTTTGTATTCCCAAAGAACAATGCAACTGATAAAAGGACTACAAACTGAGGCACTCAATCAATGAACCGAGTGGGTTAAAATGTGTCCATGTTAACATGCAATTGCATTGTGTGGAGGTAACAAGATGTAGGCCGACTAAAATCTATTTGACTGAACGAAAGTTCCTTTTACAACGTGTGAACATTTTAATGATAAGTGGAGCAAATTTTCTCAAAAGAAAGTCTTGTCACATTAACAACAAGCTGTTTTCCTTTTTCGGTAAAGTTGTCATTCATGAGATATGAGCTTTTCTTAAAGAGCTATTTCTAATATTTTGCATAATTCAAATGATGAGATGTAAACAAAGTCGATCAGAGTGGTTCGATATGAAACGGTTTATAGTAGATAAACTCAAGACTCAGATTTCTTTACAGTAGTAGCTATTTTATTTACTATTCAAAAGCAGTAAACGTACAAGTGCCTTATGACTGTGCGTATATAATGGTGATATTGGTAAAATAGTAGTAAATTGTGGTGAAGATTTCTTCGCGTACTATTTTGCCTCACAAACCCCCAGATGTATCTCTCTGCCATTAATGTTAAGTGTTAAGTGTTGAGTGTTTTAAGCTAAAATTGTACATCAAAAGTATTATTAATCAATGTTGAAGAATGCATATTGCTGTTGTTGGATGAAAACTTCATATCACCAAAACGATAACTTTACAGGAGAAGGAAAAAACCTACTTTACTTTTAATGTAAGTCAATGGAACCAGACTTTTTTCCAAGTCCTGTTGGCCCATTTCTTTTGGACCATTCTTCATGAAATTTACACACAGTGTAAAAGACCTCAGGCATTTTCAAATTATGTCAAAAACTGAAAAACAAGATACAAGGTTTTCTTCCAACCGCAGCAATAAATATAACTATTTCATGTAATAACTATCTGTGAGGGAGGTATTCAACTCTTCAGACGTCTGGTTCTAATCACCACCACTGGAAACAATTCTGTTTCGGCAAGTTTCTCTAGAGCAGAGCATTTCCCATCAAACCACTCTGAACAACTCTGTTTACAATGTAATGATTTAATTATGCAGAAATTTTGAAAAATGAGTGGAATTCCCTCTTTAAGAGAGCAGCAATAATTAAAATAAGTACATGCATGGATTTAAGCTTTTGAAGTTCGCCATGGTGGTGTGGGCGTGCGTGGGTGCACATGCCT
Source organism: Colossoma macropomum (assembly GCF_904425465.1). Lineage (NCBI taxonomy): Eukaryota > Metazoa > Chordata > Actinopteri > Characiformes > Serrasalmidae > Colossoma > Colossoma macropomum. The sequence continues at coordinate 19,404,195 of NW_023494808.1, forward strand.
GCCTGGACGGTTATGTGAGTTTGTGTGCACGCGTCTCACTAGTGCAGATGCTCTGCTGCAGCAGCAGCAGTAGCCGGGCTCAGGGACATTGACCTTGGTGCGCTTGTGTTCCACATTGCGAGGCTGCCGCAGCAGCAGCCTGTGGCAGAGGCTTTTATGAATGAGCAAACATGCTCCGCATTCTAATGCTGCCATGGAGACCTGACCCCAGCCTCAGCCTCAGCAAACAGCCCCGCCTCCTCATACAGGATCCAGCCAATGGAAAACTCTGCCTTAATGAAGGGGGACAGGGGGCTGCAATAGAGCACAGCCCTCACCCTACACCCCACATGCCCCAGCCAATGGAAACCTCCACCTTAATGAAGATAGGGGTAATGGCTGGCTGGCTGCCAGCTTATCTAGAGACCAGCGCATGTCTGAATGGCTTCTTTATATAAAAAAAAAAAAAAACACTGGACAAGCTGTGTGTCAGGCTATATTAACCCCTTAAACTGCAAGAGGCCGTATGTGGCTTATTTAGTTTTTAATCTCAAGATGTTTTATTTGGAAACAACTAACAATAGGTAAAGTATGTAGTTATCAGAGTGAGGACTTAACCAAGATACAATATCACAAAAACCCAGACGGTTCTGGGCTTTAGAAAATGGACTGGGTTTTAAAACAGCCAGAGATGTTAGCTAGCAAAGTTGGCTATATGAGGCTGAACCCAGTGAAGCACAGACTCAAAACAAACACCGACACTGTTCATCAGTAGGTTTATAGAGATGTTACTAGCATGACATGAAAGATAGTGGTTTAATTGCTTATAACTTAGCCAGCCACATTTTTTTTATTGGTGTGGCACCACCACAAGTAGACACTGCCTGCTCCATGGTGCCCCTGACTACAGCATGTCCACTTGCCTTGTATTTTTTCTGCTTTAAACAAACCAGTTGAATTTTCACATATTCACAAATATCCACCATTAATAACTTATTTTGAAAAAAAAAAAGATTTTGTCTGAATTCACCACTGAAATAGCTAATGTGATGGCACAGTTCTTATTTAAAAGTTTCAATAAATATTTCAAAGCAATATTTGGCTGGTTTTTGGAACTGAAGCATGTTCTTCAATTGTACATAAAATGTATACACAGTAAACATGCTTCTATAATTCTGAGTGGCCAGTGAAAATGTTTAGACCCCTCTACCTCAGCCAATACAATTATGACCATTATGATCATTGCGCATTCCTTACTTACATTGCTTATAACTTGATGCAGCTCTTAGATCATTTAAAACTAATTTTCACAGTGCTGTTGTACACTGTATATAGAATTAGTTGTTTATGAAATGTGGAAAGTTGATGAGGTGTAGGGAATGAGTACCCCCCCCGTCCACCACACACACTAAGCTGGACACCTCACATTAAAATGATTAAAAAATCTACAGATTATTCCACCACTAACAAACTCTCACTTGTTATTCAGTACTGTGGTATTTTACCACAGAGGTTGACCAGTATTCTCTCTCTCATGTATGTATATGTATAAACATAAAAAGTAAATAATAAATAAATAAATAATATATAAAATATATTTACATTTAAATACATATTTATCATATACAAATACATACACACACACACACAGACACACACACACATATATATATATATATATATATATATATACACACATATATAACCCTCCAGTCACTTGTTCACTACTACACTGACTACAAATAAAATAGCAGTGCATGGGCTGTGTTGCTGACAATTTACTATGATACAGTGATGGGAAGCAGGAATAAAGCAAATATTGACCATTTATATACTATCCAAAATGATCCGTGAACATGCATGCCACAAATGTTAAAACTTTATGTGAAAACTATCATAAAACACTGTCTCAGGAATCAGGCAGCGTACTTATTAAAATCTTCAATAAAATACACTGAAATACATAAATCATTGAAGCTGCCTTTTAAATGTGCATTTCGTGATTTAACAAGAAGAAAACAGTAATTCTATCACTTGATTTGCAATAAAGGGATGAAATGGGTGGTTCTTGATTGAAGAACAAACAGTTAATATCCTGAAGATGTATTTTTGAAGCTGCGCTGGTCATGCTGTTATAGGCTGTGAACAATGAAATGAGAACCCTTTTTATATTTGCTCATTTGGAGTATAAAATATTGCTCTGAGCTCTTGAGGCATAGAAGAGAAACAGCGTTTGAGGAAAAAATGTAGAAATAATAACTGTTAGTTAATGAAAACAAATAGCTTTGAAAACCACCTGCGGTTCAAGCATCTTTCTGCTGATTTCTTCTCATCTGACTTTCTGTATATTTTGCTACTGATGTGATAAAAGATAGTTCTGTAAGTTTGAGATTAATTTAGTGCCTGATTTGCTTCTATTACAGCCTATAAACAAGTTCCATCAAACATGAGTTTCCTTCTTCTTCTTTCTACCATGTTGATAATCTGAGATCTGTTTTACAGTTTCTCTTGAAATGGTTCCATAAGTTTAGAACTGAGGAAGCTGGCACTAAATAAGTGTGAAAGGCAAATCGAATTCCAAGCCGGTGCTAATAATAGCCATCTTGTTTTGTCTAGCGCAGCATTGCAAGGTCTATTTGAATTACACAGTGTGCCAGTGTTATGCTAGCTTCATCTCAGTATGGTTTGATGAGCTTCTCGCTTGCACTAATGAGTTGCAGAGTCTCCGCACACTTTTAGAAGTATAGGTTCCTGAATGGCTGGTGTAGATCTTTCATGTGGAGGCTCTTTACCAAAGAATAATTCATTGAAAAGCTCTTGGAACAAGAAATGGTTCTTCTATGCTATCACTCCAAAGAACCTTGCTGTCACTAAGCCTGTGCCAGCAACAGAGTCCTCTTACTCAGGTAACTGTGTTGTAGTACACTGTCATCTTTAATTTGGCCACTAAACTGTAATTATTCTAGCAGGAAAGAACAGAATTGTAAATGTCACATGAGCCTCACCACCTGTGTGTGTGGCCGCTTAGCTTAGCCCTTTAACTTCTACTCTCAAGACCATTTGAAATTACTTGTTTCACCTGCTGAATGAGAGCTGAGACAAGTTTTTTCTGAAACCTGCTTTTTGTACAGTTATGCTTTTGCCTGCAGCACAGAGCAGGTTTAACAAGTGCAGCTGCATTTCTAGATCAATCTCATCTATGTTAGGTATAATCAGTCCTTATAGAAAAGTCTGTCCACTCAACAACCATCTTGGCAATGCCCCCAGCCAGTCATTTCCAGTCTTACAAGACCAAGCTCCTATGTCTTTCAGAGAGGGATAAAACTAAAAGCAACAATAAAGTTTCCAAAACATATTTGAAATCACTTTTTAAATCTGACAATAGCATAAGAAATGTGTGCCGTGTGGCACAAGTAATGCACAAAAACATGACTTGTCAGCTTATTCAGAATGGGAGGCTTGTGGCTTAAACAGCAAGATGACATTGAAAAAAGCTTAGCAGTGTTGATGTAATATACTGTTGGTTATTTTTCACCTTTCAAAAACATTCAATTCCTCACATTTTTCGGTGCACTTCACAAAACGAGTCCAGCATTCCATCAGCAGAATGGAAATTGACTCAAATATTTTTGATCAATACAATCAAATAAAATGTTTCTTTTTTTTTCTTTTTTTTTCCCTGTAAAGCCATTATACACCACAAATGTGTCAGAAGAAACTCTTTGCTCCTCACAATACTGGCAAACAGTGATGTAGGTAGGTAATTAGGTAGACTTTTGGAAAAAAAGCAGCATGGAGAGTTTCACCACCTCATTCGACTGCCGGAACAGATGTTTACATATACAGTGTTAGTAATAAAGGTTCTGTACAGGTACATTTTTCATTCATCAAGGTATAAACAATGTAAATCTACCTTAAAGGAACTACAGTGGTTTTAAGCTCCAATTGTGTACCTTAAGTAAGTTTTCCAGGTGAAAAGTACATATTTGTATCGTTTCATAACAGAACAATAAAATAAAAAGCCTGGAGATGAGACGGGGTGTGTAAAGTCAGTACAACTTAGAAAATATAATTTCAATGGACCATGGTCCAATTATATTCCCTGACAAAAGGTACTGAGCTGTACCCTTGAGGGTCCCACCCCAGTGATAAGAGGGATACTGCCCCAGTGACAGTTTACTACCTTTATTTCTGAGAGTGTAGCTCGGATGTCTGTAGCCCAGTTAGAGCCCTGATTGAGCTGCTGTTGAAGATGCTAAGACCATCCGTGAGGAAGCAGAGGGCAATGTAATCCTTCTGTTTGTTAAAAATTCTAGTTGCTTGGACACAGCGCATTCATCATCTTGGTTGTCATCATGCCAAAGCCAGAAAAGACAGTGACTGCTCTGAGAGTTCACTCTACCAAAGAACATTTGCAAAAATGAAACATAATGTCCAGGGTTGGTGCCACACCTCCAAAAGTGGTGGGGCAAAACATGTAAAACCACTGGCTGAGTGACAAAACGCAATTAGACCACTGACGAAAATGGCCTTTTATGCAATTAAAGGCAATATATAAATATTTCTTTATAAACCTATTCAGAGGTGGGTAGTAACTAGTTACATTTACTCAAGTACATTTTTATTCAAAATCAAATCATATTACTTGTCTACTCAATTGCAAATTACAATTACAATTACAATTACAATTCTCCATACCTAAACAACACTACAGCATTCATGATGGCTTCAACCAAGACTGAGCATGAGATTACAATGAGACCTGCAGTAATAGCTCTCCTGGTGAAGTTAATTAAAACAGATTAACAGGCCTTTCTGTAAACATGTTAAAGAAAGAGTTGAATTGAAAAGCTGAATTTGACCCTTGAATAACAACTGATATAAGATGCCACACGGTGGATGCAATCATGTTAAAACTATGAGAAGAAACAAGTCAAGAAAGCAATTCAGTCACTGCTGGCATTATCAGGTTACAGCTGAGGCCAAGTTTCGGAACTGAAGTTCGTAAAATTTCATTAGTGTAGCCTGTAGATAAACATCATGTTTTACCTCTGAAGGGCTAAACTACTTTAAAATGAAAAAGAAGAGTGGGAAAGCAAGAGAGTTAGAAATGAGTTTCATCCTCAGTGTTGGTTCTAGCTAACATGTACAGTCCTGAGCAAAAATTTGGCTGCCCCTGGTCAAATAACCCATTTGTTTGATTTTCTAAGTGAAAATAAGCTATCACATCCTCTTAATCACACTTCTGCACATTTGAATGAACAATTATTGTTTATTTTCTTTAATTTAACATATTGGGAAAGAAGTCAAACATAAAATGTGACCTGTGAAAAATATCTGTTTTCCTGTGGGGAAATACATCTATTTTCCAACCACAATCTACCACATCTGCCCCAGCTGATTAACTTCTTCAGATGTTCTTGATTGGCTGGATCAGATGTGTTAGTGTGAGGTAAGGGGAGGAGAGAGGCAGCATGTTAGATATGGGCTGGAACTAAACTCTGCAGAAAAAGTGTTCAAGAGGAGCGTTAGTGACCGTATGTAATTACCCCTCAGAAGTTGCATTGATTGATTCTACAGGTTAACCCTTTAAACTCCAAGGATACATGAGTGGCTTCACACATTAATTCCTCACTCTAATAACTGCATATGTCATCTATATCTAATATATTAGGTTCAGTAACTGAATGATTTGAGTGGGAACCCCATATTCTTATTTTATTGTTAGGTTTTGGTTGGAAACGCTCAGTGGAAAACAATCCAATCAGGTTTTTTTTCCTGTGTGGTATCTTGGTAGATACAGCCAAGTGAGCTCTCTCATTGGTTAGGACTTTAGGAGCTGGACTGATGGCCAAATGTGTCAGGCTAGCAACAGACATAATTAGGAAGTGATTTCTAATGGGTGAGACAAATTTCATGATGAAAAAATGTCAGTGTCTGGAAGATCTCACTGACTGTGTATTCAAACTGTAATTGCAACATCAGCAGCTCTATATTAAGGTTCCTGAAAGAGTGAGTCACTGTTAAACTGCTACATATAAGGGTAAATATATGTTAATATGTCTGAATGTCTTTCACAAGCGTCTAATGTCTGTGTTTAATCTAGAACAGCGAAGAAATCTTCATGTGAATCTCTGTTAGCCTAGCACTAACACACTACTAGAATCCCACAAGGGTGATAGCAAAAATTAGTATTATCAATTTGCCTTGTTTTTGACATTTATGGCCCAAACCGAAGGACTTGCTCTAAAAGTCATGGTTCGCCACTTAATGATTTATGTAGTTACTGAATACTAAATGCATAACAAGCTTAGTAATATCAGAGTTGAGTCATATCAAAGAGCTGTCGAGTTTAAACAGATCTTCCACCAGTGCAGTTTATATAGTGAAACGTTCATTCAGACATGCTATGTATCCACTTTTACTCTGAAACTGTAACACGAGCAGCACTTTTGGCCGTTTACCAAGCAGAACACCTGGCCTCCACTCTCTGAACAGTTTTAAGATATGAGTCGTTTAATAAAGTGGTGGTTTCATAAGAGAGCAGTAAGTGTAACAGCAGCAATTTAGCAGCAATACAGCGGTAATTAGGCGCTTCAGTGATACAGCCAACATTACAATTTAGTGGAGCCCCATGACATCCAGGAAAAAGTCAGATTGCTGATAAAATGGAAGAAATGATTAAACTTGGGGACAACCAACAACATGCTGCCTTCCACTGTTTGCCTGTAAAATGTGAAGTTAGTGTTATTTTGCCAAATGCACATCAAATCATTTTCACTGTATGTGATATTAAGTTGCAGTTGGTGTCAATATGATATAGTACAGAAAACTATGACTGACCTATAACAACTACCCAGGGGAAATACACTCTATGTCCAAAACTATCCTTAAGACACATGAGTCTAAAGTCACCGTGTCCAGTGCCAAGCATTGGCTAGAGGGGTATGAATTTCCCCCAGCATTGGGCTGTGGAGCAGTGGAGCTGTGTTGTCTGGAGTGATGGAGCTCCATCCAATTGCTTTGGGGTGAGTTGGAGTGGAGTTTGTAATCCAGAACTAATCAACCAGCATCAGTACCAAACCTTACTAATGCTCTTATGGCTGAATGCAATCAAATCCTCACAGTACGTTCCAACATTTAGTGTAAAGCCTAATATTCAAAGCTCACACCAAGGCACTCTTACATGTCATGATTAAACAATGTCTAAAACCTTCATTTCCATGGCATGTTCCATGTAAAATAGTTTTTTAAAAGGCTAGGACATAAAAGAGAAAGCTACACACCCACCTTGATGAAGGGAATGGCCAGCAACTATATGTGGGTAGCGTTCACTCTTTACAATTTCAAAGACACATATAATTACTGGGAAAGTCTGGAATATCTGATCTAATAAAGCAGTAAAACATGAGAAATATAAATTGAGAATTTTTTTTCTTTTTGCCAAATGTGTGCTGAATACTTCCCAGTTGCTGTGGATATAGGACATCTATTGCTGACTCATAACTACTAAATAAAAATATCTTTTTGTTGTTATTGTTTAGTTGTTTCAGTTAATGTGGGACCTTAATGATACATCCATCATCAAAATTTGGAAGAGACCTATGATATCTCGACAACTCTAATATATGAAATAAATAAACATAGGGAACTTATTATTTCCTGGAAAAAGTAACTCTTTACATTACCCATTACTTTACTATCTTAGAGATAAAACACAAACACAACTGTACTGAAAGTACAAGGATAAATTCCATGTTTATTTAGAAATAGCCAATCACTGTAACATCTTTAAAAAAGCCTGTCCCTGTCTTTGCTTTCAAGACACAGCCAGCTATGTTAATTAAAATTAGAAATCTGGCTGCTTGAAAACAGAAAAACTCACAAGTAGAAACAGTTTATGAATAAAATGTAAAGTTTACAGAGTTGTTTCTGAGTGAAAATGCAGTTTGGCCTGTTTAAGGAAGGTTGGGGATCTCATTTGTACAGAACAGAGGTCTTTATCCTTTATCTTTATGAGGTTTAATATAGGCATGTTGTTTACTTAGTTTAAGGTGCTTCTTGCACTGCACTGGTCATATTTATAGTCTAGGTCACACAGTCAGCTGTTGAAGGTAACACATATGCACACAAATTTTGTACAAGGACAAGCATGGATACTTCATTACAGGAAAAAGTAATTACATTACTGTACCGAAACTCTGGTGATGTCATTAAAAAAACACATGACTGACTAATAACTACCCATCAAACATCAGTCACACTTACTTTCAATGGTCCTCATCAGCTTATCTACAAATACTCAAATCGCTTACAAACTGCACTCTTTAAAGTAAATGATTTCTGGGTTGGATTTTACGGTTAATTGGTGAAGAACATTATGTGGATATTATGTAGATGAGGTGGAGGTTTTTTAAAAATTAAAAAATTACAAAAATGTTTCAAAAAAATATCCAGAAAAAGGTTCTTGAATTTAAAGGTTAGATGTGAGCTAACCACATCTAGAAATGGTGTAAATCTAACTTTAGCTCAAAAAATGCACCTGGGGCCTCATTTATAAAACTGTAAAACATTAACTTGATCTTAAAATGGTCTTTTGAAAAACTATGCATTGAGGCATCCACAGTGCTTTACAAAACAGAGACAGAAAGGGTTTTTTAGTGACGCCATCGATGAACCACTTTTGGTTCACTATAGGAACCATGCTTGAAATAGAGATCTGTGGGTATGAAGAACCTTTAAAGGAACATTCGCATAATGCAAAACTTCTTCCCAGAGGCGGTTCTCTAAACTTAAAACACCTTCCTTAAACAACCATCCACTGAGAGGTTCTTTAGGGAACCCAAAGTGGTTCTTGTAAAGCACCCTTTTCGGAACCTTTATTTGTAAGAGTGTAACGTGGGTTGTCCAAAAAATATATATATATCTTTTTTTTTTGAGGGGGTATTTCTTGCAGTGCTGCATGCAGTCAGTGTCACAGTTTGGAAGATCCTCATGATATCTGGAAAATTCTGGAATATCCCATCAGTTGAAATGATTACGCTTGGGAATGATGCAACCAATCGGACATTGCCCTCCATACCTTGCATGCTCCATTTACCCTGTGAAATGTGAAATGAACACTTTGCCTGGCTGCTCTGTGCTCTAGCACTCTGCCACACGAGTGAGATAAAACATGTCTTGATGGACGGCGCCCTGGCCGCAATTTTCCACCTCAGCCATGTAGCCTCCACTCCTGGGAGCATTTCAAGGAACGGCTGGAGATGGTGAGAAAGCATTAGTATGGTTGGAGAGATGCTAAAAGTAGCGGCAACGGTAACGGTAGTGGTAACGGCGGCGCCGAACTCGGTGCGTTAGCTAAGAATAGCGTGCTATTGAATGAAAACATGTCCTCCTGTATCCTCTCCACACTCGCTGTGTTTTTCCCCTGTAAGCTGTCCCCCCTGCTGGAGTGCACGTTCACATGTCTGTTCACTATTTTTAGACCCCCCCCTACCCCACCCCCATGAAGCATAAACACACACTCATATACACAAGCGACAGTTCCTGCCACACTTAGCCAGTCATGGCGGAGAGACACTGGCAGATTAAATCAACCTGAGGGCTGATCCGGCTGTCACAGTGATTACCTATTCTCTCTCACTCACTCACTCACTCTCTCACTCCCTCACTCTCTCTCTTGCTCTCTCGCTCGCTGTCCTCTGCTTAATCACAGCTGCGACTGGCTATCTCTCGCAGCTGCCTGCCAGAAGCTCAGATTGACTCCTGCCACCTTCCTCCACATCAGCGACTCCATTCAGATTCGTTCAGGAGAACTGTGTGGAAAATGAACTGGCCACTTTTGCGAGTCCTTATTGGAAAGGACGTCAAAACATAAATGTGGGTCGAAGAAACTGCCGTTTCTAACACCGTCATTAACCTTGATAAACTCTAAATATCATCTGTAGTGATCCATTTTGCAAAATTTGCTATCAGATAGGTCTTGGTTAGATAGCTTTGGCTTAACAGAGGTGTGACAAAACATTGTTGCTCTGTTTGAACATCATTGCAGCCACCATTACCCACACCATCACGGTCAAAGCGGTGGTGTTTTTTTGGGGGGTAGGTCTGTAAAAAAGTAAGTGGGCCCAACTTGGTAGATAAAATTTTCAAGTGTGCTATGTACTGCAATGTCGTAACATCAGGCATTAGCCTACTGCTGACAGAATTCAACCAGCACTACAGCACCCTTCACTGTAAAATATGCATTACTTTTGCCCATTGAAGACAACACAAAAGAGTAAAAATCAGACAGCTGGAGTGTACAAAGATGAGAGAAAACAACAACTAAACCTAAACCTAAACATCCTAGGCTAAAGCATACTGACACGGCAGGCATGAGAAATGTTTATGGACCATTTATGTCTTACTTTTGGTGACTCGATGTATGGAAGTAGTTTGCATTGACATTTTGACCCAGCCCATTTTAGCTTTTGTAGGGAATCAGCATTGACCAAATTCACTGAAAACTGATGTCAACAATGTCTTTAAAATTTGTATTTGGTGTTTCATGGGTAGAAAATAACATAAGCTACTCTTGGGGATCTTACTTTTACAGCCCCTCCCAGGCATCTTTTGACCACAGCTGGAGCTTCAAAACACTGACACATAGATAATGAACCGAAAGCTTGAAGCAATGGTGCATAGCAACATGTGCTAAGCAGTGATTGGAAGACTGAATGTGATTAGACTGATTAGAATGCTTTCATTGGCTGTGATATAGTGACAGCATGCACAGAAAACAAATCAAATTTTATTATATTAAAAAAGACCGGTCTAGATAAGGCTATACCCCTAGTTCAGTGTCAAATGCCTCCCAAAATATCATGAGAACATCCAATTGTGAGCTCAATATTGTGAACTGAGTTGGATTTTGAACTGAGTGGATCATTACACTCCTTGATCTTTGTAGAGAATTTCACCTTTGGACCAGCAGTCTATACAAGACTATAACTGAACTGTCTTCTCATTTTTAAATGAACATAACAGGCAATGAATCTCAGAGGCTTTCAGCTTGGTTCACTCCATGGATTCAGTCTGGCACTCCACCAATAGCAGCCCACTTATGCATGTGGCCCATAGCAATGTTCAGTTAAATTCAATCTCAAGAGCGTCACCATTGTTGTCGCTGCTTCTTGGCCTAAATTTGTGCTTTTAGTTGGCGTCTTCAACCAAAATTCACACATCAGTTTGATGACAACAACTGAATATTCCCAGAGCTGATCAGAACACGCAAAGTGGTCCAACTAAAACATGGTCCAACTAAAAAATGGTTTCCAGTTGGGGTAATGCCAGACTGAAGGCGTGGAGACAAACAAAGTGAATGCTCATGAGGTTTAGGATGTATGTTTTTTTTTTCTCACCAGGCTTATGCTGAGTTGTCCATTTCAAAATATCATCTGTCATAATGCCAAAACTGGCATTTGCCACTTTGCAAATCCTCAGCTGACTGACACTACACTATCACAAAGCCTTTAAAAACTAGCCAGGCCTGAGCATGGCCAATAATGACTTGGCAAAATGTTTGTGTAGGCCACAGTATAGAGCCATTACAAAAAAAAAGTAACAGTATCAATTCTGCCACAGGCAGATTACCGTAATATGACTGTTTGTCAATATGCTTTCATGATGTCTCTCTTCATATGAGGTGCTGGAAATCTATTTATATTTTTATAAGAAAATCAATCTTCTGTTCACATCTGGTTGTGGAGATTAGCCTATCTGTTCTGATGGCCTTGGAACAATGAGTCTGCCTCCGTCACGTCCTCTGTGTCGATGTTTGCTCTGCGAGACATTTCAAAAGGAATAACAGGTGGCAGCATGTGCTGGCCTCTCTGCCCGCTAGCATAACTCACCTGCAGGTGGGAGTCAGCCTTCATGCCACTCTCCACATGAAAAAATAAACCCTGAAGCTATCTCGCCCCCAAGCAGAGACACATCAGTTCAAATTCCATCAAAGTACAAGAGAAAACACGTCCACCAAAACTGCGGTCAGCTTAACTGACCAATCCATGCTCCACAAATGGAGGTCCCTCAGTTTTCCAAAGAAGTTGATGGAACATATTGTGATGGAAATGTGCATGAGAACTGGAACTTTGTCTGTAGGTGAGCAAGCAAGTCAGCATTTACGAAAGTGTTTCTATTTTGTTTAAATGCTGTTTTATAGTTGTACACAATTTACCCTGCGCTCACACCGGCAGCGAAGCTACACAACAAGGTGGTCGGAGGTTATTTATTTTCAATGAGATCTGGCGATTTTCGGCAACAGGAGGCAGTGCGAATGTTGGCAACGCAAAGTGGGCGGAGTCTGTGACACAACAAAGTCGAGCGGTGTTTCACTTTATGCAAATAAGTAGCAAAGCGATGTGGCAATCACCAATAGGAATTGAGCATTCAGCAGAGTAGTACATGCATTATCTCCACCACTGTGAAACAGTACACTCCGTTTGGGTCCTAGATAATTGTTCCTACTAGAGACGGAATAATGGAGGCGGTGCTTTTGCCACAAATTGACAGTAATTGCAAAGACCAGATACTGTTTTCCTCACATACTGACTACACAGATGCAGGGATTAAATAAAAAATAAGCACACAAGCGATTTCTTATCAGGGAACGCATCTGAAACCATTGCAACCCATGGTCAGTTGGAGTTCAGCAATCAGTTATTTGGGCAACAAGAGATGAAAAATCGCTGCCGGTGTGAACGCAGGGTCACTGATACAAAGAAAGCTGCAGTTGTGCTCTTTGTTTTATCTCACGAGCATCTTCACAGCAAGAGGTTCTCACTACTTTTTGCCCCTCGTTGCTCACCAGCAGCTCCACACAGAGTCACAACATTTGACACATACAGAGAGACAACGGTGTCCTTGTTCATCTCATACACAGAAAAATATTTGATATGTTTACATTACTTAAAACTATTCAAGTTAATTTCCATTCCATTAGTGTAAAGTTATTTTGTGTGAAAGGCTGTGATTTAGGATAAATCAGGTGTTGTTTTTTTAGTCATATAATAGAGCTAACACTGGCTTGGTGAATTTTCAATGTAGCTATAATAGTGTATTCCAGCTCTGTAGCACAGCATAGTAACCTATAGCAATGGGACCTGCCAGCTGGTCCTGGTCATGTAAGGGGTCCAACTGGAAGTAAACTTTATGTGCAAAATCAAAATTCTAACCAAAATTCATTAGTCTAATGTGTGGTGTTGGGGTCTGTGGGACCCAGTTGCAATGTTTATCAAAAGAAAAAATAATATGATTTATTATTATTTCAACCTTTCTTGGCTTTTGCTCATTTTCAGTGAAGAACTTATAAAATAACACATTTTCAGTGCCTTCACTCTGTTCACATATACAAACATACACAGACACACACACACTAACATCAACACATTTATATGACACGTGGTGTTGGGGTGAACCTGCGGGGAATGAAGTGTGGAGGTGCTGTGTCCCTTCACTCTATTCTCCTCCTACATGGCCTGATGTTAGTGTGTGTGTGTGTGTGTCTGTGTGTGTATGTGTTTGTATATGTGTGTGTGTGTGAGAGGGTGGACAACATGGACAGGCTGCTGACTGGCTACAGCTGCTAAAGAAGAACCCTATGCTGACCACTTGTGATATTTTAAACATCTGGTATTTTTACATAAATTGTTATGACTGTATTGATTAAAAAAAATAATGTGATGGGTCCACCAGACCACTGAGTAACAAAAACATGACCTCCACACAAGGGTTAAATGGGATTTTGTAACACTCTATAAAGCTTGTCCAAGCTCCCAACAGTTGCCATGAAAGAACATGTTTATGGGCGGAGCATGGATAAGTCAAATAAAAGAAATATGTTCTTCTAATATGTTGTTACACTTTTCTTTTGTAAGCACCATCATTTGAGGTAATGCAAATCCTGATTCTAAATTTGTTTGGCGCACTGAAAAAAGAGCCAGTGACTAAAAATGAGCCAAAGGCTTCAGCCTATAAGGAACATTATACAACCTCTTGCAAAATCCTTTCCTTCATATAACTCACACAAAAAAGTATACGTGTATTTTTTAAAAATAGAGGCCTCAAACAATTATTTAGAGTGATACCACAAAAAATGAACTCAACTGGAAGTGGTTCTTTCATGGTAATGCACCAATGAACCTTTTTGGCACCTCTATTTTTAGGAGTGCAGTGCATCAGGTTCCGAGCTTGGTTTTAAAAAATCTTTTCATTCATGCTATTAAGTACTAAAGTTAGGCATGCACACACAAAAAAGACCTCTTGTAGCCTATTTTGTTAAAATGCCAGCCTATAATTAATGATGTCATTAATGATGTCTTAATGGCAATGTTCTACACTCTTAAAAATAAAGGTGCAAAGACCTGCTGTAGGCCTATTTGGTAGGAAAATATTATTCTCTTGGTAAAGCTGAATACAGTGCTGGCTCTCAACAGTTCAAGTCAAGTATATTCTTAAAAATAAAGACATCAAACAGTGTGCTTTAGAGCAAATCACTTTCAATAGATGTTTTTTTTTTTTAAACTGCTCACCTGAGAGTGGTTCTTTTATGGTATAGCTGCAACGAAACCTTTTTAGCTCCTTTATTTTTGAGAGCGTAGCACATGAGATTCCGAGAATGGTTTTGAGCATGGATCACTTTCAGAAAACGCAAACAGCTTCAGTCTGCAAGAACCAGCCTACAACCTGTTGCAACATCTCCATTCATGCTATTTTAGTACTGAAGCTAGACATATATTGTTCATACACCAGCCTATAATTATGACCGCAGTTATTATTGATGTCTTAAAGATAATGGGCCTCATTCGCCAATATCTTCTTACAGGTTTTTTCTTAAATCTGTTCTTGAGAAAGGTCCTAAGAAAAAGTCTACGACAGATTCATGACGTGTTTTTAAACCACAGAACTGTTCGCACCTTTGTGCTCTTGACTGCGTGTAGACTCTGTTCCTACCTGAGAACAAATCCTAAATAAGAAAACATTAGTGAATGTCAAAATCTTCATGAAAACTGCATTAGTGGGTTTTAAGAAGAAATTTCTTCTTAAGGACGGTTGGTGAATGATGCCCAATAAAGGTTCCAAGAAGGGCTCCTGCGAGCAATGCCATTGAAGAACAACTTTCAGTCACAAAAACAAAACGGCAATGGCTTCAACTGGATTTTTCAAGAACTATCTATTGAAATGTACCTTAGGGAACCAAAAGTAACTAACGCATAAACACTTTCTATGTTCTGTGGCATGAACACTTTGAATTTTTATCAAATCTTAAAATGCAAGACTGATTTGTGCATTCAAAAAGAACAAGCGGCTTCAGCCTGTAGGGACAAACCTACAACCTGTTGCAAAATCTTCTCATTCATGATACTGAAGTATTACAGTTGGGCATTCATGCACAAAAAGACCTGTTGCAGGGCTATTTTGTTGTAATTGTTGTTATTAATGATACCTTAATGTCCTAAAATAAAGAAGCCAGAACTAGTTCTTTGGCACAATGCCATAGAAGAACCACTTTTGGTTCTCACAAGATGGGAGGTTTTTAAGGAACCACCTTAAAGGGTTCTTTAGGTATCCAGTTCCTGTGGCACAACTCCAAAGAGCCCATAAAGAGTGTAATGACAGCAGCAGTCACAAAAACAGATGAAATGTTTTCGCTCCATCAGCCACCCAAGCCTGCCTCTAATATGTAAGACAAACACAAAGCATGCTACAACATATCCTGAGCTCTGATCGCTGTTTAGTGAATGGCTGGAGTTTCAACACTGCGGACAGCCCCCCCCCTCCTCTCTCTATCTCTCTCTCTCTCTCTCTCTCTTTCTCACTCACTCTCTCTCTATAGACACAACGCTATGAGCAAGAATCTGCTCTTTCTAAATGAAACGACAATAAAGCCAAACACATCAGCCACTCTTTTAGCAGCTTATCTCCAGCACGCTCTCTCTGCTCCGCCTTCACGCCACGCTTTCTCTGTAAATGTTTGACCATTGATTACACTCACCAACAAATAATACAAAAAACAAGAAACACTTTCCTTATCATATCAGTACAAAAAGTAGCTAACAGCCCACCCACCACCCCTTTAAGATGACAATGGCAGCATCGAAATTAACCTTAATGTCAAGTTTATGGCGCTGAAGAGGGTGCGCTTCTTCAGCGTCACGTAGAGTGATGTGCAAACAAGGGCAAATGAGCGAGAGGGAAAAAGCTCTTCTGACAGATTAGCCGGGGAAAGCACCGGTGCCCTATTAGTGTTATTGAAATGTACTCAGTGTGGAGTGGGGCGGACGTGCATGAACACCTGGTGGAGCTGCTATAAGGCTAAGACCCTGTAAAGCCCCCCTACCCCTCCTTTTTTATCCTACAGCACCTGTGCTGTATACAATGACGCACGCGCTCTGAAAGAAGTGGCGTTGCAGCTGTTTGGCCACTGACACAGTAACCTTGCACCACTGGCAACCTTCAAAGCTCTGTAACAACAACCTGTTTGTTTTTCACATTGTCCAATATACGCACTAAACTGGACGGATTTACTTATTCTTTTATGAAAAAGAACTGCAGAAACAGTTCTTAGTGTATAGTATAGAACAAGTTATAGTAATACTTTAGTATAGTACATTAGAGTAATACTAATACTATAGTATAATATAGTAATGTAATAGTAATACAACAGTATAGAACAGTATTGTACAGTATAGTAATAGTATAGTAATACTATAGTATTGTGCAGTGCACTATAGTATATTGTAGTAAGAGCACTGTAAAATGGGACTATAGTTTACTATAGGCTGTCACTAAAGCATTATGGCTCACTACAGAACAGTATTACAGGCATATTACACCGTTATTAAAGTATTATAGATCACTATAAAAGCATTTTACAGCACTAGTTTCTCATTGTATTAGCAGCTCTTTCTGTAAGGTTTATGGGGCACCAGGTCATATGGGACAGTGAACTGGATTATGTCATATGGACACACGTCATAGGCCTTGGATATTAAAATGACAAAATCATTCCTTTCTTCAGTTACCAACTTTTTAAAGGCCAATATTTTATTTACAGTTTCGCTCATTTAGAAACACTACGCTAAACCGTGAGCCCTGTCCATGGTGCTGAACCTGGTGGCCCCTCATAGCCTGGCCTAATAAGACTGCAGCAGGAGAGGGTGAAAGCTCAAGTACTCCTTGATTTTTGGGTGAGGATGCTACTCCACACAGGTATCCACGTCTTCTTTCAGACCTCTAAGCCTGATGCACCGACACCAGCAGCGGTGCATCAGTGAAGAACAAAGACAGCGAGCGTTCTGATATGAAAATGCACTTTTTTTTTGGTGCCTACCAAAGAAAAAAACATCTCCACGAAACTGTCAGCAGTTACCATGACGACCGGGTGGAAGACCCAACTCTAACCGGACTGCGAACCAAAAAAAAGGGAAGAAGAACCCAAGTTAAAGCCGCGAGCTGTAGCCAAGGTTCGCCCTACCTTGCACTCTTCCATGCACGTCCTTACTGAGTAGGCATCCGTCACGTATCGGTCCGTCATGAGCTCAAACTCCTCGTATTTCTCCTGCGCGTGCAGGTCGTAGCGCTGGTACGCTTGCACGCACAGGCTGCAGCGGCCCACGCCGCCGGCGCGCATGGCGTCCACGCTGCAGTTCAAGCGGTCCGGGCTCGACGAGCCGTCCAGCAGATCCATGAGGGAGTACGCGTCGCAGAAGGACAGGTACAAGTCGGCCGCGCTCACGTTCCACTCACTCGCGCCCCAAAGGCCCCTGCACAGGTGGTCGGCGTCGACGAAAGTGAGGCAGTTCTTGGCCGCGCACGTCTTCTTCTCCGGACCCCACGCGCGCGCGCTCGCGCCGGAGGAGTTCCCTACAAAAGTAGTATCTTCGTTACTCCTGAGGATGCCGGGCTCGCGGCCCGTTCCCGCACCCGTCCCCGTCCCCAGGTTCGCGGACATCACCTTGTCCAGGCTCCCGGTCAGCCTGGCCTCGGCGCCCGGCCCCAGGCGGTCAGAGAGCAGCGCGGTGAGGAAGAGGAGGGAGGCGAGTGACCGGCGCCATCGCTGGGCCCTCTCGGAGTCGGTAAAAAGCGGCGGTGTGTCGTCTTCGTTGTCGTCGGAGCTCTGGCCGCGCGCGCACCACCACCACCAGCACCACCACCACCAGCACCAACAGCACGTCCACGTTTTGGAGCCGTCGTCTCGCTGCCGATGTCGAGCCTTGCGAGCGCCGCTGGTCATATTTCGGGCACGCGCGGCACCACGCACGGCAGCAGCAGCAGCAGCACGGGCCGACTCCACCGTGGGGGCTCTTCCGCCGCCGCTATGGTCATCGACGTGTTGGTCCGCCGCCGCTGCCCTGCGTCTTCCCCCGCACCGCCGAGGAGTCCTGCTGCTGCCGCCGCCGCCGCTGCTGCTGGTGCTCGAGCGATTCCCGGCAGTTGGCGGCTTTTAGAGCGCGCATCGTCGACTCCCCGTGCCCGCGAGCCGCGAATCTACCGAGAAAAAGAAGCAGGCGCGAGGCTGCGGCGACATGGCTGGCTCTTCTCCTCCCCCCTTCCCTTCCCTTCCCTTCCCCCCTCCGCGCGCGTGCCACCCCGGCGTCCCGTCCCGTCCCGTCCCGTTCTGTCCTGTCCCGTCTTTTAGCGCGGCGTCCGCTTCTCTCGCCCTTCGAGCGCACGAGCCGTTCCCTCCGCCGCTACACGCCCGACCCGCCGCCGCTGCCGCTGCTGCTGCTGGTTCCGGGGTTTCTGCTCACGAGCGCAGGGACTGATTTCGGCGCGCCGACTCTTCTCGTTTCCGCGTCCGTGAACGGAGGTGCTGGGCTCTTTTCTCTCCACTTCAGCAGCCACAGTCATCTTGCTCTAATGTTGGGTTGCCGCCATGTTCGTCTTGAAAGCGGTTTATTGAGAGCAGCAGCGTTTGCGTCATCCCGTCCGCTCTGAGTGATCTGCCCCGATATGAGGGGCGCCGATACACATCGATACCCCTCAGCGATACTCACATATTCATTATAACGGATACTTTTAGATCAGTAACCTACTACAGACAGAGATTCACTTAAAGACACACATACACATCAATATGTATACAGAACAATTCAGCAAACCGATACATATTCATAACAGATCTATATTTATAGATCAATAGCCTACAAACATTATTACTGATGGTCCTCTCTCTCTCTCTCTCTCTCTCTCTCTCTCTCTCTATATATATATATATATATATATATATATATATATATATATATTAACTGTATAAGACCAATAAAGGTTTCTATAACTTAAAAAAATAAAAAAAAACAATTTTTGGTGCTTTAAAAGGTTCTTTAAAGAACCATATACAGTAGGTTTTCCATTCTATAGAAGAAACCATGCAAAGAACTATGCATTCATATAGTTCTCTGAATGTTCACGGTTGCATATACAACCATTACCTTTACTGAATAACCTGTTAAGTACCATCTTTAAGTGTGTACACAACAATATAACGATTCTGTATCTGATATTTACAAATTCATAACTGAAGACCAGCGTTATAGATCAATAGCTTACTGCACAAATGGAGATGATAACACTTGTCATGGTAAACTACATTCTCTTCACTTTTTCAAATGAAACACTTTAGTGACATAAACACTGTTAAGGTTTCAAAATATTTACTCCTCAGTCCACACAGTCCATATAAGGAAACTCAGATGTTTGGTTGGTGTGACCTACACATGTTTGATGGTTTAAAGATTCTAGAATGTTCTCTTCCCATTCACTCTAGTTTGTTTATAAGCTTTGAAAAGAGCCTAGTTTGAAGTCACTGGCTTTTATGATGTCATGAAAAGCAACACATTCACATATGTCTGCCTAGTCAAAAGCAGTCTGTTTAATTCTAAGGAATAAAGAGAGGTTGGATTACAATGATTAAAATAAATTACAGTTGTTTTTGGTAAATGAACCTACACAGTCATCATAAGAGGGGAAAAACAAAATAAAATATGAGAAAAATGCAGGATATGGGCTCTTGAAAGGAAAACATGTTCAACCTCGCAATTGCTTTTTTATTATGATGAATGGACATAACTGAAATTATCCAAAATTACAAAAGGTCTTATATAATAATATAGTAATGTTAACTTATATTACATGTTAAAAATGTTTTTCTTCTCCTGTAAATGCACCATATCATAGATACAAGGTTTAGTTACAGCAGTGTTCTCCACTGACAGACAGCCCATAAATACTGACAACTATTTAGACATTTACTTCTCTCCCATATGAATAAAATCTGTGTCAGCAACATCAAAACACTTCCAGCAACAGATCACTTCCAGTGTGGAAAGTTAAGAGCCCTTTAAATGTTGTAAAATCTGTAAGTAGACTACTTGACTGTAACAGTACTTTATTACAGTCATCTGTTTACAAGAACTCTACTTTTAAGTGATGGTTTATTACCACTTAGTGACAGATTAGCTACATAAGCAGGGAGGAAAGCAATGTTGCTGATTATGCAAAATGCAAAAAAAAGTCCTATACATGGATTTGTTTAGATTTAATTTAGTATTTGGTACATATATATATATATATATATATATATTATATATATATATCCATCTGTTGCTCTGCATACTTTGTTAGCCCCTTTTACCTTGTTCTTCAGTGGTCAGGACCCCAACAGGACCTCCACAGGGCAGGTATTTGGGTGATGGATCATTCTCAGCACTGTAGTGACTCTGACATGGTGGTGGCGTGTTAGTGTATGTTGTGCTGGTACGAATGGATCAGACACAGCAGTGCTGCTGGGGTTTCCTATAAGGTAGACTCAAACCATGCCAGCAAGATGCCCCTCAGCATAGCAGAGCTACCCCCTATGATGGCTATGTACTGTTCTCTTGGTACATATCGTTGTTGTCGGAAGAAAACCTCATATCTCCAAAAAAGGTAACTAATAAACAGGAGAAGGAAAAAACCTACTTTTACTTTTAATGTAAGTCAATGGAGCCAGACTTTTACCCAAGTCATTTTGGGCCATTTCTTTTGGTCCATTTATATTGAAATTCACATACAATGTAAAGAGCAACAGTTAGTTTCAAATTATGTCAAAAACTGAAAAACAACAAAAATGGAGATACAAGGTTTTCTTCTTCGATATATATGTATATATTTCTATGCAAAGGTCAAAGACCATCCTTAATTTTCGTAATTTTGCCCATCAAAGCCAGTAAGTATAAGTTTTCAGTAGTTATTTCTGAACAGATTATATATGTATATATATATATATATATATATATATATATATATATATATATATATATATATATTATTAGCAGGCTCATTTGCATATTACAGCCTTCTGCAAAGACCAATATCACAATAATGCTGAATGATTGATATTCAGGCCTAATGTAGAGACTTTACAGCAGAGATTACTCTGTCCCAAATTAAAGTCTTAGGAAGGACAAGCCAAAGTACCAGGTAGGTACTCTGCAGTGGTCCCTGTTTTCCTGTTTTGTCTCACAGTGGACAGCCATATGGTATAGTGTGAACCTGTCACATTCACACACACAAACACACACGGTGTGTTTTGACCTGGAGCCTGACACATGAGAGGTGGCTAATCAACAACATATGTGTCCTTAGCTTGTGTATCTTCTGCCAAATCGCTCTTTGTATCAGCACCTTGTGGTGTGCTTGCAGGTGACAAAATCTAGACTAATAATGTGACTGATCTCATATTACATTGCGTACATGGAATTATATATACATTACATTCAATTACATTGTTGCTGATATTACATTATAATCGTGTTATGCTCTTTCAGGGTGGATGTTGAAATGTAGTAAATTAAAGAAGACACAGCCATAACATAAATAAAGAAGTAATTTAATGCAACCACCGTGTACCATGAGCCATGTGGAGTGTATTTTTATATTCTGGGCATAGTGATCTTCAGTTGGGCTATGAAAGTAGCTATAAAAGGTCCCTCAGTTCAGCTTTGAATTAAAATATTTTAAAATAAATTTAAAATAAATGTAAAATTTTATGTAAAAAATATATTATATTATATTATATTATATTACACTACAAAACAAAGATCATTTTGAACTGCACTCACCAACAGATTTCAGATGATTGAAATCGACTATATTTGTAGCGTTCACTATTTGATTGAAAGCATTTACTATTGATTGACAGTGGTTCATCCTGCCTTTTCCCCTTCACCAGCTGTTTGATTTGCTGTGAGACTCGTTGACTGGTTGACAGAGAAACATTCTAGACTGATGGTGTAGCATTAGTTCAGGCAATTCTGTTAATAGATAAGTATTCTGACAGTGTTATTACATGAACACAAAGGTACACTCTTAAAAATAAAGGTGCCAAAAAGGATTCTTTGAACAGTGCCATGGCAGAGCCACTTTTTGTAGCCTATAAAACTTTTCAAAAGATTGAAGAAAAAAATAAAGGAAGAAAAAAATAAAAGCTCAAAGTGTGATATTGCCTATTCCACAGAAGTACTGAAGTGAAAATAAAGAGAAAAGGTCATTTGGTAATATTTGAGTTGGACAGTCTACTTTAGATGCTTTGTAGATGTTCACATATCTAATCCTAACCTTAACCTCAAGCCAAAACCAACCATCAATGCCACTAATAATCAGTTTCACCAGATACTTTCTTAAACTTTAAGTCGCCAAGAAGAGGTCTTTGTAGGAACGCCATAAAAGAACCACTTTTGGGTGGCTTTTAGTGGATGGTTGTTTAAAGAATTTAATAGACACCAATAGTGGTTCTTCTATGGCAAAAAAGGTAAGTAAAAGTGGTTCATAGCACCTCAAAATAGCCTTTTTGGAAGATTGATTTTATTTATTTTTTAACACGTAGTACTGTGCAAAAGTCAGAGTCCATAATATCCAGGAAATATTTCTGAAGAGAGCAGATATAAGATAATCCACTTGCACAAGGGAAAAGTCAAAGGAAAATAAGAGAAAATAATGAAATAGAGTTCAAGAAATGATTAAATGATACAGAGAAAATAGGACTTCTAACAACCGCGCAAAACCTGGTAGACCACCAAAACTGTCACCACCAGACAAACTTAAAGCTTTCATCTTTGAAAGAGAGGAGAAAATCAAGCTCCACTTTTACTTCAGATCTGAAAAAATCCACAGGTGTTTCTGTTCATCCTTCCACTGTGAGAAGACAACTCAACACTATAAGTCTGAAAAGATGTGTAGCTGTTAAGAAGACGTTACTCAGGAAAGAAAACAGACAAAAATTAAAAAAAAAAAAAACAGCTGGTGGTCTCAGAACAGTGGACCTGAGTCTAGGTCTCAAATGAATCACTGAAAGTGTTTGGGATTACTTCTATTGTAAGAAGCAGGAAATACAACCAATTTCTAAGACTGAACTTTGGAAGTGTGGAAAAATATCCCTGCAGATTTCACTGAAAAACTGAAAGTAAGTGAAGGGTGGTCTCTGGGTTTTGCACAGCAGTGGACATAACATTTTGTACATATTGATGTTAGTAGATGGTTGTAATGACCTTGACAGTTGCTTGAGAAGGAGAGAGAGAGAGAGAGAAAGAGAGAGAGAGAGATACCACCTGCTTTGAGATTGGCATGAAGCATTTGGCCTAGATTTGTAAAACCCAGCCAGAGGGTCCACTGTGTCCATTTTCCAGCATCAAAGAGGACCACCCTGCCCACCTTTATTAAACACTGAAAAGAACTGAATGATAAAAAAGCAGAACAGAGAACAAGTGTGAGAGAAAGAGACAGACCACCTCTGCATTCTTGACAAGGAAACGACATGATGATTGCATGGCTCTTTCATCATGGCCACATGGTGAGCTGTGTTTTAACATTTTAAAGATAACTGTGTTCCATGGAAAGAAAGTCTGTGTGTTTTAAAGGCTATTAAACTTGCTCTATTGTTTTGATAGGGTACTGATTGACTTCTTTATCAAGTCATTTCCCTTAAGGAAAATACACTGAAAGTAAAGGTACAAATCTTTATTTGGGTTTATTTATCATACTGCCATTATTAGACATTTATGCTTAGTTAGAAAGGGATCAGGGTTTCAAATTGTCCAGATTTTAAATTTAAATGAATTTATTAGGACATTATGCATTTAAGAAATGATCTTAAAGGAGGATAACACATATTCCAAGATTTACGCATAAATAAATCACTGTGAACTGAAGTCATTCAGTGGTTTGATGTGAAATACTCCATTTAAGAGAAACTCAGACTGTTGGTGAACAATTGGTGGTGATGGGAACCAGACATCTGAAGAGTTAATGTCTCTAAAAGCTCCCTCACAGAAAGTTATATAAAACAGTTATGAACACACTGTCTGATGGCCAAGATATTGTTTTAAAACATTTTCAAGAAAGTTTTGGCTTAAAACATTTTTGAAATCCATTCATGGTGGAGAAGTCTCATACATAAGGTTGGAAACTAAAGATTTTATTCAATTTCCACATTAATGTTGGTGATTAATCAGTTTTGTTTACGATTTTATTCAGGCTGTAATTTCATGAGTGATAGTCTCAGGTCCTAGACGAGCCATAAGTCAGTTAACATTCCACTCGAGTCCAAGTCGTTGACTTAAATCCCCATCTATGGCTGTGGAGCAGTGGAACTGTGTTATCTGAGAGTGATGGATCCAATACCTTCGGAATGAGTTGGAGTGGCATCCAGAACCATCAGCCAATCAGTACCTGACCTCACTAATGCTCCTGTAGCTGAATGCAATCAAATCCTCACAGCAATGTTCTAACATCTAGTGTAGCTTCTCAGAAGAGTAGAAACTGTTACTGCAGCGAAAGAGGACAGACTCCTTACTCATATGCTTCAGAAGAAACACTGGATTAGCAGATGTCTACAAACATTTGGGTGAAAATCTTCCCTAAAAACAATTTTTTTAAATTTAACATAGTTTTAAAAATATTAAACTTAGTTTAGAGATCTGTGAAAAGAAACTTGCATGTAATTGAAATGCACCATATTCTTACCTACGGTGAAATAAATAAATAAATACCCTTTAAAACAGAGACACAGTGCGAATGAGCCCATCTGGACTTAGCCTGACCGTTCACATTGATAACACCATCTCTTCATTCCTCAGCGGAGGATGCGGAGTGCTCAATCCGCAAACAAAGCAGAAAATCAATACGTTTCTGACGTGAGCATTCTTTAGGAAAGCCCACTGGGGGCTTTATCTACTGGAAGATGAAAATATCAACCAAGAGAAGGGAGGCGGTGATCAGCCCCGGAAAAAAACACATTGTTTTATATACGCTCATCCAAACGAACCAAGGAGCCTGTTTGATTTACAATCCAAAAATATGCCAATAATATTAAAATTGCATTTTATGTGAAGATAAAAAAGTCTGTACATGCTGTCTTTCCCCTGTTTGACTGATCTGAAATGTGTGGCCTTATGAAATTAACACCAAAGAGCAATTAGTTTTTCGTAAAGTACAAATAAATTTTGGTAAAATACAAAAATGAAAGTAGGCCTTATATACATAAACATGAGCTACTCTCATAAATAACCAAGTTCCATGTATAACAATTCTAACAATAGCGGATGGTTTTTGTAAAGGAATGATTCTACCTGGAACTAAAAGATTCTGTCCTTTTATCCAGTTTAACTCCTTGAATTGTGCAGGCCTGTATTTGGGCCTACGCTGCTCTTCCTTGCTAACAATGCATGTCTGTGTTTTAGTAGTTACCAAATTAATCATATTGTTTACTAAATATCTTACGTCTTGTGTCAGAGGCTTATAAATAATAGCCTAGCGATACACTCTTAAAAAATATAGTTCTTCAAGGGTTCTTTAATAAAGATAATGGTTCTATGTAAACCATATACACTCAACAAACCATTTGTTTTCCTCAATAGTTCTTTCCATGGTGAAACAGTCCATCAGACTGATGGAGCAGTTCTATATAGAACTGTTGGCAAATGGGTTCTATATAGCACCTGAAAGGGTTCTTTAGTTGTTACAAGCTTGACATTGTAACATAACAGAGCCCATTTTGGTGCCACATAGAACCATATACAACACATTCATCATCAATCTGAAGAACCATTTCACCATACAAAGAACGCTTTAAGCATGCAAATGGTTCTTTGAGTGTTCATGGAGCGTAGGAGAAGTGAGCTGGTTGCATTTTCTGCTCATTAGTCTCATTAGACTCATCAGTCCATAAAACTAAAAAAAGATCTCAGATGCCATGTTGTTTCACTTATTTTCCTTTGACCTTACCCTCCCTTATGTAAGTGCATTCCTCAGAAATATCTCTTTTAGACATTTTGGATGAACATGAGGAAGAAATCTGAAGGCAGCTGAGGTGTGTCTGGGTAGTTGGTTGTGTAAATGTTAAGGGAACATGTCAGTGAACCTTTGGGAACAGCTTTGGTTGGGCATAACTCTGCTGTAACTCAGTGTTAAGACTGGACAGTATATGAATATATATATATATATATATATATACACATATAGAAACCACACATGCCAACACAATCAGACATCCAATATATTGTATATAGCTAAAATAATGTCATGATGAATAAATGGGGCAGTTAAGCTTAATGCAGAGCAATGCAGCGTAATGTCAGACCATAAGTCTGAGTTAAATTTATCATACATTGATTAAAAGGGTGTTTAATGAGGAAGAGTATCTGCTTGGAGCCAAAAATAAGGACTTTGAAGAGATCAAGAAGCCTCTGTCAACACAGGCAGTAGCAAAAACTCCAGGAGCCAAGGGAATTACCCTTCACAAAAAAGTGATTACTTTCACATTCAGTTAGTCTTTGGCAAGAAAAATCCTGTAAAGAAGCACTTAATATTCCAGTGATGTTAACTATAGTGCATTTTAATGAAGTTAGTGACGCCCAAACAGCAAAAAAAATGTCCCCATTCGCTCAGTCTAGCCTTGCAATTCCAAAATCTCCTCCACAAACTATTTAGGAAAAGCTTTATTACTTCAAAGGGAAAAGTATGGAAGAAGGTCGGAGACGACACTTAATCACTCAGCGCATGAGTTTATCCTCACTGCAGAAATGGGTCATAGCGGAGAGCGCGAGAGCAACTCCAGAGAGAGTTGGTGCACATTGTCAAAGCTGGAAGACTAACATCAACCACCAGCCTCCTCCAGGATCTGAGAAGGGATCTTAGGTTCAGCTCATAAATGATTGATGAGTCATTCCGAGAATAAAGGTGTGTATGTTGATGCAGACTTTTTTAAAGGTCCTAAACTGTTCCTGTTTTGGATGTATGGTCCTAGGAAAGATCTTTAGTTAGTATAGAAACTGTACATTTATTTCACAGTTATTTATAAATATTGAACAATTGAGGATATCGATACTAATACACTTCAAAGTGAATAAAGGTTCCTAAATGGTTCTTGGTTTAGACTTTTAGATTTACTGGTATGGAACCTTTGCATGTGGAACTTCTCAAGCTTAACAAATTGTTCTTTATGCTTGTATTTCTCATTTACAAAAAAAAATAATTTACAGAATTTCTTCCATTTTTTCCAGAATTTACTAATGTCTTTTAACCTCGGGGTCAATTTGACCCATCAGTTTAAACCTCAAAGTATCAATTATGTTTCCTCCTCCTCCATGTGGTGTGAACTATTAGTGGTTCTCACACTACAGCTGTGGTTATGTTAGGTTAGGGCCCTAAAACAGAGGGAAGTTTTTTGAAGACTATAAAACTGCAAGACCTCAATATCATCCAAAACAACCAAAACAAATGTGTGTATTTCTTGATATTTCTTGTGTTTTCACAGCTAAAACAGCCTGGGGTCAAACACTACTGTACCCCAGACAATACTGTACAAAATGTATGTAGGACATTGAAAACATATCATCACCTTCATTTCTATGTTTACCCAGTTGTCCCTATTAAATTAGGAATAGTGGGAAAAAAAAAGCAAAAAGAGATGTCAGTCATTTATTTGGAGACATTAAACATTGAATGGGATCAAACTGACCCCAAAGATAGGAGGGTTAAATCTAGTCAATATATCTAATATTTCTCATTTTAAGATTGTTGTAACATTGTTATAAGATTATTTAACTTATTTCCAGAGATTTTTGTATTAGTTTTAGGTGGTGTTAGTAAGTCAAATTTTCTCACTACTATGGCAGATAATTTTTACTTGATGTAAGAAATACATTTGAACTGAGCCAAATTATCTGCCCATAAAGTGAGATAATTTGACTTACTAAAATCACCTAAACAAGTGAGAAAATGTCTAGAAATAAGTTAAATAATGTTACAATAAGCTTACAACAATCTTAAAATGAGAAATATTTGATATATTGGCTAGGTTGAAGATAATTTCACTTGCCAAGATACTATTTTGTGTGGTGCAGGCAATAGTCGCCCAAATATTTTTCATGAAATCACTAAAACTTCTCTCAACCTCTTCAAACCTCTTGATAGGTGCAACCATCTAAGAGTTAACCCTATAATCAGGAGATCACAAGCTTTATCTCTGCACAGATGCCCAAGAGACCGCAATAGGATGGCCCTCCCCCCATCACCCAGTGCAGGCCCCTGTTAGCTGATGTCACTGAACTCGTGATTAGCATTCTAGCTGTCCAGTGACATTGCTTTAGCAGCAGTTCAATAAGATAAATAGTGGGTGGAAAAAAATGGGAAAAGATTCCCAAAGAAAAGAAATAAAAAAGACTCAATCAAGGTTCAGCAGACTTGTAAATGTGGTTTAGGACACAAAATATGTTCTTGTGAGCTATAAAAATGAACAAAACTTCACTGTGTAGCCAAAGGCAGTCACTAGCCACTAGCAACAACAGGTGTTGTGCTGTTTTCTAACTCCTCTTTGGGTGAACTAGATTTTGCAGGCATATGGACACTAAAGAATGCATTTGCATTTGCTCTTGTTTCTTTTTAGAAAAGCACACTCTAAAGCTTGAATTTCTATCTAAAGAAATGTGTTTAACAGAAAAACAGCAGAACTTGTCAGCATTCCTGGTTAGTGGTGTGTGCACATAAAGGGGAGTTAAAAGGTTTTTTGTTCATTTTTATAGTTTGCAGGAAGTCATATTGTGCTTTAATCCACATCAATAAGTCTGTGCAACCTTAATGATGATCTGGATGTGATTTAAGCGGATTAGGAGAAGTTGCCTTACATGTCTCAGAAGAATTGTGTAGCTTTCACTCACCCAGCTTGGTAGCATTGTGTGGTCTGGGGAGACCGAGCTAGTGCTTGGAATTGGACATGACTAAATCGGAGAGAAAAAGAAAACAAAAGAAACAAATAAAGACATAAAGGACCATATGCAGCAGTCCAATTTTTGGAAATGACTACCAATCACAATGTATATTCACTATGCTCTGCTTATGCTTATAATACACTAGTATTAAAAGCCTAAGCAAAGATGTTTACACTCTTGCATTCAGCATTCTTCTTTATTCATCTGTTTTTTAAAAGGCCAGGTGTTCTCCACCAGGGATTCGCCCCGTCCTCATACAATAATGGAACTATTATAAAGACGTTCCTGAATAGACGTCCAGTGGCCCGGCACTGCTGCATGCAATAATATGCAATAAAAAGTAGCATTTGGCTGGAGGCAGAAGTGAAAGGAGCCAGTTGGACCCAAACTGTGTTGTAGATTCTGCATGCCAATCTGCATCCATATACGCTGCTTTATTCCGCTTCATTCAAAAGAGATTAGAAATGGAGCATAATGAGGGATGGATGCCGCTCAGACACTGAAGCATTATTCTACTTTCACAACCAGGCAGACGTGCAGACAGAGTGCACACCTACACCAACACTCTCAACAGCAAAGGTACCAGAAAGGATTCTTTAGAGTGATGCCATAGAAGAACCTTTCAAGAGAAGATTCTTCAAGGAAGCATCTTTTTAAATGAGATATGCGAGTGTGAAGAACCTTCTTAAAGTTTAAAAAAAGGTAATAGTTCAGTAAAAGTTTTTTTTTCCTAGAACCGTATGTAGAAGCCAACACCCTTAAAAAAGATAGTTCTTCAAGGTTTTTTTAGTAAAGGCATTGTTTCGGGTTTAGATGATTTCATGATTAAATGGCTCTTTGCATGGTGAAATGGTTCTTCAGACTGAAGGTAAATGTGCTGTATATGGTTCTTTGAAGATCTTTTTTAAAAAAAGGTTCTATATAACACCAAAAAAAGGTTCTTTGTTAAGATGCCAAGCTTTTAACAATACAAGACCCCTTTTTGATGTTATATACAAGGAAGTTTGAATTCTCCACATTTTATATCAACCTGAAGAATCATTTCACCATGCAGAGAACCATTCAAGCAGAAGTGGTTCTATATAGAGCTCATGGTTCTAAATAGAAACATTGCCTTCACTATAGAACCTTTCAAGAACCATATTTTTTAAGTGTGAAGAACCATTTATAACCGTTTTTTTTCCAAGATATCACCTTGATATATTTTATATAAGATATTCCACTTGCATGAGAGGGGAGTTTCCAAAACTAGAGTTCAAAAATTTTATTAAGAGATATAGAGACTCTTCCCAACCTGATAGACCACCAAAACTGTCCCCATCAGACAAACAGAACATAAAGCTTTCATCTTTGAGAGAGAGGAGAAAAACAAGCTCCACTCTTGATTCAGACCTGAAAAAATCCTCAGGTGTTTCTGTCCATCTTTCCACTGTGAGAAGACAACTCAACACTGGAAGAATGTGTAGCTGTGAAGAAGCCGTTACTGAGAAAAAAAAAACTGGAAAAAAAAGACGAAAATTTGTACTAGAACACCAAACCTGAGATGTGGGGTAAATTTATCAGGACTGATGAGTCTGAATTTGTTATTGAGATAATTTGGATCATTAGAAGCAGAAAATGCAACCAACTTTTAAGACTGAACTTAAAAACTGGAGGTGTGGAAAAATATCCCTGCAGATTTCTTTGAAAAACTGAAAGCAAAACTATCGAAAAAGAATGGAAGCTGCGACAAATCCAAATGTGGACACATTAAATATTGAAAATTATATAAATTTTCCTCAGTTGCTGTTTTGATTCCAAATGAAATAAGTCTACGGAAAATAATGGAAACTGTAAAAAAGACAATAAGTGTGGACACATTAAATACTGAATAAAATGATAGACTATTTAGTTGGTCAGGCCTCTGTGTAACTTTCTGTTAAATATATAATTTCTGCTTTTTACTGACACCAAAAAATGACTTTTTTGACTGGAAATTAACTAAATGAATGGTGGTCTCTGACT
Organism: Colossoma macropomum; assembly: GCF_904425465.1. Taxonomy (NCBI): domain Eukaryota; kingdom Metazoa; phylum Chordata; class Actinopteri; order Characiformes; family Serrasalmidae; genus Colossoma; species Colossoma macropomum. Next base: position 19,435,466 of record NW_023494808.1, read on the forward strand.
TTTTCTTTTAAACAACTTGCTATGAAAGTCCATGCTCCTTCATTATTCACTGTAAGATCTGATTGGCAGGGTTGTCCTTGTCATCTGTGGGCAGAAGAATAAATACTCAGGACTCCCATAAAGGACTCTGTGGAAAGCAAGATTCTAGATAACATTTGAAACACGACCACAGGGTGAGGCGAAACCTAAAGAAAGGTACATCCTCACAACTGCGCCCTGTTCTTGAGCCTTTTTGTACATTAATGGACCTTGACATGTAAGAAGGGAAGAATTTTTTGGGGGGTTAGTTATCCAAAAGTAGTCAGTGGACTCAGAGCTCTAAGGTAATACGTCCCTCGAGCCAAGGAACATTCATTTGCAAGGCAAATCCAGCCTTTATTAGTAAACGTCTGCTGGCTCTCCACATGGGGTGCCTCATTTCTGTCAAAGGCACGCAGCCGTTTCCAAACGATTTATTCCTGGCAAGGCCTGGAGCGACGGAACCCCTTCTCCTGTCTGCCTAGGAGATAAGTCCAATTACCACTGCTAACTGATTAAGACTTCTACTTTTCAGACAAATTAGCCATCAGTTACCGAGCAACAGCAACAGATCGATTTTCCCTTATTTAAATCAAGCTCCTGTAACTCCTATGAAAAAGCAGACATGTGGCTATGTGGCAGTTCCTTCATGACACTTTCAATAATACAGTTACTTTCTTTTCTTTGAAAAGATTCACATTATTCCACAGTAGGTTCTTGCTGTGAAAGACAAAAGAAAGTGCTCCCTCTACAGATCACAAGCAATAACCCCAGCTCCACTCTCAACAGGCATGGCAAGAACACAACAGCATTGCATAAAGGCCATAAGAGGTAAAAGTGACCAGCACTGATCTAGTTTCAGAATTCATTTCCAATAATCTCACTTTAAAGAGACACTTCAAAATGAAAAATGTAGCTATCATTGCATCAGTTGTTTACCCATCTTCAACAGTGATAGCACAGTAGTCTCTAGAGTGAGACTTCACAGTTTGAAGACTAGGAAATCTCCCTTCTGATGAGGTATATTAAAGGTATCTTGAACCGCTTTGCATGGATCTTGGGGGTGGGCTGTTTTGTACTGTGTTTTTCCCCATCACTAGCTGGCCAATGCAATAGAAAGCCAGATAGGTAACATTACTGCTAGGAAGCTAAATATCACATCTGTATTTATTAACCTGTACATGAGTGGATTTGTTTATTGCTGTGGTTATATGATTAGCTTGGTTATATGGTGTCAAAACAACTATACCCTTAATTATTTTTTGATAAATTCTGTGGGAATTTATGACCATTCATCCAGAAGAGCATTTGTGAGATCAGACACTGATGTTGGATGAGGGGGCCTGGTTCACAATCTCTGTTCTAGTTCATCCCAAAGGTGTTTGATGGGGTTGAGGTCAGGACTCTGTGTGGTTTTTCACACCAAACTGTTTCACACTAAACTCACCCAGCCATGCCTTTATGGAGCTTGCTTTGTGCACTGGGGCTCAGTCATGCTGGAACAGAAAAGGGCCTTTCCCAAACTGTTCCCACAAAGTTGGAAGCATGGAATTGTCCAAAATGTTTTGGTCTGCTAAAACGTTAAGATTTCCCTTCACTGGAACTAAGGGTCCTAGGCCAACCCCTGAAAAACAACCCCACAACATTATCCCTCCTCCACCAAACTTTACATTTGGCACAATGCAGTTAGGCCCCACTCTGCGAGTTTGCATCGTTTACTGCTTCGTGGCTAAACTGTTGTTGCTTCTAAACACTTCCATTTCACAATAATAGCATTGACTATTGACAGATCTAGCAGGACAGAAATTTCACAAACTGACTTGTGGCAGAGGTCACTGAGCTCATCAGTACGACCCATTCTACTGTCAGTGTTTGCCTGTTGAGACTGCAAGGCTATGTGCTTAATTTGATCCACCTGTTAGCAGTGGGTGTGGCTGAAACACCTGAACTCAATAATTAGGACGGGTGTCCCAATACTTTTGTCCATATAAGTGTATAAAGGGTATACAATTGTGAATTGCACTACAACATATAGCACCACAACATTTAACACCACAAATAACATAGGCCAGTTTTAGGACAGAATTCCCCTTATACTCTAATAAGAAAGACCACCCAACAGCTCACAAAAGAGCAGCCAAGGGCAACATCTACCATTACAGTAAAAAAAACAAAAAAAAAAACACACAATGCAAGTTGACACAGTCCTTCAATACTTCGCTGACCTTTTCCAAACAGGAACCTTTCAAAGATGGGTGCCCCCCTCCAGCGAGCACTCAGGGAGCCATTTCAGCTCAGACTCCTGTTGTCCTCTTACCTGGCAGCCATGCCCTCGCTCTGCTGTCCAAACCCTCTGGCAGCAGTATTTCCTCATTCCCCCTGGATTACCTTTATAAAGGGCTCTTAAGCTCCTCTCATCCCCTCAGAGCAATGAGTGTGTGTGTGTGTGTGTGTGTGTCAGCGAGTGAGCGAGCGAGAGAGAGAGCGATGTTGCATTTTCAGGTTCACTGAAATGGTGCTTTTAGGGGAAAAATGTCACCAATGTTTTCAATGTAGCTGGAAAGAACAAAAGCGGGGAAGTTCAATATAACTTCATATGAACATAATCCTCTTAAGATATTTGATTTAAACTAGTAGAACCAAGATTAAGCAAGCAGCTATTACTGTTAGGAAAAAAAAACAGAAGCACTTTTCAATGAAGCTCATGTTAGCGAGGGCTTTCTGACAACTATTCAGTTCCTCCTTCTGCCGGTATAATTGCTGAAGGAATTACTCAAATGCAAAACAATCAGCAAGTCAAAGCACCTGATCTATAAATTCTGTATGCCTGACAAGCTGTCTAAATGAAACTTTTCATGCTTGTCAAAGACCCAAATTGCTTGGGTTTTACCTCATTTCAGCTCAGGTTAACGCAGTGTGCTTTGACAGTTGTACTTTAATTGATTGAGTTCAGAACTATGCAAAGATAGGGTGAGCAATACGGCAATATTTGACAATATTTACTGACAAAATTAATGACAGTTGGAACCAACTTAGCTTGAAAGTGGGAAGGCGTAGCTCAGAATTGCATAATTTTCGGTCTCTGCATGTTCGAGCAGCAAAAGGGGAAAACATGGATCCCTCCATCAAAGTGAGCACTGTTAGCAGCAAGCTAGCCAGCTAACATTAGTGATATGAGTGATCTCATATTTTTTGATGTATTTACTTAATCAATACATTGAACTTTGTGGTCTAACTAATTACTATGCCTGCAATCATTCAGAAGTAAAGAAGTGCTTCTTTATTACTATTGACAGCCATGTTGCTTTGACGTCATACACTGAGCTTGGGGTTGAGAGCACCATCCATCCAGATGTGGAAAATTCTGAGTAACAAGCTTCAGTCGAACACAGCACTGATGTCACCATGATATGTCACAATGTGCTTTTCTAAGCATGTCACAGATATCGTTAGTAAAAAATACTGACCAACTTACAAAGAGAGCATAATTAGCCATGTTTAATTGGATTTAGGGCTGTGCAGTATGTGAAACATTGAATAATCATTGTATTCATAGTTTTTGATAGTGTTTTGTAAATGTGGCACTACTGGAAACACCGTGATATGCTTTTGCCATATCGCCAACCCCCAAAAATATATTAATTACAATACAACAAACAGTTCACCTTTCCAATCTTTATTCATTTATATCGACAATATTCACAACTTTTCTTAAAATGTAGCAAAATGGATTGTAAAAACATTCCCTGCCATTCTTCTAGAACATGATCAAACTGTCTTCCATAAAACCTTCAAGGATCAAATAATTTAAAATTAAAACATACTAATCACTGCTCTCTAAGCAAGCGAACTAAGACCAGAGTAAATATAAGAATGTTTATGTAGAACTAAAAAGGCACCTAAAAAGTCATATCTGTTAAAAAGGCCTATGTGAATAAAACAAACCCAAAGATCATTCCTGGGTTATTCTAAAACATTTTGCATTTCAGCAATTTAAAAAGTACTACTAGAGCCACACATCTCTTCATAATTAATGACAGCTGGAACCAAGATTTAAGTGTTATGTAGTTTTGCCCAGTTGCCTCCACCATTACATGAGGTAATCATTGTCATTCAGTAAGTGTCCCGCTTTAATTGAATCAGTCACCCATGTTTCTCGAACAATCTTGAACTTCTTCGTAAACAGACGTCTCAATGTCCCTCAGGTCCAATAATCTCACCTCTTCTGACACAACCACATGCGAGATGCCTTCCTCCAGTTTTTCTACCACAGTGCCTCCATGAAAGCGGAATTCCAGAGCCCTAGTGTCTAAACATGTACCCCGGATGAGACTTTTTAGGTCGTCGATGTCAGCACACTGATCAAAGTACGCACAGTACGGTCTGAACATGCTAGTAGGCAAGTCATCCCAGCCGTACTTCTCCTCTACTGAAGCTGCAAAGGTCGGCTCCACTTCAGCAGGTTCAATTCTGCCGAAGACGTCTCTCAGCTGCTGCTCATCCGTGTCGATGTAGTAACTGTCTCCATAGCGATCATACTCTTTAGCAAAGTGCTCCCTCGTGGAAGGCGACATGTGGATCATGTGCCGTGGTTGCCATGGTAGCACCTGTTTCCTTTCCAGACATTCCAGCAGCCAGGAAGCCCATACAACATCATGTTGGTCGGAACGGATGAGGTTCTTCACCCTCATGTTCTCCACACCAGCAATGACACAGTAGGTGTCCTTTCCAGGGTTCTGCACCACAATCCCTCCGCAACGGGCCACAGCCTTCTCAAGCTCAGCTTTAGAATGGGTATCGTTTCCATTCATCACACAGAATTCCACATCTTCAAACATGTCCGTCTCCTTAGTGACTGCGGAGAGGTCTTGAGATTTGAAGTGGTCGATGATACCAATGGTTTTCTTGGACTTAGGCCCAAGCTTACGCTTCTTCTTGTCCGGCTGGTCTTCCTGGATTTGGAAGTGCCTGGACGCCAGCTTACCCGAAGCCTTCGTACGGAACTGATTTAGCTCATCCAAGGTCATGCACTGATGCCATTCCTTGTCCTCTCTGATCCTCTCAATCCGGGGGAAACGCAGTGTGCAGTTAGTCTTATACATGTCACTGGTTACTATCTCCGCTGCTTTCACTTGGAGGATCACCGAGTTCCGTGGCTCAATGTAAACCTCAGGCTTCTCTGTTCCACACAGAATGGCTGCTGGAGGGTCATTCTTGCGGTAAACTTTCCAGTGTTTGGCCAGTTTCAGGCCAAGGTCATATAGCTCCTTCATGGTGTAGCCTGATCCAATGCGGCACAGCGTGTGGAACACTGTGGGCTTCTCTCCAGGAGCTGGAGTTTCTGCAACAGCACAGAGGAAGTGGGACAACATCCCACTCCGTCTACCTTTCCCCCAGTAGCCTCCCACTATCAGCAAATCCAATTCATCCATCAAACCATCCACATACTCAGGTTTGATCTTCAGCCACCCTTCACCACGTTTGTCTGGCTTGTAGATGGACATGGGGTCTTTGACCATGATCCCTTCTTCCCGGTCATCGATGGCTTCGTTAAGGGCATTCACCACTTCCTGCATGGTTTTGGCTTCAGTTCTGGGCACCAGCTGGATCCGGCCTTTGATGGGTGTGAACACCGTCTGGAGAGTGTCGTAACGCTTCTTGAGAGGCTCATTTCCAAACTTCTGGTCGTTGACAAGAAGGACGTCAAACACGCAAAAGCAAGTCTGTAAATCTGAGTCGTCCATTAGCCTCTTGATGTCAAACTTGTTGCCTTTTTGCATGAAGGTCTCTGTCATGGAATTGTAAGCCATCATTTCCCCATCTAAGATGCAGTTGACCACATGAGGCTTGAAGACATTATGGATGTATGGTGTGAGGGAACCCTCTAGTGGTGAGGCCCCAAACTGCTGTGTATACTCAAATGAGTTGCGCGTGTAATATTTGTAAACATCCCCATCTTTATGAAGCTGAATACGTTCACCATCCAGCTTAGTTTCAAGGTAAAAGGTCTGGTTTCCCATCTGTTTCTCTACTTGGCGGATGTTGGCTACAGCGGCCAGCATGGGTTTGAAAGCAGAGAAGAGACCAATGGATACCTCATTCAAGGAAATGGAGGGATCGTGAAGCTGTCTACAAACTTTATCCAAGTCTGTGGTGACGTTGTAGAGTTCTGGAGCATCTGGGTGGAAAACCTGGAGCACTGTTTCCTTACTAACACCAAGTTTCATATCTTTCAGGATCATACGAATGAGCCACTTCTGCTCCAGAGCTGAGCTCTGAGTAATTAGATGTAGAAGGTTTTTTTTCACAAGGTCTTTCTGTTTGCTAGCATTATTCATAGCTACAGAGTCTAAAAAGTCATTGACTTCTTTAATGCTTAGATTACCTTGGCTTGTGCATCTTTTTTTGAGAACAAAGTAAGCTGTAAGGGCAAAGTCTCCTGCTTCCCCCTGGGATGTAGTGGGGGCTCTGTAATTGAGAAGTTTGTTTGCTTCCGGGCCAGTTTTTGGAAGACCCAAAACCTCAATGTAGAGTTTGGCTAACATGTTTTCTTTGATACCATAGGCCATTCGTTCCCTTTCAAACGGAGGCACAATTAGACGCATGGCTGCGTAGAATGAGTCTGTAGTGTTGGGATTATCCTTGTGAAGGGCTGCGTGAAACTTTCTCCATGAATCCATGAAATCTTTTAAGAACTTGGCTTTATCTGGTCTAAGTTTGGTTTTCTGTATCTTCTCCAGAACTGTGCACAGGTGAAGAAATGGCACTTGAGCAGCAACAGACGTAACATCGCTTTTGGAGGTTCCAGGTGTAGCATCACTTTTAGACGGTCCCTCCATCATTGCAGAGAATGTCTTTGGGAAAAAGTAAACAAAACATAAACACAATGTTAAGTCAAAGGCTATTAATGTTTCACTCTTAGCCATTTATTTTTTCAATACTTAAATATCTTTTCATATCCAATAAGGTATTGTAATGCAAGTTAACAACATGCTGAATGTATTGTGGGTGCACACGTGAGAAAAGAGGGATACTAGTTAGTTATATAACTAATTATTACCTTGTAGAGACTGGTGTGCTGAATTTGGCACATGCATTCAATGAAAATGTATAGTGTCATCTTTGAAACTATCTACAGAATTACAAAGTCAATGTGAATCCTAAATTATTTTCTTTCCAAATCGTGATGAATTTTCAAGTGAAACACGGTATCAGGGATCAAAAGTCGTATCTGAGACATTTTTGCTTGGTGATAGGTTTGTGTAGAAGGAACATAACAGTTTTTTTTTCCCTCCTTGCTGGTGCATGATGACCTATTGAATACTTAAAACACATTTAGGACACTAGACAAAGGTTGTACTCTAAATTATATAATGTATCATTAATCGATTTTTTTTATACTGAAATTAAAACCAATCAAGACCAAACACTTTCGTGCTGTGACATCATAACCACAACAAGCCAGAAAAGGTGGAAATGCTGGTAATCTTGGCAAAAAAGGTATGAACCTCAATTTACAGAAGATAATAGAAATTAAAATAACAATCACAAAATTGTTAAAAAAAAAATTGCAACTAGATATGTTCCCCAAATCGTTCAGCCATTTAGCACAGTAGCCCAGCATCACCAGCATCACTCTGCTCTTCTGGAATACAATAAACACCTCATCGAATGTCAGTCTGAAATATTTAAACATCTGTCCAATGCAAATAATGTTAATTACTTTTAAGCAATTAACTACCTGTAAGACATGATTGCAATGTCACTGTGCAACCCTTAGCTGAAGATTACATGTGTGTAATATCCATCTAACCAATATTCTAATTAACAATGAATAGGGGTAGTGTGATAATACTTAGTCAAATGGTTTTTATGGTGCTAATATAGTCATTATTTCCATTACAGAACGACACAAAACAGAAGGTCAGAGAAGAAGAACAAGAGGAAGAAGGAGGTGTACTCAGCATTTTGCTATCGCTGCAAGAGGCTCTGGATGAAGGTCTTCTGGTTCAAGTTCATGAAGCCTGCAGTTCACTACAATGATTTAGCTAAATTAGCTAACTATTGCTGCCTTCAAGTCCTCCTCGGAAGTTCCTACTAAGGACTTCGAAGGTGGAAGGTACGACTCGATTTGTGTTCAAGTGATATTGGTCAAAAACAACTTAGCTAAGATTGTTTTTCTGTCCTTAGAGAGTCTGTTTATTTTGAGTTACTGCGACAAAGTGAAGCAGTGGATGTTTAAGAGATGACTAATGTTTTTATTCACTCAGAAGCATCACATTACAGAGGAAGCTGAAGCTGGCTTCTTATTCGCCAGATTCTTGTTCGAATTTTCCCGTTCCACCTTAAAAGGTGCGGCAGGCGCCAGAATGTACTTTAACTGCTGCACCATTTAAGGTGGAACGGGAAACTTCACAAAAGACGCTGGCAAATAAGAAGCCGACTACAACCTCGTACATAAAATCGGTTTGAATCTGTATTTTCTTGTGATCATGATCACATCCTGTTCATGTGTGGCTGCTAGTTAACTGAAATACAACCCGTTTACAGTAACATTGTTTTTGCTGACACGCCCCCAACTCTAAAACTCAGTTTCCCACCAACGTTAGTAAACAAGAAATTGTGGCGGAGTTAATGTGCGCTACATACAATTTATGTGTACATAAATACGATATTTCTGACACGACATATATCATTTCTGCTCGATATCTTAATAAGCTGCAAACCTGAAGAAAGAAAGCCGCAGCGCGGCTGACCTGCGGTTACAGGGACGGAGAGTCGGTGTCACTACAAACTTCTGCCGTTGTTTTCTAAACCTCTTCCTCTTCCGCGTTGTGACGGAAACGGATCTGATTTCATAATATAACCTCTGATGTAGGGATTGTACGGATAGTATCTCCTAAAAAACTGGTTACTTTATAATTTAAAAACTAAAAAACGTAACATATAGAGTCGTTTTTAATATCGTTTCACTGTTCGACAGAAGGGCTGAGTCGGAATCCCTCACGACCCTGATTCTGCCTGATCTGTCAGCCATGCGGAGGCGCCTGCATGTCAGCTCCGTCAGTACAGCTCGGTAAGGCGATGATCTACAGATCAGGCAAATCAAGGGCCGCAGGGAGGAAAGGGAGCTTCAGTAAACGATTCAGACACACCAAGAAAACAACAACAGAGTAGAGTTTTTGTGAGCGCGTTAAAGCGTCGCAGCTTTCACACGTTTACAAGTCGCAGGATGCTTTTTATGTGAATTTCATGGTTTGGGCAGAATTCGTCATAATAAAATAAATAAATTAATAAGTAATAAGTTCATTATATTAACGGCGTCTTTTGTATTTTTATTTATTTGAAAAGTCTAACAAATGTGCCTCCATTAATTTTAGAGGCTATGAGTCACCAACCATGGAAGGACAACCTTTAACAAAAAATATTTAATGTGGTAAAAAGCAAGTGAACTAATTTGATTCAACTACAATAAATACTTTAAATGCTCCATTCTTTCAATCAAAGCATTTTAAATGAAATAATACTACTTCGACCGCTTGTTATCACATGAAATATTTTTTATGTCAACTTGGGTGACATTTTTATAGTGTAGGCAACATTTGGCAAAATTAATCAAACGACAAACGTGCCGAGCGGGCAAAGCGGAGGAAGACTGTTCCGATGAAGATGAACTATGTTAGGAGTGATGTGACTCTTTTGCTTTACGCTGGAGGTCCTGTGGTCACCATTTAGTGCTCAGATACTCGTATTGGAGGGCAGCCGGATGAATGCTGTGGGTGACTGGATTTGGTTTTCCCGTGAGATCACTGTGCTAAGAAGTCCAGAAGGTGGCGCCTTTAGACTTTTTTCAGCTTTGAAGCACAAACGCTTTGGATGGTTTGTCTGTGTCTCTGTTCAGTGACTGCACAGATTCTGTAGAAATCAGAAGTGTATTTGATTATTACATGTTTAAATATATGGACGTAAATAGACTGATCAGTAAAAGGCTACTCAAAAGTCAGGTTAGACTGATTACCATCAGTTTTCTACAAACTGTGCTGCCGCTGTCCCCAAAGCAGTTGTCAGACGCTGCTTTTCCGTGTATATGTTGCTATTAACCTTTCTAACTGCAGGCCTATTATTCAGTTATTAGTAATTAAAATTTCCATGATATAGTGGAATATTTCAAATGATTATTCACACCATTCAGAAGAAGCTCAACGGCTTTTGTTATAAGTGAGTTCAAAGTTAACAGATCCTCTATTTAAGCAAGTTCAAGGAAACGGGTTGACATTATTGTCTGTGCTAATGTCCCTGGAAATGTCCCAGTTTTAACTGTAAATTAAAAACATACTGGAAAGTCCTAAGAAAGACCTGCAGCAGAGCAGATGGGCTGACGTCTGGCACTGCGCTTGTTTTGGCCAACAGAGTAAAGAGAAAAGTGCAGCCCGCCTCTCGTCCTCCTTGAAAAAAGCAGTTGTGAGAGAAGGTATGTGCCCTCTCAACTCTGTGATTTTGGCTCAAAAGATGTGTTACATGTTCCACTTTTCGAAATAAAACAAGTTTATTCAGTCATATATGTTTAAGTTTATACACTGGTTATGTTTTTTGAGCAATTAAAATGTTGTATGTGTTTTACAACGTTTTACCTGCTGCTATGGTTTATTTTGTTGAGTTTGTTGTAAGTACACTTGAATTTTTTGCCTAGATAAAATGGTAACAACTAATAAGGGAAAGTGTGATAAAAGAAATTATAGTGATTATTTAAGCACAAACAATGTCAAAGTTTACAGCGTTACATTTTTTCCACTTGAAAGCTGCAGATTGTGTGGAAAATCGTGACCAACAAACTGGTTCTTACAAAGAGAGTAAAACATAAAAGAGTACACACCACACACAGACACAGGAAGAAAAAAAAGAAAGAAATGTCTGTCAGCAGAACGTGGTAGGAAAAAACATGAACTGGGTCATGAAGTTCTTGTTTTTGAGTCCCTTCTCTCTCCGCTGGTGATGCACATCCAGGTACATTGTGTTTATCCAGAGTGCATACATGTTAGACTACACCATATAAACAGACCTTCAATGATTAGCTGAGGAACCAGAGTTGTTTTTACATTTTACCCACACAAACTGCAGCAATGGTTTTTCTTTATGCAGTTTTAGTTGAAGTCAGGGGTAAATATATTTATGAGGTTAAAGTGACTAAATTATGATCTGAATTTCCTCGAATTCAAGAATTTATTGTCGAATGTAAACAGGTTTTAAAACATACCATTCTCTCTGTACAATCAAAGCAATAATGCAGTCCATATATGTAAACTGAGCTGCAAAATCAGCCTGCTTCGAATTCATTGTTTTTGTCATTGTTTTCCTACAGCAGTTTAGCTCCGCCCCTTCACGTTGACGTTATAAAGAGTGTTTCAGCCTGGACTGCTTGATTGAGGCACAAAACAGGGGTAGCAAAACAGAACAGAGGTCATGCACAGTAACTAAACCTGTTTAAGTCTAAAGGATAAAGAGAGATTAGAAAGTTGGTCATGTAAAAATAAATAATGACTGTTCTTAGTATGTAAACCCACACAAATGCCACACACTTTAATGTATGTTATTGTAATCAGGTTCAAGTCATTTAAAACCATTTCTCTTGGTCCATTAATCATGAAATTTTAGCACAATGTAAAGGACAGATGGCATTTTCCAATGAGGTAAAATGACAAAAAAAGACAAAATTGTACAGTTATGTTCCCATAGCACCACTAAATATAGTCATATGCAAAAGTATGAGCACTCTTGGTCAAAATACATTTTGTTGATTTTTTAAATGGAAATAAGTTAAAGACATTCTTTACAGGAAGAAACTTAAATATACCGTTCTGCAAATTTTAGCGCACAATTTCTGTTTATTTACTGAGTTTAAGATATTGGACAAAATAAACGTATAACATATAAAATGTGCCATAACTTCAGCATCAAGGATAAGCTGGTGACAGATTGGCAATTACAGTAATCTATCAGTGTTTAATTTGTAGGCTCTTTATGTTTATGCCATTTTAATTTTCCATCTTTCCAATCTTAAAACCAACAAGGTACAGCAATGGCCTCCCAACCAAAGCTGCTCCCAAAAGTCACTGGCTTTATGTTCCCCTTGAAAGAGACACTAACATTCACACACACAGTTACCCAGACTCACTTCAGCCACCTTAAAATTTCTTTCTCATGTTCATCTCAAATGACTAAAGGAGATATTTTTCAGAAGATTAGATATAAGACAATCCTGTTGCATAAGGAAGGGGGAAAACTGGAGTTCAAGAAATCATTAAAAGACACATAGAAAATGGTGCTCCAAACAACCATGCAAGACCTGGTGGACCACCAAAACTGTTACCATCAGATAAACAGAACATAAATCTTTCATCTTTGAGAGAGAGGAGAAAATCAATCTCCACCCTTGATTCAGATCTGAAAAAATCCACAGGTGTTTCTGTCCATCCTCAGACTCAGCACTATGAGTCTCAAGGGATGTGTAGCTGTCAAGAAGAAATTTTACACTAGAACATCAAAACTGGATGTCTGATGTGGATGTAAAGTTTTATTGTTTAATTTGTAATTGGTGTTATTTGGATGATGAGAAGCAGAAAGAAAGCCGACCAACTTCTAAGACTGAACTTTGGAGGTGTGGAACAATATCCCTGAAGATTTCTTTGAAAAACTGAAAACAAATCTCTTGAAAAATAGGAGCTGGGATAAAGGCAAAGTGTGGACACGTTAAATACTGAAAATTTCAAATCTGACACTGAAAAATAAATAACTTGTACTTAATTACCGTTCTGACTGCAAATAAAATAAACGAAAGGTGTTCTCTGACTTCAGCGCAGTGCTGTTCATATATATTTGCTCTGACTATTAGAGTCTGAATAAAGCTACTTAAAATGAAAAACAGCCCTGACATCTGTGTGATACTTTGAGGAAGCAAACAGCTTTAAATACCTCACTCATTTTCACAGATTCAAACATGTTTTATGACCCTGTTCATGCGCATGGAAACACTACAGGGCTGTTCATAAAATCAGGAATTTATCATGACTCTGTGCTCTATTAGCTCATGGCTGAGGTATTTTTCTACATGACTTTGGTGTGTGTGTGTGTGGGGGGGTTGGGGGGGGGGTGGGTGTGCGTGGACAAGTCATGGCAATAAATTTGTCCTAAAATATCAAGGTTTTTGTCAAGCATAAAGATACGTATCTGTCTGTCTTGGCTTGCTTTGGTGGGGTGCTATTTTTGTCATTATGTAAATCAGCTTATGTGAAGCATTTTACTGTTTAATCATACTATTTTTTTTCCCTTTACCCAACTTTTACAAATCTAGTTGATCAGCCAAGATGTTTGGACAACTGGACAAAATTCAGGTGTGAGTGTGGACAATGGCTGCAACTGCTATTTCTACCTATTTAACATACTTCTGTCCATTGTTTGGGTAACAGTGTGTCATACAGTGACATAAAATGACTTTGAGGAAAGTGCATGAGGATTCAAGATGAGTCTTCATAATGCTAAGTGGTGGTTATTGCTTCCACTGCTTGTTAGCTACATTAGCTTCACAGCTCTTCTACAGAACTAAAGAAACAAACTTTAGACATCAAACATGTCTTGCCTGATCGAGTAAATTTGTGTTGAGTTTAGAATTTTACAGCTCCAGCTTAAACACTTAAACACAAGTTTTGGAGCTTGTGCGCATGTAACATATTTTCACATTGTGTATTGAAGTTTTTAGGTGATTAAAAGTAACTACTTCAACTTAAAGCCTAACTTTGAGTTTTATTAGAGAAGCATGTTAGCATGTTAGCTTTTGAAAGAAAAGCTGTTTGTATTTTTAAAAAACTGAAATGAAACAATGGATTTTTTAATGTTAGAATTCTTAGGTCTTTAAAAGCTATTTAGGTATTTATTAGCAGTTTTAACTCTTTTATTTCCTAATATTTGTTTGTATATGAGTACTATTCAGAAAAATGATTTTACAGGATTACAGTAGCATTACAGTAGTAGACTGTTATCAATATGTATATGTATGTCTTTTAAAATCAGTTTTATGCTGCATTTAAAAATATGCTTTATGAATGCTATTAATTTCAGTCAACTGTTTCAGGTCAGGTTTCAGGATTTGTTTACTTTTTACTAATGAGAAATTATTTTCGGTGGTAATCAACCATATACTGCAGATGTGGGTCAGTTAGGGGAATAAGGGGGTATTCCGTTAAAAACACTGCGACTATGGGTGGAGAATTCCTTCAAACAGAGCTTCAGTACTAGAAAGGTCTGACCACTAGGAGGAGTCTCTATTGCACAGTAATAATGCAGAGGGAAACTGAGAGAGAGCTGCGCAGTAGAAACTGTGTCACACGCAAGCCTGGCTTGTTTACACCAGTTCTGCAGCAGCAGCAGAGAAACCTCTGGATGCACACTCGTCCTGTCTTCTCCTGCCTCCATCCCTCCATCTCTCCAGACCTCGCCAAAAAAGCTCCTCCAGTGGCATAGCATCAGTCCCCTCACATCAAAGCGCCATCATAACAATTGTACGCCTGACTATCAAGCGGGTCACGGAATGAGAAAAAGGGTTACATAACACCCCGTGTGAGGTGTGCGTGTGTGTGTGTGGATGTGTGTGAGATACAGTGCAGAGCGAAGCTGATCTACGCTGAGGAAAAGAGCGAGAGCTGACCTGGAAGATGGTAAACAAGTGACGTCAGTGATGTGAAGTCCGCTTCCAACCAGAACCGAGCACTGCATATGTGAGTGGAGGGGAGGTTTTTTTGATTTAAAGGAGGAATTGTGTATGTCAGTGCTCTGGGGTCAGTGCTGTTACATGCGCATACCCAGACGCTGTTGCTGTTTTAATCTTTACAGGACTGCTCACTGTTTTTAGAAGGCACATGAGATCATTATTATTGACCCAAAAGCCTGCAGCGGTTCCCAGCACCAATGCCCAGTTTAATACAGGACTGTGAGGTCACTGTGAACAAACAGGCCAGGAAATGTCCAGGAGTGACGTGAGTGAAGGGAGTCATCAACCTGCAATAGGACAAGCAAAACAGACTTCAGTGGCTTGACAACCAAACAAGTATGGGAAATGTTTACTCACTGGTAGATGATAAGTGATGATGCCTGATGTATTATCAGTGATAGAGCACCATTTCCCATGACCCAAAGCCTAACTCTAACCATTAGGTCACTGAGTCCCAATCGAGCCCCACCTGTCCTCCATATTTTTTGGGGGGTTTCCAGCTCTAACGCACCTGGTCCAGCTAATCAGCTCATTGAAGGGGAATTCCACTGTTAGCATAGGTCTATTGTTGAGATGTTAACAAAGTCATTTAGAGTGATTTGATGTGAGATTGTAAAGAAGCTTGCAGACTCTAAATTCTTCACAGTGGTGGTGAAAGGAACCACAGTGCAATGTCAACAACACAAATAAAGCCATTTTATCTGGCCAGTAAACCCACACCGAGTTGAACCTCCAGAGAGTTTTTAAATGTAACGTGGATGATGGAAAATTAGTGGTAAATCTGAAAAGATAAGTTTTCTTTGTGGACTATTTTGCTTTAGATTGCCCTGCATGTTCCTGTCCACCTCGAATGGAATTGGAAAAAAAAAAGTTTTAGACCAGAAACTGGCATGAAACAATGTCTGAGGCATCAGGCAGTATATTCATGACCATTTCGTGTAGTGGTTTTCTGTGAGGTAGCTTTTAGGGGAGAAAACTCTTTAGATTTCTGGTCCCTATCACCGCTTTGAACAAATCTGACAAAGTTAGTTTCTCCAGAACAGACCATTTGACATCAAACCACTCTGAATGACTTTGTTCACATATTAATCATTTAATTTTGCAGAAATTTGGAAAAATCGGTGGAATTCCTTCTTAACAAGCCCTAAATGTGTGGACATAAGTTTGTAAGTGTGGAGAACACACTAAAATGTGCTGGAAAGGTGGTAGTGCAGCACCAGGGTTGACCTATCCATGCTGCACCCACAAATATGCTCTTTTATTGAACTGTTGCAAGGCTGGGCAAGCTTTAGAGAATGCTGGCAACATTTCCCTTCAAACTAATGACAAATTGTAGCACTCAGTTTTACCATTATCTGTTGATGAGAAGCTTGACCTGTTTCTCCCAAAATGCAACATTTTTGTAAGGAATAGAGTAGATTACTGATAAATTTCCGTTGTACGTTTACACTGATTCTTTACAGTGAGGAAATCTAGTGAGGCTAAAACAAACATCTTTCATCCAGTGTGGTGGTTCCCAGTTGGCATATCCATGCTTCGCTTAAAATGTGTCCTTTTGTCACAACTTTTGGAGAAGTGATACAGACTGCTCACCAAAATCATTCAATTAAAATTTAGTGCACTATTACTCACTACATTTCCAGTTTAAAATGCTACAATACTTTTGTGAGTCTTTGCCTAAATGTGACAATTCAGAAAAACAGGCTTTATATAGTGCAGTTGCTAATGATTAATGTCTATTGTAGCAAGTCAGGAAACACAAGTATCAATGCAAGCATCAATCAATAACTTGTAAATACAGAACTAGATGAGTCAGTATTTGTACTGATGATAAGTCATGTGTACTAAGATTAAAGGAAATGGAGATTCAGCATTGGCACTCAGAGCATTCATATGAGTGAGCTTTACAACTTAAGAATAAAAAGAAAGTAACTTAAAATGAGGAAAAACAAAAATGTTCCACAACACAGAGCTGGACAATGTTGTTGTAATTGAAACTAGGCAGGCTGGAAATGTCAACAGCGATTTCCCACCACACTAACATTAGCTTGATTACATCCAATCTGTCTTGACGGTGTTAGCTTTCAAATGCACCCTAAATAAATATAAGTTGAAATTAATAAGCATTTTGACAAAAACTCAGTAATGTGTTACAATTTCTAATCCCATTGAGTAGGAATTCATTCCACTGAGTGGTAATTTAGCCAGAGTTCTGTAATGCTTCAGAGTGTACTGGTGGTCATCCAGATCCCTTTGTCCTGCACAGACAGCCTTCCTCTCTGAATTTATTGTGCCATGTCCAGATCTGCTTTCCAGTTGGTGCATTTTTATTGAATTTTCTCAAAAATGCGCGCTGCACATTCTTGTTTGACTGTGTTCGAGCATATTCTAACGCACAAAATGCATTTTCATATCTAGTGAACGCCATTCTTCAACCTGAGAAAAAACATTGAAAATTAAACTTGGTTAGTTTTTACACATTTTGTTCAAATTTGAGATCATTTGAGGGAGAATTGTTATTAGACTACGAAATGATGTCAATTTTTTTGGGACACCCTGTATATTTTATGTTTTTTTTTTCTATAATGTTAAATTCAGCAACAAACAGAAATTGTACACTAAACATTGCAGAAAATTCTATATTTAAGTTTGTTCCCAATAGATGATGTGTTAACTTATGTTCACTTAGACATGTCATTTGACTGGGGCGTTCAAACTTTTGTATATGACTGTACATGGGAACCTCTACATTGGACGAAAGATGGCAAAACCTAAGAATAAAATCGTAAATTCTTGTCCTTAACAGGTCCATCTGGACAAAGTACTGTTTCAGCAATGTTAACATGAGCCTCATCGATGGTGCCCAAGTTTGAGTCCCAGCTGTGCCATGTGGCATGCATGAGTGGAGTTTCTGATACAGACACGTTTTGGACAGTCAGCATTCTCGGAAAAATTGACTGGACAGCTTTTTGAATTGAAGGAAATGCATTGGATGAAGCTGTTTACAAGCCTCTGGCCACACTGGTGAAGTTGATTGATGGTGGACAGTCCTACAAAAAGCACAGAGAAGAGCAGAAAACAGTTGAAGCTGTAAACAACTGTGAAAACTGTGAAACTTCTATCCAATGATTGTACCAGTACAGGCAGCTGTTAGAGTACTTGAGGTGCAGTTTGGGGCCAGTGTGGCACAGCACTCAGCATTTCTTCCCAAACGCTGCCTCCTTAAATCAAGTAAACAGCGTAACACTATACAACCTGTCTGTCTGCTCACGTAGCCCACGTGTGGGCAGATATACACCCACATGCGCGCATACAGTGACCTCCCTAAATTTAGCCCGTCCCCACGCTGTCGCTCTGCTGCCCTCCTGGGACTGGTAAACAACAGAGAGAGACAGTGGAGCTGCTGGCTGCTTGGGACTCCTCTCTGATTTAAAGGGATAGATTGGCAAACAGTCACATTTGTGCCAAATGTAGTTGATCAGCCAACACATGTTTGGTGCTGAAGTTTCTATCTTTAGTTTTGTACTGAAGCTATATGAGGCTAATGTAGCTAACAACCCCACTTGCCTTTAAACTGTACTGAGTTGTTAAGTCATTTCAAATGAGCTTTATATGGTCCCTCTGTTTGGCATATGTGTGTGTGTGTGATGATTTTTGGGCTTGCAGTTAGCATGATGCTAATTATTGAGATATAGAGGTCTGCTCTCTGCTCAAGCCAGACAGCAATATCGGATTTTGGGTCGAGCTAGGGCAGCAGCTACTAGCCAAAAACAAATGTCTGAGTACTTTTTCATACCATTTAAGTGTGTATTGACTATAGCAAAACCTCTGTGTGTAGACTTTTTAGATCATTTTCTGTCATTAAACTCAAGCGTTTACCAGCAAAGCAAAGCGCTGTAAAATTGTGTCTGTCATAATCCATCTGTCACTGTCACTGACACTATAATGGGGTCCAAAAGTCTGAGAACTCATTTTTGTTAGATCTACATCTCTGCTTTGCACACACATGAAATTTAAGCCTGAACCTGACCTGTACCTATAACTTTCAGAGCCAACCAAACCAGGCCTGAGTGCTGGTATAAACGAGAGAAATACAGAGTGGCATAAGTCTGAGAATGCACTGAAGATCTATGATTTATTTTTTGTTTAAATCTAGAAATAAACAACAGAACTTGAGAAAATATGAGGAAAAATGTAAAACAAAGAGGTTATGAATCTTGAATTTTTCTTCCGTAAAATGAAGAAGAAATTTGCAAGATTCTGCACTTTGTCGTAGTTGCTATTTAAATGCAAGCATATTTTTGACACTGAGCATGTTAAGGCCTTTGTACAAAGTCAGAGTTTTTTTAGTCTTATTCTTTTCATTAAAGCTTGTGTTCAGATGACTCAGATCTGCTCATCAGAGGTTTCTGCTCAAATTTGTGGAGTTCATGCCAACTCGAGTGCACGCTGCCATTAAAGTTCAAGGATGCACACCAAACACTAAGAAATTCTGACATTCATGTATTATTTAAGAGACTCTACTTTTCACTCAATTGTTATGCTGATGATATAATTTATTAATGAAATGAATTAAACATTTTTGATTGAATTGCAAAATATTGCAAGAATGTAAAATAAAAGCATTTTCACTGGTGGTTTCAGATTTTTGGACTCCACTGTATATACTATAAAATCTGCATACTATAAACCTGCACACTATCTTTGCCATTTATCCTTCTTGGTCGTGGGGGGGGTTCTGTAGCCTATCCCAGTGGTCATCAAGCAGAAGGCAGGAAACACCCTAGATAGGTCGCCAGTCCATCACAGGGCAGACAACAAATAAAGATTTTTTTAATTGTAACATTTTTGACATCAGTGCCGGCCCTCTTGATTCTGAATATTTTGGCCTTATTTTGAAGCCACAGTCTGTCTTTTACTCAGCTGCTAAAACACTGCTAACTCAACAGAGCTAATGTTAGGAAACTTACATATAAATGTGTATATACAAAGATTTGGAAGTCAGTATACGGAAAAAGCCCTGTAAAAAATTGTCAGTATCCAGCCTATACGTATGTATACACCCAACTACTCCACTAGTGTAGAACCTTATTGGGTTTTATTACTTTTTATCGACCTGACCAACTGAATTTGTCACCCCAGAGCAAAACTAAAGACACAAATCATGTCTTGGTAAGAGAAATATTGTATATATTTGACGTTTTTTGCCAAACTATCAGTCTAAGTCTGCTGTGGATGGATGTTTTTGTATATACATGCTTTGTTGAGATAAAACCCCATCATGAAAACAAGACTATTCTACATTGTGGGGACCTATGTGGTAGATCTCTGTGCAGAAAAAAAGCTTTTTTGCACCAAAACTTAAAATCTGACAGCAAAGAACATTCCTTGTGGTCAGTGAAATTGAGGTAAGAATTAGATTTATATATAAGTAGACCAATGTTTAACTAAAGTAATTGATCGTTCAGAGGAAACCCCCCTAAAAACAGTAATACAAGACTCTGTGTGTAAGTGAGCAGGCCTCCACACTGATATCAGGGCAATCCATTTGTCTGGTACAATGCTGCCTGTCTGAACATCTGGGTGCCACTTTGGCTGCACGTGTAAACGGTCAGGGACTCTTAATCTAGTCATAAAAAACAGCCCAAATGGTTACATCACAGAGGCCAATACTGGCCCAGCTCTGAGATGAGACCATAGGTATTACATCATAGATGAGTAAGCTAGGAAACCTCTTTTCAACAACAGGATTATGTACTAAATTTAGTATTTAAGAGTGCAGCTACAATAAATGTTTAGTAATATTTGATAAGTTTGCTAATTAAAGTATTCAAAAACATTGAAATAATCAACACTTTTATGAGTCCATGAAATTTTGTGGTGAAACAAATGTTTGTTTATCATCTAAATGCAAACTTGTCAACAGTAGCAAGCATGTTGTCAGCTCTGCACACCAGACTCTTTGGAGATAAGCATGACTCTCGAGACTCCATTCTTAACCGCATCTGATTTGAGGCAACAATTGATATTGGGGGCAGTTGTGGGCTGGAGTTTAGGGAGCCAGCCTTGTCGCTGGAAGGTCACCGGTTCGATCCCCTTATCTGACAGGACATGACTGAAGTGCTCTTGAGCAAGGCACCTAACCCCCAACTGCTCCCTTGGTGCTGTGGATAGGGCTGCCTACCGCTCTGGGCCCATTTGCTTCCTATGGTGGTGCTGCAGTAATTTCTAAAGCAACACTTTTTGGTTTAAAGATTAGCACAACCCGCTTCTAATGATGAATCTGGAAGGTGGGAGGAACTTTTGAAAAACTACAAGCACTTTGGGACAGATAATTGAGGGTGCTAATATTAGCTAATATTACTGCTAGGAAGCCAAATCTCACATCTGTATTTATTTGCCTCTACATCAGTGGCTTCACTAGTAGTTTGGCTCCTCAATGATCATATGATGTATTTGCTTAATGCATACTGGAGACAACATTAATGAACACAAAAACAAAAGTATACCAAATCACAAATTCTATCAACCGAATGAGGTGGAGGGATGCAATGCTGCATTACAGAATATCACATTTATGACACATATCCTGTTAAAGAGTAGGTTTAGACTGGACCCCTTTAACTCCAATTGCAGTCCTACTGCTCCAGATTGCTACATGCGCTGTTACATTATTTCAGAGAGTCATGAGGGCGAGCAGGCTGGCAAGCTGTCTAGAGCAGAAGGAAATGTATTCAGATTGCAAAGGGCGTTAAGAACTTTCACTGATCCTTTACACAACAGTGTTTCTTCCAGTATGACCAAATGTTTTGGTTCAGTCTGTTCTGTTTGGATTTATCACTACTTAAAATGAGCTGCTAGCTTATATTATTAGCCAGATTAGAGTTTTTCTACTTGAAAATGTGTTATCCCAACCCTTATATATCAAATATTCTGTCTTAGTCTTAAACGCTAATGTTTTAGAGATGGTGGATGGTCACCAGGCCTAATCCATTCAACTCTATGGTGACACTGCTATGAACGTTATGAATTGCCCCAAAGTTAACTTTTAGGCAATTTCTCCATCTCCATTTCTTCCTTTACAGCGCTGCACACTTTAATGCCCATTTGGCTCAAAGAGAATAGATACAGCCTTTTTCAGCTACTTATCTAGACTTGAGGGCCGGACTTGACCTTACACATCTGGGGACGACCTCTTAAAACTTTTTCTGGACTGTGGCGAAATCTGCCACTAACAAAGGTACACCCATCTAAAACCTGCCCCCAAATTCTTCTTGTTATGTGTCTTTTTACGTCTGGAGCTGATACAATTGATGAAACCACTTCAAATACGTTTCGCTTATACTTTACCGAAACTCAGGAGGAAATGTTTTTTGTACCACATGTAAAGTGTTCTCCACAGACATGACACATACATATAGTTTTTGGGAGGATTTTTCAGATATGCTAAGCTCTGTTACCTCCATGGCACTGATGACAGGCTTGTTGACAATAGTGGAGTTCACCATCTCTACTTTGAGCTCTGCCTTGACAAAATGTTGGATTGGTTTAGCCAACAGTTTGTTCCCACCCTTATAAGTTCTCCTCTCACAGAATTTCTCATGATTGACCCCAGACGTTCTTGTTACAAGATCTTAGAGAATTATCAAGCTCTTCATTAGCATGTGTATGAGCAGTCTTAAATTGCCAGAGCCTTACAAAATACTTGTTATAGCTTGGAGATCAGCATCACCTAAATTCAAAAATGGTCCAATGCACATGTGCACACAATGAATACAGCTTCAAGTTTGTAAAATCAAGCAGCATCACCTTGCAAGCTCTTCTGCTCTTCAACATGCTTACTAAAGCATGAAAAGGAAGACACATTAACCCTGAGCTGCGTTAGCAATTCAATAAGGAGATGGCCTCACCTTAGCACCTTCACCTCCTCTATTGAAATGACTCCTCCAAGAGCACCAGGCACGTGTCGAAGCCACCCCTCACGTTCCTCCAATGCCATCTATCTCTCAGCATCAGCACTCCTAGCAGCCTTTCCCATCCACTCCAAGCAGCTGTTGCCCTTTGACTCTGATCTGTTACCATCTCCCATTATTCAAGCCTTAATCTTTGCCATTATACACTAAAGTGGAAAACTGACCTGAGGTCAGTTTAGAATGGCAAATTCTACCGCTACCCATCCCCCATTACATTGCCTTGTGAGAGATAACCAGCCCTGGCCAGGGCCAAATGGGGCATCATAATGATGTTACTGTGAAGTCTATGGGGTGATTGGCATTGGTTTACACAGTGGAGGAAGCACACTGCTGAGGGACACTTATTTCTGGGCATTCTCATCTAGAGCTTGGTTTTTGCATTGGTTGACCCTCAAGCATGCAGATTACAGAGTGAGTCTGTGCTGCTGATATGAGATGCATTACACAAATATGGTCAATGCAGTTTTTCTCTATTTCAAATCCTTTAGTTTATTATAATTAGACATTCTGAGTTGATGATTATCTGTAAAGGAATAATAGCATATCGTCATTTTAAAGGACACATTTCATAGAAAATGTTCCCTCTCTTTTTAAAATAAGGGAGTTTGAAAGTAACAAGTCTCCTCTGAAGGTATTGGAACATCAAGGCCAGGGGTCGGCAAGAGTCAGCAACAGAGCCACATGCGGCTCTTTTACTGTCCTGTTGTGGCTCCACAGCAGAATCATATTTACAGGTAAAAATAAAATAATCCTCCTTTGCAGTAAAATAAGGCTCTGTTGATCATTCTAACACGGTTTAACGTCTTAAACGCTGGTGTTAATGTAGAACCAGCCTTTGAAGATCAGCACACAGACTGCTGGTCACCATAGTAATGCAGACAACAATCTGGCCCTAGGTAGTAGCTAACAAAAAGGCAAAGAGAAAGATTTAAATTCATAATTTAGAGACCACTGGTCTTATTTACTTTATAAGCACTCAGTTGGTTTCCTGATATGTTTAATCTACAGCGAGAAACTCTCAAACACCAAAAAGTTGCAAAGCTAAAGTCGGCCTCTCTTTCGCCAGCTTCTTGTTCAAATTTTCCCATTCCACCTTAAATGGAACAGCAGTTACATTCTTACATTCATTTTAGAACATCACCAATACGCTGACCTGTGGGATATGCTTGGCCCAATACTGCTCTGAAGTGTTTTTGGGAAAGAGTTCATTTAGTGTGCATTTAGTGAGTTCTTGTGCTCTGTGCTTTTTCGCGTATAAGAAATGTGGCACACACTTATCAGAAGGAAAATGAACATAAAACTACTAAGCACACAAAACTGCAAATGTGAATTTCAGGACAGGCTGTTTGCTGAGGCTGCGTGTACATATACATGGTCATATCCAGACAATCAAAGTCATATAGATCAAATAAATTATAATCTAGTATGTATGCTTTGGCACTGAGAGTAGTATAGAAAGTGTAAAGTTCTTTATTGTTCAAAATGCCATTAGGCTAGCTTCAAGTAGAGTTAAAGGGTACAAAATTTCTGCATACTTCAGTTGTCGAGATGCACAGAGCATGGACAGCATTTCATGTAAAATGTTTAATTGTAGAGAATATACTGACTCCCATTCTTTTACAGTGGTGGTGATGGGAACCAGGGGTCCTGATGTCTACAACACAAATATAGCCATTTTATTTACTATCCAAAACACCCAGAGAACATGCATGAGTCACCTAAGCTTTTATATGTAATGCTAATAATGGTGAAATTGTGATAAATCTGATAAAAGTACATTTTTGGGGTGCTTTTTTGCCCTGCCCCACCCGGCATGTTCCTCTCTGCCATGAATTATTTTTTTTTAAAATTATGTTTGATGCCAATACCTTATCTCACTCAAAATTATTCTAACACAATGTCTCAGACATCAGACCATGTGTTCCTAACCATTTCATGTAATAGTTTTCTGTGATGTAACGTTTCAAGGTATTTAATGCGCCAGGCATTTAGTTCCTATTACCACTGTGACCAGTTCTGACTGAAGTTTCTCTAAACTGGCTCATTTCACATCAAACCACTCTGAATGACTTTGTTCACATCTCAACAAGTGAATTATGCAGACATTTTGAAAAATCAGTGGAATTCCCATTTAACCAAATGAGAAAATAGGAAAACACAGTTTAAGAATTCATTCATAAACAGGAGAATTACGATTCCTTTACAACACCGGAATATCTCGAGGGTTAGAGGGCCGAGTGTGCGTGCTGGTGCTTGCTTTGGTTTAATTGAGGAATCTGAGCCATGCCTGGGCCGAGCCCTGCGGCTACTGGGTGCTGCATGGCCGGCGGAGGAACAATAAAAACAGCACAACTACAGTGGAGAAAGTAGAGCCATATATCACAAGGCCTCCCTCTCACTCTCTCTCCATCTCTCTCTCTTATTGTCTCTGAAACCAGGTCAGTGCACAAGCCACTCAGGCTTCGAGCAGCCAGAGCGGCAGCAGCAGCAGCAGCTCGGCTGGCGGCTCTTACTTATCGCTATCTCTCTATCTCCAGCACACAAAGTCCTCCGAGATACACAGAGCAGTGGCTGGAAAACAATCCGTTACGTAAGACTCTAATGAACACGGGAGCGCTAATCCGCTGCGAGGTTATGCCATATTGTGCAAGGCTGTTGTGAAAAAAATGGCAGGGTGGAGAGAAGCGTACCTGGATTTTTACCATGAGTGTCATGGTAAAAATCTACACAGGACAAAGTATATCAGGTTTGGAACTGGATCCTCTAAATTATTTTAAAAAAAATTGGTGGTTTGTGTGGGGTTTTTGGTGAGTGTACACTGTAGTGGCTAGTAGTGTAGGCCATTGACTTAGCTAGGTAGTAACATATAGATAACCAAAGCTGGTTGAGCTTTCTGCTTAGCCTATAAATCAAATACAGTATAATATCTGATTTATAGGCTAAGCAGAAAGCTCAACCAGCTTCAGCTGCCTTAATGTTGCTAGCTATCTATCATGAACCCACAGTTCAACAAGATGGTGACATGCTTACATATTGTTTTAGAAATATTTGGGAAGAACATTCACATGTGTCCCACAAAGAAAGGACATGACTACATATCTACACACTCATAGTCTTACAGAATGCTTTTGATAAATCTATTTACCATAGGGCAGCATGCTATTCATTTTTCCCATGAAGATTCAGAGTTCCTAATATGGGCATGGCACCAATTGCTGAATGATGCATGACTTCAGAGGTCTAGAGATACTGATAAGATCTCATAACTGTGTTTTTGCATGATTGTGCACAAAGGTGAAAAGTTATAAACAGTTAGAGTCAGGGTTTAACGGTGTAGGTGGGTCATGAAAGACATCTAATGTTAGAGTTTGAGACAGACTTGCTGTTTGTAATGATCTTCCTTCAATTGTTCACTCATGTTAGATCACATGTTATCTTTAAGTTTTTAGACTTGGACTTACATGGACAATAGAAATGATATAAAAATCATCAATCCTGCTATGAACTTCTTGAGAACCATGAATATGGAGTGTTGGGGACTTTATTTAGATACCTTCTCCTCATTTAGCCTTTCACCTCTCATGCAAACATCATCCAATCATACACACTTGCAAAAGAGGACCTGCTCTGCTAAAATAACCACCAACGTGGGTGGTTGTGTATGGCAGCACATTAGTCATTTTTGAACTGAAAAATGCCTTCGCTTTGCTGGCACAATTACCCAGACTGACTGAAGCAGCTTCCGTTTTTAACACCCAACGTCCTGGTTTCTCCGTTCAGATGGGGGCGAATGAGGCTAAGAGGCTTCCTCAAGAGCAAAAAGAAAGGCAAGAAAACACAGCAGAATTAGAATCGGAGCCCATGATCAAGCTGAAATAAGGTTAGCGATAATTATAGAGAGAGACGTGTGAACACAGAAGACTGCCTCCATCATCACCTACAAGGCCTGAGGGAATTTGAGGGTGTAGGGTCAAGAGGAAGGTACAAAAAGAAGGTACAAGTGATTCATAGCAGTCTGGCTTTGGCACACATCACTGTCCTCAAAAGCACTGTCCAGTTGCCATATCCCACTCCCATTCCATTGTGGAATACTATCTACAGAATGCCACTCGTGGTGGACATGCTATTGTGGAATACTATCTACAGTATGCCGGTCCTGTGATGTGTTCATGAAAAGGAACTTACCAGTACAACTACTACAACATGGCAAGACGACATTGGTATGGGTTATGAGGTGCTAAATAACATTGGAGACATCCTGTTATGAGCTCACGCATCTGGGTCATCATACATCAGATATTTCCATCATGGTAGCAAATGATTGGAGCGAACAGTCTGATCTGTATGAGAACATGCTCTGTTTTTGAACACTGGCTGAAGGGGAGAACAAAATGGACCAAGACACCTGGGCCCATATGTAACAGTCATCTCAGGGGGAGAATGCTGGCTCAGCAGATGAAAGGTGAAAGGGGAGTTCAGATTTTTCAAAATATCAGCATAATCAAGTTGTTAATATGTAAACAAGTCATTTAAAGTGGTTTGATGTGAAATGGTGCATTGTAGAGAAACAAAGTGACTTCTTTAGAGTGGTGGTGATGGGAACCAGGGGTCACAATGTCCAGAACACAAATATACCCATTTTATTTGACATCCAAAATTACCATGTGTCCTCTGAGTTTTTGAATGAAATGTTGATAATGGTAAATAGTGGAAAATTTAAAAATATGTTTGCTTCTTTGGGCACTACTTTGCCTTAGAACACCCTGCATGTACCAGAGCCAGTTAATGATGAGCCTGGCCTCTTCCTACTTCCCCCGTTATATCAAAAACAGGACTGCTAAACAGCAGAATCCTCAATTAATGGGAGTAAATGGAGCTAAATAGCTAAAAATGAAAAGTTAAAATAGTTTCCAATCACTTGCCCAGAACTTTCCTTTAATTTTAGAAAGTAGAAGCTGTGAAGTTTCTCTAGAATACAGCATTTCACACCAAATGACTTTGAATGACTTTGTTCATGACCTAATTATGCAGATTTTTTTTACAAATCAGTGGACAAACTTATCTAAAAGAATAGACAGTAACACTTCACTTGAACCTACTACATAACAATAACATAACCATGCCATAAACATGTTATGGCAGATGTCATATGATGTAATGAGTTGTATATGTCAGGTTATACTAGTAATTGTAATGACAGAGGTCATAATGTTTAGTGTCATGACAGCTTATGTCACATGCTCATTTTTGCTTTGCACTCATTAGCAGTCATGTCATCAAACGTTATGACATCTGTCATAACAATTCAGTAAATGGTAACATAACACTGTTAAATCACTAAACAAAGGTTCGGTCTGTGATGGCAGCTCTTCACAACATGTGTATAGCACGGTTATGTCAATGTTATGTATCAAGGTTCAAGTCAAGTGTTGCTAAATAGACAAAATTAAAGACATAGCTCAGCCTTTTAGCTATGCAAATGTACTTTTGTCACCTATATATTTGCTAATGTGATTCTCTCTTTATGTCTCTTAGCTACACACACCACCTATAGATGCTAAAATGACGTAGCACAGACGAGAAGACAGAATGTTGTGGTCCACACAGAGCTTCTTTACAACACTTTGGTCTAGCCCTGGCTCTCTCCACGAATAAACAGTCGCCCCCAAATATGGTGTACAGTTGGAGCTTCTTCAGACTAGTGGCCAGCTTGTGTTGACTGTGGGTGTTGGCGGAGGTTTCCATCATCATGGTCAAACTTAAGTCAAAAATGCTAATTGAGCTAATAGTGGGAAAAAGCAAGCATTCTGTAATTCATCTATCCATGCTCTGCTCACAAACGCATTGATTTGTGGATACTGTTGTTAGGTTTGACAAGCTTTACAGAACATTGGCAAAAGTCCCATTCAACCTCATGAGAAACTGTGGTGCGTGACTCTTTGTCAAAACCATGTACATATTGGCATTATATACTCAGAACAATGGACTGACCACCCCAGAGTCCAGATCATTACTTGGACTGTGAGAAGGAGAAAAGACAACCAACTTCTAAGACTGAACTTTGGTGGTGTGGAAAAATATCCCTGCAGATTTCTTTGAAAAGCTGAAAGCAGGTCTCCTGAAAAATAAATTAAAAATAAAATTAAATTAAATAAATGATGGGTGGGCTCTGACTTTGCATGAAATGTTAGTGTCAAATCCCTTAGAGTAACTAACCACTTTACATTTCTACATTCTACAGTTGCTAGTGCTGTAGGCTGCAAAAGTAATCACTTAGATGGGGTTACCAGACTTTTAATATACACTTCCATAACTTAAGAATAACTGAGACAATTTGCATTGTAGTTGTGTTGTCCATGTAGCTACTGAATAATAAGCCTTAAGATTGGAATAGCCTGATTTTAGGGGTTAGCTTTTCTAGAAATATTAAAACAGATAAAGCTGGTATTTAGAAATTATCCCTAAAAACCTTGCTTACTCTGCAAGAAACTGCACCCTATCATAAAAAACATCTAAGTGGGACCTTTTAAAAGCATACCAAACAAATATAATTTGTTATGAATTACATGCTCTATATTAGCATATTTAGATGGAAACTGATTTGTGTTCTATGGTTTCTTATTAGGTTGAATGGGACTTTTGCCACATTCTGTAAAGTTTGTTCAATCTCACAACAGTAGTTATGAAAGATATTGTGGGCATATTATGGAAAGGTCTATTGGCTGCAGTCAAAGCAGTTCTTTATGGCTTAGAGGCTCTTATTCTCTCTTGTGGCAAGAGCAGTAGCAGTTTGGCAGTCCACGCTGGTCTGTCAGTCACAACCACTACTGGGCAAGAGCAGTGACCTGAAATGGCTGTGGTGCTTGGACAGCATCCGTGTGTCGGGTGTGTGTTGGATGCAGAAATGAACTGAATCTTCTGATTTTTCATGCCCTGAACTGACCATTCAAACACGCTACTGGCCAAACAAATGTCTCTAACTTTAATTTAGGCCTATTTAAGAGAATCTTTAGGTTTGTTGCATTTAAACTCTGCAAGTATTGTAGTAATACTCTTATTTCAGTTTTAAGTTTTGGTTGGAAACAAAAAACCTTTAAATAACTCAACAAAAAAATCAATTGTCCAATCAGGATTTTTTTTCTTTGTGGTACCTGGGTAGATATAGCCAAGCGAGTTCTCTTAGTTGTTAAGTCTTCAAAAGCTGGACTGAAGACCACATTAGACTAATTACCAACATACTTATGAAGTGACAGTGGAATCAGCAAAATTTCCTCCAAAAGATGGGACTGATTTCATGAAAGAAACACCACTCTTGGCCTTCTAGTAGTACTATATACGTCACTGGTTCTGAATTTGAGCTGTAGTCTATCCAGCTTTCAGTCAGTTGTTAGAACTGGAAAACTCAATGCCATAGTGGCAGCTCCATGGCCTCTTCTGAAAGAGTCACTGCAAAACTGTTACATACAAGGTAAAATATATATATATTGATGTTTTACAACCTTCATATAAAATATACTGAATGTCTTTTAGACTCTCAGATGTGCATGTTTAATCTAGAACAAACAAATGTCCATGCACACCACTGTTAGCTTAGACTAACATAGTACTAGAAATCCCTTAGGGGTGCTCGCAGAAATTAGTGTAATCATTGCATTTTGACTGAACTGAAGCTCTACTAGTCACGGTTTACCACTGGACAAAATGTCAAAAGCAACATAAGCAAGTCTATTTAGGATTACTTAACAACTCAAGGTAACTGTGTGATGATTTAGGCATGCAGTTTGCACAATGCTAATTGATAGGCTGTGATCTTGCATTGCTTATTAACTACACTGGCCTTGTAGCTTAGAGCTTAAGTCAGGCCTGAAATTTTTGGCATGAACCTGAATGCAACCTAAACTTTCTCTTTGAGCCTGCCCCAACCCACAGTGCCAAGTTTTGCGTCCATACTCAACCTGCTCAGAGAATATTTTTGTCCGAACCTGAACTGACCCAACCCACATAATCATGTTCTGAGTAAAAATAATTTGTCTTTTTAGCTTGCTTGTGCAAAAGTTATGGGACATTATACATTTTATTTTCTAAAATTGCAGAAAATGTCATGTTTAAGTTTTTTTCCTGTAGATGATGTGTTAACTTATTTTCAATAAAATCAACAAAATGTAATGTACAAATTTTTGCACACCACTACATTTATGAAGTGTAAGCACCTGGGTCGTGTCAAGTTTGGACAAATGCTCTGTTGTAGCTCAAATGCAAAACAAAAGAAGCAAACTTCAGACCAAACATGTTTTGGCTGATCGACTACCCTTGGGATAGAAGATTTTATTAACCAAACTATCACTTTAAGAACTCATTCACACATAGTTGTAGAGTTAGAAACACCTGTGCGATGCTTAAAGGAAGTATGAACCTGTGAAGGCCAAAGGGTCAAAATACTTCCCTGTGCTTCACAGATTCAAACATGCCTTTCTGTGACAGCTTACACGAAAAAGACTACAGGCCTCTTCCTGCAGAGCTGCCGTGAGACCATGTGTGAGTGTGTATTTGGTCTGAATGTAGTGCCTCTGGCAGGGGATGCTGCAGCAGCCTGTTCCAATTGATCAAATGGAAACTGGGAGCTGGAACGATATCGCAGCTGTGATATAACTAGCCAAATTAAATTCCACCTCCATTTAGAACAAAATTCTTGCAATTACGCTCTAGCAAAGCTTACATGTTGCCTAACACAGTTTTACTGTACAACCAGTGGTATTAATCATGTTTTGGTGACTTCAGGCCTGGATATTGATGCACTGCTTCTGGAAATGATCAAACATGAACGGAAACTACCATTTAAAAGTATGGAGTCACTTGTAATATATATATATATATATATATATATATATATATTTTTTTTTGGTTATTTTATATACATTAATAACTTATACCATGTAGATTTTAATATTCTAAACTAATATTAATGAAGTACTATGAACCAAAAAGTAGTTTTAGATTTTATTCAGTGTTTTAACACCACAAATTGGTGGAGAAATGAAAACATAAAATGTGGCCTGTGCAAAAGTTATGGCACATTTTATATTTTATGTTTTCTGTTTTTTTCCATTGTGTTAAGGCAAATAGACAAGTTTTGTGCACTACAATTTGCAGAAAAATGGCATGTTTAAGTATGTAAAGTTAAGTAAAACTTGTCATGTGTTCAGGGGTTAAATTATTTTTAGTTCCTAGAAATATTAAAGCTTTCTCTAAAGGTCTATTATCAATTAACATCCATTTTTAAGTTATCTGTCTTGATATCACCAGTATTCAAATATGCGTCTAAAATTTGAGGGGTATTTAACAACTTCGTAGCTTCTTAGTAATTATTTTAATTTATAAACTAGACATGGCATATTTTCTTTTTTTTCCTTCAAACAAACTGGTCTTATGTCATTGAAAACTTTTTTTTCCAAATGTTTGTATGGTAGATGCATCTGCATACACAAAAGATTGCATTAAGTATTTCCATCTTTGTATCTTTTGAATCACTTCAAAGGTCTGGGGAGCTGAAAAGGCCACATAGGAATGAGACCAGCTGTCTATGAATCCCTCCCCAACACATACAAACCTCTAAAACCCTTCCCTCATTGGCCATCTGTGCCTTCAAAGAAAATCTCACCATTTTAACAGTAGGATCAACAGGTTCATTTCTCTCCAGCTTCCAACAGCAAAGCTATTCTTGCTCATTTACATCACAGCTCCACCAAAAGAAGCGTGTGAGCTTGTGGCAAACCATTGCTCGCAAAAACCCTCCCAAATGAGCTTTAGTGCCAATCCTAAAGTTTAGGAAACAAAAAATCAGGAAGGCTGAGCCTCTTTGCCATGCTAAGCCGTTAACCGCTCCTCTCGCTCATCACTCTCACGCCGTTGGCACGCAGCAGCGGAATCCAATTTGAGGTTAATGGCTTTTGGTAGGGCCACCATGCTGTAAACAAAGCAGACCGGCTGCTGTTTGTGTCTTTATAGGTCATGGAGGTGCAGCTTGTTACTCAACACTCGATACCAAAAACATGACGGGTGGACTTGCGTTAAAGGGTGGAAAATTCTTGCCAAATCACTTTGCAAGAACTGACAAGCGTACAACAGAAAAGAGCGCACCCATACAGGTTTGTTATTGCTAAGCTCACTGGAGCTTGCTAATAAAAGTCGAGACAAATTTTTGGATCTATGCACCGCACCAACTGAGCATGACTGTATTTTTTGTTTTTCAGTAAGCTTGGCTGTTTTCAAAAACTTGGGTCTCTAAGAAACTCTTTCCACCCTCTACCCACCTCAGTCTTATTATTTTGTATACAAGGATGGAAAATAATTAATAATTCTGTTATTTTAATCAGGTAAAAAACAATAATTAAAATAAATTGAATATTGAATTGTCTTTAATAAAATTAACAAATGACAAAATGAAATCAATCAACAAAGACCTTTTTCTTCCAGTACCATGACTGACCCAAACAATAAATAATACTAAAGATAACAATAACATTAATAAAATGAATTTTATATGGTGTTACTTGTGGCTCTGGGGCCCTAAGTGTATCTCCATTTTTGTCATTTTTCATTTGTTTATGCAATTAGAAAATACCAGCTGCCACTTACATTGATCCAAAGTAATGGATCAGTAGAAATAGTCCCAAATAACCTACAATAAAATTTTGTTACATTAACTCACACTGAAAGTTAACTTTTTAAATGGCCAAAGTTTTATTACACACTTCTATAACCTAAGAATAGCTCAACCAGTTACAAACAATAATACCTTAGTACGTAATAAGACTGGGATTTTAAGGGGTTAAGAAACGTTTTTCCCTTCTTCTGTATATGTATGTTTTTGGAGCTACAAGGTTTTGCTTCAAGAGCCAAGAGTTACACAATGTATAGTAAGAAACAGCCCTGTCCAGAAGCATTGACCTTGACCTCTTTTCATGGTACCTTTTAAAATGTAATGTCCAACTGTTTTGATCAGTTATTCACAATTGTTTGACATGAAGAAAGCTGGAGTTGTGCTGTAC
This sequence comes from Colossoma macropomum, assembly GCF_904425465.1. Classification (NCBI taxonomy): domain Eukaryota; kingdom Metazoa; phylum Chordata; class Actinopteri; order Characiformes; family Serrasalmidae; genus Colossoma; species Colossoma macropomum. The sequence continues at coordinate 19,469,266 of NW_023494808.1, forward strand.
GTTTTATGTAGCACGCCATCTTTGTGTAGAGGTGTGAATCACTGCAGGGTGTTGTCACTTCTCCCCTTCCTCCTTGTTGCTCACTAGCAGCTCAACACTGAGACATTTTACACATAGAGAGCCAATGCATCCTAGTTAATCTGATAAGCTGCTTCTTATTATCCAGTCAAACCATTTGTATACTTACAATGGGTTTGACTAGTTCAGATGACCCTCAGTGTGAATACAGTTGTTTAGAAAAAGTACACATTTGGTGCTGGTGCACAACTGCAGCATGATAACTGTAGTAGATTAGGAGGCTGAACTGACTTCTATCTACTTTAGACTTCATCGTAAGCACAGCTACCTGTCCACTTAATTTAGTAAAAATAAAGCTACTGATAGAGTTTCCAGGAATTTTACAGGGCTAAAGGGGCAACCCCATCTCAAACACAAATGTGTATGACTGGCCTGCTCCAGAAGTCTCTTAAATGTGATGGGGCTGAGATCTGTACATGTCTATAAGCTAATGGTGCCAAATCCAAAAATTATACCGATCCAGGTCGTACAAAACAAATTGTACCAATCCCAGTTGTACAAAACAAATGTGATAGGGAAAGGGTATAAGTATGGAAAACCTGGATGGAAAGCTGTGACCCAGTGGTGATTGCAATTCAGTAACACACCAAGCCTGGCTGGGAATCCAAGAGAGCATATTTGTCCCTCTCCTCCCATTACCCAGCACAATGCTAGCCAACAGGAGTGTCTGTTAGCTGATGTCACAGAATCGACAGTAAGTGTTCTCTTCCAAGTGTGTTGAGCTATCCAGTGATGATGTGCTAGCAGCCATTCAAAAAGACGCAGTGGTGCTTCACGTGTCTGTGAAGAAGCTCATGCCAAATCCAGAAAGACTCTAAAGGACAGAGCTAAATGGTGCTGGAGCTGAAATGTGTATGAGGCTAGAAGCTGTATAATGGTGTCAAATCTAGAAGGTTCAAGAAAACTAGAGCATTGTGAATTATATAGAAATGAACGGAAAGCTACTTACTTAGATAAAAGTCTGTTATTGGCTGTGCATGTTTGTGTTCATGGGAGAGGATAACTGAAAGAGAATGTGAATGTGTGGGTGAATGAAAGAGACGTGTTTGTGTGCCTGTGACGCTGACTACGCTGCGGCGGGGTTCGGTACACTGTGTTCCCCTGCCTTGTTCCTGTCCTCTCTAGGCTCAGAATAGACAGAGATAGAGGAAGAGAGAGAGCGAGGGAGAGAGACAGAGAAGGAAGTGTAAATTATGGATCACGCGGTTCATCCAAAGCAGAGCGGAGGGATGCGGAGACGTTTCTGGGTATCTCTCTCCTCTCTCCCTCAAAATTAGCCTGCAGTTCCTAGAATGCAGGTATAGCTGGGGTCATGCTGTAAGTCCTCAATGCTCACACATACACAGGCTTGCAACCTGTGTTAGAAAATCTGCATGGTTACAGCTGGAGTCGGGAGAACAGCTTGTTCAGACGATATAATAACACATAATGACAGTGGCGTAACTACAGTCTTATGGGGCCCAGTCCAAACAAAATGAATAGGCCTCCCATCTGAAAATTACCTTCAATTAATATAAAAAAGACAATGTAATTTGCTTAATAATTTGCAATTGCTACTCAACCAAGCTGGTACTTTAATGTAGGCTAATGGATGAGGAACATCATTAAGTTATCATAGCTACCTATGGGTGTACAATTGCGTACATTTGAAAAAAAGACATTGGGGGTCACCAAAGGCAAGACCACAAGAAAACAGAAAGCACTTATATGAGTGTGAGATTTTTGCCAGCACCATTCAAAAGTTTGGAATCAAAGTTTTAAATAATGTAAAACCAATTTTGTTGCACATGAATGGAAATATATTCTGTAGGATTTAACACATTTGTAGGAAGCTGTAAAATAGCAAAAGAATACATCATACATATCTCTGTTAACAAAATACCTCAATTTGGAGTAAATCAGCACTGATGTGTATTTTCTAACATTTTAATCTACACTGTATAAGCTATTACTGAATAACAACTATTACAATGAAGTGATTCCAAACTGTTGAATGCTAGTGGACAAATATTCCTTACATAGATATATAGTATATATAGCAGTTTCATAGTGATTACTAAATGACTCATAGTAGTTTCTGAATAAGTCTTATGATTAATGATTAATAATAAGCCTGGATTTTAAGCGGTTAAAGAAAATAATTTGAATCTTCACTCCTGGGCTTTTTAACAAGAGGAGAAACAAACGTTTTAAACAAGAACATGTCCTGAAACTAGTAGTACAGCTAGTACTAGCAATCAGAAATCACACTCTGTTCCACTTCTGTTTATACCAAGGAGGACTTTCTGTAACGTCTCTTTCTTCCTCGAGGCCTCTTTAAGTCAGGGGAAATGGAATAGGAACTTGTGGTTTGGGGCCTTGCTCAAGCACGTAACGGTAGCACAGAACCTGGAGGCCTCTTTAGAGTAGGAGAACAGAAGCCCTGAGTAAGAACTGAAGTACCAGTGATGCATTTCAATGATCATAAGATTCATTGATAAGAAGCTTATAATTCAATTAGTACCTGCCTTCACTCCTGACCTTTTTGCAAGAAAAAAATCCCTTCTGTTTTCCAAAAATGACTGACTGAGATAGAAGAGAAATATAAATCTTGATGTCCTGATGCTAAACTAAGCAATACAAGATGAATAAAATCTGATCCAAACAGATTTTACCACATCGAAACGATAGAAAAATCTGGTCTTGAAATCAAAGGGAATACTTAGACCACACATTCCAGCAATGTAGATGTGAAAACTGGCTGCAAACAATTAGCATGATGTAATTTGCATAAAGCTATTTCTTCAAATTGACTGTTATCAACATTAGGATTACAGAGAATCTTTGGTCAAACTATTCCTTTAGGTTTGAAGCCCATATTTGTCTACCTCCCGATGACAGGGCCAACGCTGAAAGTTAGGGGACAGGTCCAATCCCTGATGATGGCATAGCTGTTCGTGGTCTGGTTGGGTAGGATGGGTCTCGTTCTCCCCGTCATTTAATGTCCATCCATCCATCCATCATCTAAACCGCTTATCCTTCTGGGTCGCGGTGGGGTGCTGGAGCCTATCCCAGCTGTCATTGGGCGGAAGGCAGGATACACCCTGGACAGGTCGCCAGTCCATCGCAGGGCAGACAGACAGACATAGACATTCACACACACACTCACACCTAGGGGCAATTTAGCATGTCCAATTAGCTTAACTGCATGTTTTTGGACCGTGGGAGGAAACCGGAGTACCCGGAGGACGCGGGAGAACATGCAAACTCCACACAGAAATGACCCTGGTCGCCCGGCCGGGAATCGAACCCAGGCCATTCTTGCTGTGAGGCGACAGCGCTACTCATTTAATGTCATGCTAGGCAATGTGAATGTCTGTTAGCTGATGTAACAGAACTGTCAGTTAGTGTTCTCCTCCAAGTGTGTTGAATGAACAGCCCTGCTGATACCAAAAACATGATGGCAGCAAAGATGCAGAAGCCCAATTCTGATTCCATTGACTTACATTAAAAGTAAAGTACGTTTTGTTTCCTTCTCCTGTAAAGTTACCATTTTGGAGATATGAGGTTTTGCTCCGACAACAGCGATTTATATGTATATATATATATATATATATATATATAGGTTTCTCTCTCCCTCTTTTGGCAGGGCAGTTGACTGGGCTGAGGCTTGCGTGCTGCTCTGCTTTAAGCCCCTGCAGATATGTCCATCTCAGTCAGTTCAGTGAGATTCATTAAGCCTCAGTCACATTAATACCCTGCTTACTGTATTACCAACCACAGCCAAGCAGACAGTGCACACGCTAGGACTCAACCAGACTGTCTCTCTCTTTCTCTCTCTCTCTCTCTCTCTCTCTCTCTCTCTCTCCCTCCCTCTCTCTCCCTCCCTCTCTCAGTCTCTCTCTCTCTTTATCTATCTATCTATCTAATTATACTATTTACTGTGTCTCGATCTCTCTCACTCTCTTCTCTTTTTCACTGTCTCTTTATCGGTCTCTCTTTTTTTCTCGTTCCTTCGCTCTATCCCTCTGTCTTATTCCTGTCTGTTTTTTTCTATTCGTCTCTCTCTTTCTCTCTCTCTCTCTCCTTCTGTCTATCTCTCGTTCTCTCTCTCCCTCCCTCTCTCAGTCTCTCTCTCTCTCTTTCCCCCTCTGCCTCTCTCTCCCTCCCTCCCTCTGTCTCTCGGTCTGTTTGTTTACAGTTGAGCAGGATGCTCTGGCCCTGTGCCTCGGTCAGTAATGAGATTGAGGCTCGTGCCAGTGTGGTGGTGGGACAGGCGTCTCTACCCCCTGCCAGGAGGTGAGGGATCAACCAGAGCTTTAACAGGAAAGTAAAGGGGAAGTTACTCCTGCCACTCAGGTCGTACGCGGCAAGCAAGCCAATCTGTATGTGTTTTTGAATCCGTAGTCTTAAATCTTTCTCAGAATGTGAAAGTTTGCAGTCTGTGTTTTGACTGGAATCTTCTAGTCTAAAAGAAGGTCAAGCAAACGAAGCCAAACGTGGGATTATGGAGTGCATGGGATTGAGATTGGGATTGGGAATGGGGCATATTGTGGGAGGACTCTGCTCACAACACTTTCTAACCCTTAGAATCCACAGTTCACTACTAAAAATAAAGATGCCAGAAAAGCATTCTTTAAAGAGATGTCAGAGAAGAACTAATTCTGGTTCCATAAAGAACCTTTCAGCGCATGGTTCTTTAAAGAAACATTTTTGTAAGTGAGATGTCTAAGCATGAAGAACGGTTATAAGATTTAGAGAACCTCCATAAAGTAAAGGTTCTACAGGAATGAAAGGTTTTTCATAGGGCCACATGTCCAAGCCAAGAACAATTTAGGAAGCTTAACCCATTAAATGGCCTTAAATGGCCGGGGCTCAGAGTTTTACTACACACTTCTATAATCAAAGAAAAGGTCAGCTAGTTTGGATTATAGTCAGTGTAGTTACTGTATAATAAGCCTTAGTATGTAATAATCCTGCTATTTTAAGGGGTTAATTTTTAAGAATGCATTGCTGGCAAAAACCAAAGCATGATGTCCTTCAGTATTAATAATTTTTCACTCATAGCTCTTTGAAACAAGCAGAGAACTCCTGTCAAAAGTAATAAGGCACCAAAAACGCACCACCAAGGATTATTTGAGTGAAGACTTCTGCTTTTGCCTTGCTAAAGAACCATGTTTGAAAAAGAGATTTGTGAATGTGAAGAACCTTTTAAAGCCTTGAGGAACATTAAGATAAAATAAAGGTTCTTTACCAATGTTGGGGTTCTTTCTAGAACCTTTGGGTTGTGTGGAGGTTCTTTAACCTTTAAAAGGGAACCTAAAGTGGGATAGCATCACTACAGAGAACCCTTTCTGGCACCTTTGTTTCAAGACTGTGGGCTCTACCACATTTGCGTTTGTAAGTATAGTGCTTTGCAAAATTATTTGCCCCCTCCCGATTTCCTCTACTTTTGCATATTTGTAAAACTTAATTGTGTCAAACAAAATTTAATATAAGACAAAGACAACCTGAGTAAACACAAAAAACGAATGTTTTTTTTAATTGATTGATTTTAAGTTGACATTGATGAAAAGTTATTGCTGTGTGTTGTTTTGTGGAGATGCTTTATATTTTTTTCCACTGTGTCATCTAAAGCAAACAGGAAGTGCAGACTCAAACTGTTGATGCATCATGTAAATTAAATATAAATGTAATGTACTTGCTATCTAATTCAATATCTTTACACAATAACATTTGAATGGTTTAGCAAAAGTAATAACTCAACATCTAAGGGTTCGTCTGCATGCTGAATCCTTGGAGTGTACAGTATTTATCTGGCAAAAACAAGCTGTAGAAAAAACTGAATGATGGATTACAGTAAGGGTGTGGCTGTAGGATTTTCCCACAGTAAATCGCAGCTTGTCATGGGTTGTAGATCAGTTTAGCTCATTAGCATGTAGTGATGAAGGCCTGGATAAGCAGGTCGGAAACTGATCCTAAATCAGCACGTCAGAATAACAAGAGCAGACAGCCTATACACACATGCACACACGAATAGAGCCACTCCCTTGCAGTGAAGGAAAATTATGGATGAAGTAACAACATGGCATTCCAGTGTAACATTACATAATTGACCTCAGGTGCTGTAATCTATCTCTGTCGTTGTTTACGTAGTGTATCACACAGAAGCTCGTAAACACTTGTAAAGATGTTGTTCCCACTGGAGGGGGCGTGTAGGAGATAATTGGGGTGTTATTGTAGCAAAGGTCATAAAAACACACCAGCATGCACAGTGCACAACATGCTAATGTCTGTTGTGTCAATATTGCCTGTGAAATGATTTCAAAACATTGACATGCGTAAATGTCCCGTGCTCAAAAGCCCACAATGAAAAAAAATACTGCATACTATAGAAAAATACTGAAGTACAGTCAAAGTCAGCTTTAGAGACCTTCCTTTGTTACTGTAAACACAGAATGTACATTGAATTAAAATGTATGCATTATACATTGTAAATACAGTAGTATATCTGAGCTCTGCTACATATTATATTAGTGTAAATACTACACATTTCTATATTAAATACTACAGTGTTTTGAATCATAATATGGAAGTACTACAATGAATAATACTATAGTAAATACTACATGTATTGTCTGATAAGTACCATGTTTCTGAGCCATACCAAAGTTAATACCAGTGTTTTGAATCATACTATGAAAATACTACAATGAATAATACCAAAGTAAATACTACAATATTTTGTCCATACTATAGTTAATACTATTCTAATACTACACAATCCTTTCGTAAATGCTGTAATGTTTTTGAGCCATGCTATAGCTAAAGCTATAGTAAATATTATGTTTTTGAAGTAAATACTGTAGTGTTTTATCCATATTATAGTTAATACTACAGTAAATACTACATATTTTTCATAGGAAATGCTATAGTGTTTTTGAGCAATATTACAGTTAAAACTATGGTTAATATTTTACATTTTTGCAGTAAATATTACTGTGTTTTGGAGACATAACATAGTTAACACTCTAGTAAATACTACACATTTTTGTAGTGAACAGTAGAATGTGTTGGAGAAATACTATTGTGAATACTACACATTCCTATAGTTTTTGAGACATTCTATAGTCAATACTATAGTAAATATTGTAGTGTTTTTGAGAAAGACTGTTGTAAGTGCTACACATATAGTAAATGTTATAGTGTTTTGAGCCATACAACAGAAATAATATAATAAGTAATACAAGTATGTAAAAACTACACATTTTTGTAGTAAAGCCAATAGTGTTTTTCTGCCATATTATAGTTAATACTACAGTACGTATTGCACATTTTTTGTTGTTAATACTGTTGTGTTATTAAAACATAATATGGTTAATACTATAGTAAACACTACACATTTCTGTAGTAAATACTATAATGTTTTTGAGCAATATTGTTGTAAATACTATACATTTCCATAGCAAACAATGTAGTGTTTTTGAGACATACTATTGTAAATACAACACATTCCTATACTAATACTATAGCGCTTTGAGCCATTCTATTGTAAATACTGCACATTTCTATAGAAACACTAGATTATTTTGAGACTATTGTAAATACTGCAAATTCTCTAGTAAAGAGTGTTTTAAGCCATACTACAGAAACACTATAATGAATAATACTAATGTACGTACTCCACATTATTGTGGTAAATCCTATGTGTTTTTATGTCATATTATAGTTAATACTATAGTAAGTACTGCACATTTTGTAATAAATACTGTTGAGTTTTTTAGACGTAATATAGTTAACACTACAGTAAACACTACACATTTCTGCATTAAATTCTATAGTGTTTTTGAGCTAAACTATTTTAAATGCTACAAATATCTGTAGTAAATAATGTAGTGTTTTTGAGCCATACTATTGTAAATACTACACATTTCTTTAGTAAACACTGTATGTGTTTGAGCCATTCTATTGTAAATAGTACTCATTTATATAGTAAATGATAGTCTTTAAAACTACCGAAATACTGTAATGAATACTAAATACTATAGTGTTTTATCCATACTATAGTTAATACTACAGTTAATACTACACATTTTTATATTTTCTATGGTAAGTACTACACAATTTCTTTGGATAAAACTATGTTTTAAGCAATACTACAGACGTGTTATAGTGAATAGTACTAGAATACTATACTGTTTTTTGAGCCATACTATGGGAATACTATAACGAATAATACCACAATAGACAGTTTCTATGGTAAATACTGTTTGAGGCATATTATAGTTTTAAGATATAATAAATGCTTTACATTTTCTATAGTATGTACTCCAGTGTTTTTGAGCCATACTACAGTTAATATACTATAGAATGTACTTAATACTGTATTTATTACCATAGTATACTGAAGTAATGCAGTGAATGATGGACAGGTTCTAGTAATTTTACTACAAAAATTGTTACTGCATTTCATAGTTTATATCTGCTTGAGTGTGTTTGCTACAAAAGGTGTTAGAGAAAAAGGGAAAACAGGCTTATTTCCTGTAAACATGCTGGCGTAACGGTCATAAACAAGCTTACATTCAAAACAGCGGCATCAATGAATAGCAGTCATTTCACAACACATACGTTAGAGATGCAGTCTGTGATCTTTGCCCTTCAGGTTTATACTGTATGTGTTTACGGTCTGTGTGCTTATAGCATGTGTGGCCTACGACCCCATGAAAACAACACGTGATGTAACGTGACTTAATCAGGAAGAAGCAATATGACCTTCAGTACCACAGCGTCTAGTAACAGTGAGAAAACAAAGATAGGGCAAACTGTCACAAACAGCTTCAGAGGGCACAGACACAGTACGATGAAAGATGGAACCGTTGAGCCAATATAGTGGAAAAAAATACATTTGTTTTACAGTTTATCATATGTACAGTTTATAAGATAAGAGCATGTGTATTTATGTGGTTCAGCTTTATTAAAGGAGCAGGTTGCAAAGACATGTTTGGTGTCTAAACTGTGCATCTTTAGTTTTCCACTGGAGCTATGAAACTAATGCAGTTAACACGTAATAGAAGCTTATGGTCACCAATTAGCACTGTGCAAACTACATGCCCAAATCAAACCCTTGCCTCAAACCACACTGATTTGTTTAGTATTCTCAAACATACTTGTTTTTGTGGTTGCTGACTCTGTATGATATACTGTTATCTATAAACACGGACAAAAGTTCACACAAAATTCAGGCTTCAGGATAGCTGCACACACTTCTGCCAATTTAACCATCTATAAAAGTGAAAAAGGGAGTGAAAGGGGGGAAATGAGAAAGTGAAAGTATATAGATGGATACAAGAGAAGTTTCATTATACACTCATCATAGCATTAGCATCCCTATCATGTTGCACTGTGGCTGCTAATAGTGCAGATATTTGTTTCCATTACAGAAATGCTGCGGTGAGATTATACAGCCCAGAGAGTCTGGCATCAAATACAGTTACGGTCAGTGAAGTGAGAGAAAGGTCAGTCAGTTCATGTTTTGTTTAGCAGCCGGTGCTAAATTCCACACACTAACACTGTCTTATCAGTGCAATACTTTACACACTCACACACACACACATGTGTGGACACATTCACACATACCACCACACTCACACACACACATTTTTCAGGATATACTATGTTTATATAGTTATATGCAAAGGTTTAAAAGCTTAAATATGTCATTTTTCTGCTGATTTTAGTGCACATTTTCTATTTATTTTAGAGTTTAACATATTGGAAAAAAATTCAAACATACTATTTAAAATGTGCTATACCCTTTACACGGCCATTTTTATGTTTGTTACCCCTCAATATGTTAAATTCAGCACATAAACATTAGTTGTGCATTAAAATGTGCAGATGTGTGTTCTCTGTAGAGGATGTTCACTTATTTTCACTTAGAAATCAATAAGACACACACACACACACACTTAAATAGATATAAAATTATTTATAGATTTTATACCTCATGGGGTAATATAGAGTTTTATAGACCCCTATTTTTTATTTTTAAATTGCAATTAAAAGATTCAGATTTTGCATGAGTTTAATTAAATTAAAAGAAACATTCAAAAACACTGTCTGTTTAAATGTCATTACCAAAACACAAAGAGTTTTAAAGGCCAATCCTTATTTTAGCCACACCCCTGCATTTTAGAGCAGTAAGACTGTATCCCTGTCCCTCATGACCACATAGTGAGCTGTTAGAGCCCATTGTTTAGGATCCCAATACTTGTCCCAAAGTCTGAAAATCAGTGTGTAACATTAAGAATTGTCACAATGAAACACGAATAATGAATATTTTCTGCATTTAGGTAAACTTTTCTGTGATTAATAAAAAATTGTTATGATTTCATGTGTGTACAGCTTTTTGAAGCTGAGTTCTGCTCAAAATGAGCTAAAATTGTCACTTTACCAAAAATATTTGGTAAAGCCTCAGCCCTATTATGATTGTTTTTGTAGTGACAAAATGTTCAATCATTTATTTTTACTCCTTAAATGGCCAGGACTCACCAAAGTATGCTCGCTCACTTCTGTACCCTAAGAATAACTCAATCAGTTTACACTGAAGTCCCTGTAGTTACTGAATAATAAGTCTTAGTATGTAATAAGCCTGGGATTTTAATGGCTTAATAAAATAAACATAATTAAGGTATAGAGTCACTCAAAGCAAAAGTCAGTTAAAAGTCCAGAATATGTTTTTAATTCAAATCCAGAATATGTTTTATTTTTAAATTTAATTAAGTAGTTAACAGGGATTTCCATTACAATTAAGTAAAATTACAATTATGGCAAATTTCTGAATGTACATGAACAAACAACTTGCTCTGTGAGAAAAAATACATCTCTGATGATTGTGAATAAAAACGCTCTATGTTTCTTATCAGTGACAGCCTTTATAGCACTCATACATAACCCTGATATCATAACAATCATAAAATAGTGTATAATATACACCATTACAGCAGCACATGTTTACAGAGAAAGAAGGCTATAAAAATACAACCCTTAAATTCATTCTAAACACACAGATTCATTTTCCTTCAAAAAATGTCAGTTTGAAAATATTCATTACAAAGATCAGAAAGAAGCGTGTTTCCATAGAAACCGCATCCCCTTTATTCCCTGTTGCCTCAGACAGTGCAGCATCTCCACAGAGAGCAGGATGCAGATGAGAAGCTAATCGAGCTTCCACAAACCCATACACATACAGAACTGTGTCTTCTAGCAGAGAACATTATCACCTCCAGATCCAGTGGAGGGTTTCACTCATGGGGGAGCTCCTGTTTGGCTCTAAATCTCAGCTGTAAATACTCGTTTGAGATTTCTGAACAATAACTATGAAGCCAACTGGTGAGTTGGAGTGTATTTCTATGCTGGGGTGCAAATTTGATCTGACAAGTTGGAGGAGGGGCAACTTCAAGAGGCTTTAGCTTGCATGGAATGCTAGCACCACACAGATTTTGTGTATAAAACTATGTAAAGACTGTGTGCCAAAGTTACCAAATCCTCAGGATATCCAAATGCTGTATATGTCACTGTTACCCTTTAGACCCCCACAGAATTTTAGAACGCTTTTATGAATTCCGGACATTTTTTGAGGCTTATTGATCAATGTTTGAAATAAAAACATTTTATCGTAAAACCAGGTACAAATGACAATATGAAGTTGGATTCATTTTGGAGGATTCCCACCTCTTTATTTTAAAAATAAAACCAAGAGGAAGAAGAAGTCAAAAAAAGGTACGCACAGTAACAGACATCTGACGACGTTGCTGTTTATTCAATTATGGTAATTATATTTTTAATTTCCATAAAAAATTATCGCCTGTGTAGAGTCCCATCTGCAGCCAGACTCTTCACGTTTCTTCCACTTTGAGTCTCAAGTCTTTCCGAGTCATGAAGCTCAGTCAGAGTCCGAGTCACTAGTGTTGAAGTCTTTCTCTATTTTATTGAGTCGAGTCTATAGTCATCAAATTCATAATTTGAGTCTGACTCAAGTCCACGTCATATGACCCGAGTCCACACCTGTGTTTCTTAGTGATGATAAAGATGATAAAGCACAGCTGACCTAAGAACTCTCTCCGGCTACGTTGCACAAAGCAAAAAACTAGCTAACCAGTTCAGCTGATTCATATCAGCTATGAAATGTCCCTATCCAGCACTGAAATGGTGCACTGAATCATCAAATCTGAATGAGATTTATGCTCACCTACCAAATTTTCTTACTTCTCTTGTAGCATGAACTTGGCTACATATTCAGTAAAGCAGCTAAAATAACTGGGAGTACACATCACTAAACAAAGACTTTGAGGCAGTTTTCACCCCTATTTCATTTGCTAAAGTCCAAACCAGTGTTTGGGTTTTTGTGACTTTTTTTCATTTGCTTTGGTTGGTTCCACACTGCTTGTTTATTGGTCAGAAATTTTGCGAGTGCTCTGTTACTCTCACATTTGCCACCATTTCAGCCAGAAAACTCCTACTTCCCTGCTAGAAAGCAGGGCTGGTCACCAGCAACAACAGCATATGTTGTGCTTTGGATGCTGGTATGCTGCCCAACCAAGATTGTTGCCAGCACCAGACCAGCACTAGACCAGATTAAACCAGCAAGTAATTCAAAGTTTGCAAAATAGAGACGGCTATGTGTATCATGGTCAAATTAATAATAACAATCCTTAATTAATATCTGCTTCTTTATGATTGGTTTGTCAATTTGAATGTAACCAATCAGGTTGCTGCTGCAATACTTACACAAACCCATGTGCCAAAATTAAATGCATTGCTACACCATTATTTAATTGTTCCTCTTGCTCTTAGGGAGTTTTTCCTTGCTCATGGGGGCTTGGACCAAGATTTTTCTGTAAAGCTGATTTTTCTGTAAAGCTGCTTTATGACAACCCCTGTTGTAAAAAGCCCTATATAAATAAACTTTGACTTGGCTTTACTCTACTGTTATCAGCAGCTGCTCATGCTGCAAGAATGATATGAGTGTCTGTAAAGAGTCAGACATTAAAACAGGCAGATTATGATTCAGTACAGCGCAGACGGGCTGCTAGAAGAAGAGAGAATGATGTTCTGGTGCTGATTTCCCTTGTTTGGTGCAGACTATCAAAAAAATGCATCCTCATCTGCAGCGAACTGAACCAGGGTTCATTTGAGAGCGAACCGAGACCAAGAAAAAGCGTGACAGGTCTGCACCAAACAAGCTAGATGTGAAAGTACCCTCAAAGAATAGTATCTTGAACTTACTTCCATAGCTGAAATTCTGTCAGGCTTCTCTGTCTCTGTATCTGATGAACAGAATATTTTTAAACACTGTAAGCCTTCATCGTAAAAAGATATGTATCAATGTCAAAACTGGAACCTTTTAGACAAAAAACAAAATATCTAATGTTGTACAATGTAATTTGTGTCAAAGATTGTTTGTCGTGTTTTCTGTCAGAACACACCTCAGTAAATTAAGACTATCCACAGCCTTTTACTGAAATGCAGAATGGCCGACAGAGAGTGCTGTGGGGTCTAGAAGGTTAAAGCAAACAATATTGTTAACAATAATTACATGTAGTGATGGATAATATGTTGATACAAATAAAAGGCAGTGAAGTTAGTTGTTAGGCTACCTGCTGCGCTAAGTGCTGCTGCACACTGACAGACTCTTTTTAGCACAGCTTACTGTGCATGGCTTGCATTTTCACTTATGCAATCACCCTTTCAGCTTGCAATAACAACGCAACATGACTGGTGTGGAACATTTAGGAAAATAGTGTCAATATTGCAAGCTATGAACCTTTTTGACAACCAGAAAGAACGTGTACCCTTAGTATGAGGACTAATACCTCCACCCTATAATACCTCACCCTATGAAGCCTGATATAATAATTCAGATGGCAATAAGTTGGATTTGGTGGGAGTTTTTCAGACCACATCATACGTCTTTACATACATGTATATTTGATTTTGTTCTTTGTAGATGATGTGTTAACTTATTTTCCCTAGAATATCAACAAAAAAGGGGGTGATCAAACTTTGAAATTCAATTGTACAAACCCAATTCCAAAAAGTGAAATGCAAATAAAACAGAAGGCTTGATATAACACTTCTGCTGCTCAACAGTCCAGGGTCTACATTGTTGTAAATTGTGCTTCATAATGCACCACACATTTTCAATGGTAGACATGTCTGGACTGCAGAAAGGTTAAGTCTAGTTCCTGCACTCTCTTACTATGAAGCCATTCTGTTGTAACACATGCAGAATGTAGCCTGGTGTTGATTTTTGAACTTTGCATTAGTAACAATCAAGATGATCCTTTTCCTCCTTGGTCTGAAAAACACAACCAACATTATTTCTGAAAAATAACTTGAAAGGTGGACTCTTCAGACCACAGCACACTTTTCCACTTTGGATCAGTCCATCTCAGACGAGTTTGAGCCCAGAGAATTTGGTGGTGTTTTTGGATGTTGTTAATATATGGATTCTGCTTTGCGTTGTAGAGTCCTAACTTGCATTTGTAGATGCAGTGACGAACTGTGTTTACTGACAAGGGTTTTCTGAAGTATACCCCAACCCAATAGGGTGACATTTATTACAGAAGCTTGTCAGTTTTTAACGCAGTGATCACAATGCATTCAATGTTGGGTTTCAGCTTTGTCCTTTATGCACAGAGATTTCTCCAGATCTCTTCTTTGTAGCTTTTTCAATGAAATAGCTGTAAAAGACAGTTTACAAATTACAGCTCTCTGTTTTATGCGCATTCTGTTTACCTACTGTCCTAAATTGTTTTAGCGTTGGATTTACATAGAAACAATTAATAAGGTCCTTAAAGGTAATGAAAGAAACCTATTTAAAATGCAGCAGAAAAACAAGGTGAGGCTGTGTAACTGTTTAGATTGAATTTGAGATTGTATTTAAGATAATTCAAATGTCCTGTTTGCCATTCACATGAGCCAAAGATGCTAAAGCTCCGCTCCGGGGTGTGTTGGCCTAATTTAACCTCTGGTTGCAAGCTTCCATTACCTGTTAGCTATGCTAGCCTCTTAGCTTCAGTTCAAAGCTAAAAAAGCAAACTTCAGAGCCCAAACATGTCTCGATTACTTGACTGCAGTTGGAGTAACGAGGGAAAACTGTTTAAACCTATTGAAAATGCATTATGCGCATGCTAGCTTCTGTGATTAGCAAAGAAGATTGTGTGAGGTTGAGAGCTTTTGCGTGTGTCCACTTAGCCAAAAGTTTTGACCTTTATATTACACAAATCCATCCATTAATGCAAAGCACCCCACACGTGACACAGCCTGTTTTTGGAGTGCAGGGATTTGAATGTAAAACCTGCACTCTGCTTTTGAAAAGGCTTGACAGGTACAATATGCAAATTTCTCTGGAGGCCAGGCACACACGCTATGCACTTATGCCTCAGGTAAAGCTACCTGCTGGCAAGAGATGACCTCACCAGCCCACAGTGTTCTCATACACTCACTTTTAAAAAGCAGGAAAGCAAAACTACCTGTTCACACATGAAGTAGTGAATAGAACAGATAGTTAACTTGTTAATTGCTTGTAATTTCTGCATAATTAAATGGTTAAGATGTAAAGAGTGGTTTGGTATGAAATGTTCTGTTCTAGAGAAAATAATTTGAATTTTTCATAGTGTTGGTGAAGGGAACCAGACATCTGAAAAGTTTAATGCCTTTATATTGTCAGATAAAAAGATACTGTACAGGTAAAATTTTTGTTCACCAAAGTGCAGTGTAAACCCTCAAAGCTGCAACAGTAGTTTTATGTTATGTACTTTATTGGTCCTACAAAGGAAATTTGTAATTTTGCTGCCTAACTATGCCAATTCTGGGAGCAGCACAGCATCACCAGCAGATCAGCACCGCCTGGGGTAGTAGAGCTCTTTCAATGCGGTTCCGGAGACCATCCAGTGTTGTGGAACCAACGACAAATGATCTGAGCTGTTGGAGGTTCACTGCAGGTAAAAATCACGTGGCACAGTTACAACGGATTCACTCTTATTGAAGTGGAGAACGCAAGACGCTTTCTGCTCAGGGGTTGCATCTCCTCACAGACTGAAGGGAGCCATCTTCCGATGACAGTCAGAAACTCTATGATCCCCTCTTTCAATTGGTATGTGATTGGTTCCTAGGCACCTCACAGTTGTAAAAATATGGCGCTTTGAAATCGTATACATTTTTTTAAATCATTTTGTATTTTAGGCTACATATTATTTAATGTTATAATATACATAATATATTAGAAAATATGATACAATGTATTAATATACATCATGTTTAATAAATGATAATGAATGTACAATGAAATACAAACAAATTTTTTTTTTTTCCTCTTCTTTTTATTTTTATATTCTGAAAAGATGTTAATCTCGTCTCATTCTCAGCCACTCCTGGTCTCAGTCTTGACTCAGACTCGCCTCTAGTGGTCTTGACTACAGCACTACAAAAACCAAAACATTCTTTTTTTTCATATTTACCACTATTTTACCCTTATCAAAATCACATATAAAACATTCAGAATGGACCACTTGTTGTAGTCATCGTGACCCCTAGTTCCTCTCACCACCATCATTCAGAAACACAGTCATTTAGTTTCTCTACAATGAACCATTTCACATCACACCACTCTGAATGACTGTGTTTAGGTCTGAAAGATTGAATTTGGCAGAGATTTTGAAAAATTGTTTCGTAGATGTTTCCCCTTTGGCAAAATCTAAGAAAGCTACTTATACGTCACCTTAAAACGTTCGTATTTTTGTCTCAACCATAGCTTTTAAAATGGGGTGTGATACAAATTTGTGAGTAAAACACCTACTTTTATACACTGTTAGACTGTTACACACTTTTAAAATAAAAGTGCCAAAAAGCTTTCTTTGGAGCACTGCTCTAGAAGAACCACTTTTGGTTCCCTAATGAACCTTTTAGTGTTCTTTAAAGAGCCATTTTTGGAAATGAGTTGTGAGAACCTGTTTAAAGTTTATGAAATCCCCATATAACGTGTAGATTCTACACCAATTAAAGTTTTTTTTTTTCCATTCAAGCCAAGCACCATTCAAAATCCTTTATTTGTAGGAGTGTTTTTATTGCCAGTAGCTTCTCAAAGTGATATGATACAAACTGGAATAAAAGCTTTATCATTTTTGTAGATTCACTCTTGTAACTTTGAACAAACTTTCATAGTGCAAACAATATCCATTGTGATGGTGGTGACAGGATAGCAATGAGCTTCTCACTAATCATCTTCTGTTCATTGCCATATGTCTAGTATATGACATTAAGATAATGGCAGCTTACAGTGGGCCCATTTAAAGTCACTTTGACCTGTAAAGTTTTATGATGCTCTCTGCACTTTCTGGCCTAATGGGCTTTAATGTTCCCTTCCTGTCAACTAAAAAAAAAACATTAAAAAAGTACAGTATTTTACAGAGCCAGTCAGCCCTATACACTCACTATTTACGTTGCTTAGGGCCCCACAAATTACACAAGGGCCCTGCCCCACCCCTCATGTCCTCATGAGAGGATAAAGCAGAACTATCCTCTAGTTATGAAAAAAAACACCATGAGAGTGAATTGCAGGAACAACAATCAGGTAAACTTGTTCTGTCTTCTCTCTAAGTTTTATATCAGCAAATACCAAAACAGCGAGAATGAAATACAACTATTTATTACATTTAATGAACGGCAGTGTTTACAAGCTGCAGCTCAGAAAAGATAATTGCGTCACGTGTAAACGTGTTCTTATGCACCTGCATGAAATGAAACTCATACTTTGTAGCAGCAGCCTCTGTGGAGACCAGTCCAGTCCAGACAATATATGGGCATGATGGCACACTCCTCATAGGAGCACATCATTTTAAAACAAGACAGTGATTATCTAGTGTTTTAGTTAAAATGGAAAGCAATAGATTGACATTGAATATTGATTAAATATTGAATTTAAAATATTGATTAACTGAGCATACTGAGCAACATGGATGCACATCTCTCAGTAAAACCACAGCATAATAGTACTTTATATTTGAAAATGTATAAAAGGAAATCTGGTAGAGTAGGTGTGAATGAGCCTGATGCAGCTGATAAAATGAATCACACCATTATCTATAATTTGAAATATTGTTTATACCTCATTTGGGCCTGTACAGATCTGCTTATTCTTAGACCCACAGATTGAGCAAACTGTTTTAAAGGAGGGAGAATTGTGGTGGGAGCACTGAGGTGTCAGATGTGGCAATTGCAAATGGCTCATTTGTCAGGTTGCAGAATTTTGCTTAGGGCCCCAGGGAGGTCAGGACCAGCTCTGGTATTTTACCCTAAGGACAAACCCAAGTTAGGAAGCAGTCACTTCATCACATCTCTTTGATCAGCTGCAATATGCAAATGAGTGTATATCTTTGAACAATATTTCTGATCTCTAATGTGGAAAAGATAAAAAAAAATATATATACATTAAGCAGGATGTCTGTGGTTGGTATCTTGACCAAACGTACTTATTTGAAGGTAGTTGTGAGCTCTCAGGTCAGTTACTGGAAGGTAGGTACCGAGTTTAGTCAGTATTAACACAGTTAACTGGGTTAAATATATGAGAGAAGTGTAGAATGAAGGTATAATGCCTATTTTCTATTGTATTCCAGATCTCTGGAACATCAAGAAACTGCTTGTTCACCATAAAAGTGACAAATCCAGATGTTGAAGATCTTGCTAACTGGCCAGGGTGGACAATACTTGAGCAGTTGTACCTCAATACTACACTCCTAAAAAGGATGGTTCTTCAAGGGATTAAAAGGTTCTTTGCATGGTGAAATGGATCTTCATACTGATGGAGAATGTGTTGTTTATGGTTCTATGTAGAACCTTTTTGGTGCTACACAGAACTATCTTAAAAAAGGTTCTATGTAGAACCATATACAACACAACTCCTTCTTAAAAAGCAATTCCACCATGCAAATAACCATTTAAGCATAACATGGTTCCGTATAGAATGCATGGTTCTATACAGAACCATTCCCTTTACTAGAGAACCCTTGAAGAACCATCTTTTTAAGAGTATATACTAAAGTATTTTATTTATGTATTTATTTATTTATTGGAAGATTTGTACTCAAGTATTACTGAAATTGCTTTAATTCTTTACAATTAAATTAACTGACTCAAAATATCTGAGTCTTTATTTTATGAGTTGAATCGTCTACTTTCTTGTTGGATGTACTTCAGTGCGTACATGCAAATATAGTCTTATACTCGAGTATAATTTTGGCTCTGTACTTTTAGTCTTTTTAATGGTGTAAGATTCGGACATGTTATCATGCTTTCACTTAAGTACTGTTGCCACCGCTGATAACTGGAAGTTTGAGGTGATATTACTATATCTTGTAGTTCCACTGAAGAGAGTAGAAACAATAGCAGAAGACAGTGAGCCGAGATTGTATAGGTTCTCTGCAGAAAGCGTTCTTGGAAGACTCAAGCTTTTAGGTCAGATTGAAGCTTTTAGGTCAGTAGCGTTGCTTTGTTGTAGAAGTGCCGGAGGCCACAGTGACAAGTGGTTCTCAGGGGCCCTCTGAGTCCTTTTACTATCTGGGCTTAAAAAAAAGTTTCAACCTCTTTAAGTCACATAGCGACTCTGTAGTCTGTCCTCTAGATCTCTCCTTCCTCCATACTTCCAAAGCCGGGAGTGCCAGCAACTAGGTCACCACTTATGGAGTTCTCTTCAAGCAAGAAGCAACTCAAGTAGAAGAGAAAATGATAACTGCTACACCTAATGGTGGAGTTCACAATGCATTAAACTGGAGGAACAACAGAGCATCTCTAAAGGGCCCATGTCCCACATTATTCATGTGTTTTATTTTTCCTCTGAAGAGGAAAATTTATGATGCTTGTGAGGGTTCATGTATCCAAAACGGCCATAATTCATGACTATTTTTCAACCTCTCTTTATCCCTTAGAATTAAACACACTGTTTTTGTTACTGTGCCTTTAAGACATAGATATGTAAATGAGGTCTGTTCTGAGTGGCTGCTCTGGATTTTGCTTGTTCAAAAAGCAGTGCAGATTGAAATTCTTCAAATTCAAGGTGAATGGGTGAAGCTAAACGGCCACAGGCTGAATTAAAGTGTTATATCTTTTATTCACATCACAAAAGCAACAAATTCAAAATAGGCTTGTTTTATGCCGTTTAGGTTCCACATATGGACCGTATGCACTTTGGAGTGAAGAGTATGTTTTAAAACACATTGTGCAAGACATCACAGTTCATCAAGCCCTTTTATTTCACAAAAGGGAAATATATTCAAGTTTTTTTTTAGAGATATAGGCCCTTTAAGGTTCTTTAACCTTCATGATGTGATGATGTGGCGATTTAACCAGTAGTGATTTAAGTGTCATTATAATTAAGCAGTCTGCTAATAAAGATGCTACATAAAGCTACAACCGTTTGCCATGACTTTCTGACAAGAGTCAGCCACAGTTTTTCCTGTTTTGTGCTTTTCTTTTCTTGCTTGCTTCACAAAACTAAACAGAAAACATTGTCAAAAACATCTGTGTTACATGTAAGTTTATATATAACCATAAAAACAGCTGTCTCAAATATACAGCATTGTGCAAAAGATTTTTGTGCTTTTGTTTTCTTCCTTGCTTCACAAAAAGACAGTGTTTCAGTGTTTTGCAGCTGTTAGTCATAAAACACTTTTGTGCACTTTTTATTATTCTTGTTTATTATTTTTTATTCGGGATATCTTCAGATATTGTTTTATATTCCTATTTAATATAGTATTTAGAATTATAATATATATTAATTATAACATTTATTACTTTTATATTATTGCTCATTTTTGTTTTTGTCTAATTAATATTCTTAATGTTATTAACTTTAGTATTTATTCGTTTATTTTGGTGTTTTTTGTTTTTTTTTCTTGTCAGTTATGTTATTCATTCATATTCATTTATATTCCTGTTCATTTTTTTTACATTTTGTATAATTATTACTTAATTATCATTTATGTTTATTTATTATACATTATTGCTTTTGTTCATCATTATTTTATTCTTATTATTGTGTTTATTTTATTTCATGGCTTCTTTCTTTATATTTTTAATTCTTATTTTTTTGTCATTAATATTATTTTTTTCCACCCTCAGTCCATCAAATCCCGCCTCCGTTCGAGTTTGAACTACTAGCCAATCATCGCTCAGGGCGCGAGACCACACGAGCCAATCCGGGGGCAGGGGGCGTGGTTTGTTGACGGAGTTAAAAAGAGAGCGCTATCCAGTTCCTCACCGTCTGCTGTCACTGAGGGTCTGTTCGGTGGGTTCAGACACGTGAGCTGCGCCCGTTTATTTACAATATTGTAAACCGTCCTGGTCACGTGCTGCTCCCTCAGTGAGCCCCGCGAGCTGAGAGCGTTCATTACATCGCACGTGAGAAGGTCTCTTTTCTGTTTGAAGGCGGTGATGAAGGTCATCTGTGGCTCTTCTTCATCCACATTCTCCATCAATCTGAAGAACCATTTCACCATGCAGAGAACCATTTAAGCACGAAATGGTTCTTTGCATAGAACTCATGGTTCTATTTAAGACCATGAGTTCTATATAGAACCATGAGTTCTATATAGAACCATTTCATACTTCACATTTAGGACCAGGAGTTCTAAATAGAACCATTTCATGGTTCATATTTAGGACCATGAGTTCTGTGCAGAACCATTTCATATTTAAATGGTTCTTTACAAGGTGAAATGGTTCGTCAGATTGATAGAGAACGCGTTGTATGTGGTTCTACATAGCACCAAAACGGATTCTTCTATTGTAACGAGGTCAAGCTTGTAACAGTAGAAGAACCCTTTTTTGGTGCTGTATAGAACCACTGTCAAAAAAGTCATTCATAGAACTTTATACAACACATTCTCCATCAATCTGAAGAACGATTTCACCATGCAAAGAACCTTTTAAGCATGCATATGGTTCTATTAGGAGCTCGTGGTTTCTATTTTCCATTTCATAGTTCATATTTAGAACCATGAGTTCTGTATAGAACCATTTCATAGTTCATATTTAGAAGCATGCGTTCTGTATAGAACCATTTCATCGTTCATATTTAGAACCATGAGATTTTTATAGAATCATTTCATAGGTCATATTTGGAACCATGAGTTCTGTATAGAACTCAAATGGTTCTTTGCATGGTGAACTGGTTCTTCAGATTGATGGAGAATGTGTTGTATGTGGTTCTACATAGCACCAAAAAGGGTTCTTCTGTTGTAACAAGGTCAAGCTTGTAACAATAGAAAGAACCGTTTTTGGTGCTGTATAGAATGATTATGAAACTGGTTCTGTTTGCAAACATATTAGCATGAAGTGGTTCTAAATAGAACCATTCCCTTCACTGAAGAACCCTTGAAGAGTCATCTTTTTTAAGAGCAGCTTCCTCTTCAGCGTGACTTGACAGTTCTGACAGTCAAAACAGTGGGAGAAGCCATTACCTGCATGGATCTATTCCCCTCTGCATTATTTAAAAGCTTAAATGTCCTTGTAGCTGGGGTGGGGGGTGTGGGGGTGTGGGGGGTATTACGGCCAATTAGATTAACGTGCTGTCAAACAGCGTTATCCATCCGCGTCCATTTCCGCTGCTCTCTACGGATTATACTTCCTGCTGTAATCTTTCATAACAGTTCCCAGAGATCACTGAGGTCAAACTCAGCCCATAGACTTACAGACCAGCTCTGAAAGAATAGCTGCTCGCTCTCCAGAATGGAGGGGAAACAGCGCTTTGTGCACACATGGTCCATGCAAATGATCCTCCAGCATTTATCTGATCTGGGTCTACAGTGGGAGTTCGTATCCGGACCACTGCCCATGCTGTTAAGCTGAGGAGCCTATACAGCTCTACTGTGAGCTACAGCCTCAATAGTGTCCACTGGAGCTATTAGCACTGGTGGTAACAAAGAAAAGCAACAATGTCCATCAAATGGCTTTCATTAGCTTGATCTTACACTGAAACACGAGAGAAATTCAACCATTCAGTGAGTCACTCAAATAAAAACTAATTGTAAAAAATAAACAAATTCCTCCAAAACTCCAGGGGAAAACATTGTCAAAACCATCTGTACTACATCTAAGTTTATGTATAACCATTAAAAAAACACTTGTCTCAAATATAAAGTACTGTGCAAAAGTTTAGGCACCCATGACAACTGTTTAAAACAATTTTTAAGAGCAAGTGTAAAAACACTACATAACATTAGAAGACTTAACACTATATCAATACAGAATAACATAAGACTTGTGTCTTGTGTTTAAAACAGCTATTAATAGGTTTTTCAGATGAATACACTTAAAAAAATATCGATTTGATTCCTGACTTCTCGCTACACTTCAGTCATTACATGTATTTGTCCAATTTCATCAGTAGCTCAACTGATTTAATGTAATGAAGGACTGGTCAGCTGAAACAGGTAACTGGAAATAATGGACTTCTCGAGGAGAGCTTTGTAAATGGTTAAGATAACACACACATAAAAAAAACAATATATTGTTCATTTGTTTATTAGTAGATTTTCTAATGTTAGTGAACAAATAAACACATACTGCCCAGATAAATGGATTTGCATATCATTTTCTTAGAAGCACAGTACTGCATAACCATAATACTGAACAAAAAATGCCTGTCATAGTATATAACAATGAAAATGTACAAAAACTCATGTGTTAAAAGCTTCTAAAAGGCACCTTTATTAAACATAAATCCAGTCTATCATATAAATCAGGTGCATATGCATGTATATTCATGACGCTGAACACGGAAGAAGCATTGTGTGCTTTAAGATTTGGTAAACGTCTGGCTGAACTAATGTATGGTCACTATACTGTGAATGTTTGTGGTAGACTTAAAAATGTAATTATGAGCATTGTTACTACCATTAGTTGTATTATTATTAGTAGTAGTAATAGTAATAGTAGTAGTAGTTGTAGTAGAATTAGGAATAGTACTACTATTAGAAATAGTATTATTATTAGTAGTAGTAGTAATAGTAGTAGGAGCAGTCATAGTAGAAGTAGTAGTAATATAGTTTTACTACTATTCCTAATAATAGTAGAGGTACTATTACTATAAGTCACGAAGTACTATTAGTATAGTTTAGTATTATTAGTAGTAGTAGTGGCCATAGTGGTAGTAGTAGTGATAGTTGAAATAGTAATAATAACAGTAGTAATAGTAATAATAGTAGTAGTACTGCTCTAATAGTAGTAGTAGTAGTAGTAGTAGTAGTAGTGCTCTAATAGTAGTAGTACTACTACTAGTACTGGTCATAGTGGTAGTAGTAGTGGTGGTGGTGGTGGTGGTAGTAGGACCAGTGATACCACCACTACTACAACCACTAATAGTAGATCTACTGCTATCAATAGTAACATTAGTGGTAGTAGTAGTGATAGTAGTAGTTGTAGTAGTAATGGTACTAGTACTAATACTACTAGAAGTATGGTAGCAGTACTGGTGGTGGTGGTAGTAGTAGTGAGAGGTGTGGTCATAATGATAATAGTAGTGGTAGTAGTTATAGTAGTAGTAGTAATAGTTGTAGTGCCATTAGTATTAGTAGTAGAAGTAACAGTAGTATTACTAGTAGTCCTAATATTAGCAGTAGTAATAGTAGTTTTATTACTAGTCCTAATGACACTATACATGCATTTACTAATAAGTCACTAAGTACTATTAGTATTAGTAGAGGTAGTGGTTGTGATAGTTGCAGTAGTAATAGTAATACTAGTAGTAGACATAGTTATGATAGTATTAGTAATAATAATAGTAATAGTTGTAGTACGTTTAGTAGTAGTGGTAGCAGCATATTAATAATATTATTAGTACTGATAGTTGTAGTAGTTATAATACTAGTAGTGTTAGTAGTAGAACTAGTAATAGTACTAATCAGTTGAGTGCCATTAGTAGTAATAGTAGTAGTAGTGTATAACCTAAGCATTTTCTGTTAGGTCACTAATCATCTAGCTTTACTTTGTCATACACATGCACACATTAAAACTGCACTGCAGACCAAGTGATCTTTTCCCCATAATGATTAATACTGATAATGATTAGCTCAACTATGAAAACTTCCTTCAGTGTGTTTTTACTACAGAGGCTCTGTGGGCTCATTTCTAAACATCTCTCATGCACTGTTTCTGTGCCCTTCAGTCTACCCTGAAAAGAAAGAAACAGGATTGATTGTGCTGTAGTTTGTTGTGTTGTCTGTGAATCTTTTTCCTATCTGATGATGTAGAACATGCTATTCAAACAACCGTCAACAGCCGGACAAAAACAGCCAAATGTGGAGATGAAAAATGAACTTCTACTGTCAGCAGAGGGAACAAAGGCCGTTTTTAAGGCTGCTTTTTGGTTTCATTGTGTTCTCTTCAGCAATCTTTTCCCTGTTTTTATTAATCTTCTTCCCACATCACGCTTGCTATTGTTTTCCCACCATTCAAACGAACTTGAATTGTTGTGCCGTTTGTACATTTGAATGCACGCAGACTATTTCTGTACAGTGTACTTCATCTGTTTTTCTGTTCTCTCTCTCGCGCTCTCTCTCTCACTTGTGCTTTCCATCTCTCTCTCACTGTCCGTCTTCTCTCTCTCTTCCTCTTTCTCCATCTCCCATTTTTCTCTTTCCTCGCTCTTTTATTTCTCTTTCTCTCTTTTCTCTTTTCTTTCTCTCGCTCCCTTTTCTTTCATTCTTTTCTCTCTTCCTCTCACTGTGCTTCTCTACTTCTCATTTTTTTCTATTCTCTCTCCTTTCTCTCTTCCTCTTAGTCTTCATCTCTCTACTTTTGTCTCTGGTTTTCTCTCCTCTCTCTTCATCTGTGTCTCCTTATCTCTGTCTTTTTCCTCCATCTCTCTCTTTTTTCCTTTCACTCTATCTCTTCGACATTGTCTCTCTCTCTCTTTCTCTCTCTCTCTCTCTCTCTCTCTCTCTCTCTCTCTCTCTTTAACCAGTGTACATTAAGTTAAATCTATATGATCTTCATTGAGTATCACAGTTCAGTTGGACTGTATGAACCAGTCTCATTTGGACTGATGCGTGTTTGCATGCGTGTTTGCATAATGCATGTGTGTACGCTGCCATGGCTACTAATGGAATCCTCTCAGATAGCGCAATGTTCTGTCTGGAGGGATAATGGCCCCTCCTTCCTGTGTGCATGTGTCTGTCTGTGTGCTTTCTCGTAGGTGTAAATGTAAAAGAGGCATCAGCGCCCGAGAAATGTTTGATTGTTACTGTTATTTTTCACTTCAGTTCGAAAAAAAAGCCTGCAAATGTTTTGTTTCCATAGTCCCTGCACTCTTAAAGGGCCTGTATCATGGACGACTGAATTTTCTTAGCAGTTTGCGCAGGTAAACACTGTTAAAGTTTTAAAATGTACTATTCACTATTCAGGTGATAGAGTCCAGAAAAGGATATTAAGCTGCAAAAACAAACCATTGTGAATCTACTGTTTTTGTGATGTCACAAAAACCAATACTTTTACTTAATTTTGCCCATTCAGCCTTTAGCAGTTTAGCTCTGCCCATTGATGTTAAAGTTATAAGGGGGTGTTTCAGCCCAGGCTGCTTTTTGAATGAAGCCTAATACAGTACAGCCAATAAGAACAGGTCATTTAAATATACAGACATATACAAAACTTTGAGCACCCCTGGTCAAATGATTTTCTAGGTAAAAATAAGTTAACTTTTGCATATTTTAATTTCACAGCTACTGTTTATTTGCTGAATTAGCATTTTAGGGGGAAAAAAAATGTGTGACGTGCAAAAGTTATGGCATGTTTTATATTTAGGTTTTTACCAATAGGTTAAACTGAGCAAACAGAATAGGAATGCAATTTGCTGAAAAATGAAATATTCAAGTGTCCTGTAGAGGATGTCAGCTTATTTTCACTTAGAAAATCAGCAGAACTTCTGCTTAACCCTTGTGTGGTGTTTGGGTCTGTGGGACCCATTTTAAATGTTTACCAAAAGAAAAATGATGTGATTTATTATTATTTCAACCTCAAACTTCTTGGCCTTTGCTCATTTTCTGTGAAGGTAACAAAAATATGTCCTGCTGGTGAGACGTCAAATGCAGAGAAGGCAACACATCCCAAGAAGCCCAGCTTCTGCAGCCATCCTGAGCAGCATTCAGGAGGAGGAGGCTGGTGTCCCTTCAGCCTACAGACCCACAGAACAACGATCTGCAGAATCTAAAGTGTTAGATGCTGTTGCATATGTTATGTCCGACTTTCTTACCTTGACTAACTATAATGTGTGTGTGTGTGTGTGTGTGTGTGTGTGTGTGTGTGAGTGTGTGTGTGTGTGTGAGTAAGAGTCAGAGAGAGAATGTGTGAGAGAAAGACAGACAGACAAGGAAACAGAGAGAGAGAGAGAGAGTGAGAGACAGAGAGAGAGAAAGATGTGAGAAAAATTCCTGATCTAAGTATTTTCATCATTCTAGGTTGCGGCGAGTAGCAACAAAAAGAAGTGCTGTGAGATGTTTGGACCCAAGATGGACAGAAGGACACAGCATACATGCATCATGTGCAAGAAACGCATATGCAACACACACACAGTAAAACTCTGCCCCTCCTGTGTTGTATAGGCTGGCATGAGCAGACTCAATGGGGCTGGTGTTCTGTGTAGACTGATGTGATATTATGTACCGTAGATGATGAAAAGCAAAAGCTCTTTGCTATTTTACATTGAGTAATGTTATTCTTGAATTGTTGCACTATTTGATCTTTCACAAAGTGGTGAACGCCTACACATCATTACTTTTGAAAGACTCTGCCTCTCTGGGATGCTCTTTTCATACCCAATCATGTTACTAATCTGTTGTCAATCAAACACCAGGTGTGTTTTTTAGCATTACACAAACCTACCAGTCTTTTGTTGCCCCCATCACAACTTTTTTGGAATATGAAGCCTTACATAGCCAAAGTTTTATTACACACTTCTTATTTGGTCTAAATAAATATTTAACAGTTTTTTTTTTCAAACTGTTGTTAAAAGCATGTATTTAAACTCTATCAGGGACAATGCACATTAATCACCACAATGTGTTAGCCAGCTACCTAATTTTCAGCTTTGTTCTCTGTGACCTGATGATATAAGCCAAAAACAGCATAACTGATAAGATATAGACAAGTCCTACTAGCCATCCAAAGTTGTAGTAATTCATCTAGCTTTGCAGATAGCCCGCAGCTGAAACTGACTACTGTACTTTATTAGTGATTCATTACTGGTAGCTATTTGACAATATACCAGAAAAGACAAAGTGGTCTCCAGCGAGTAGTTACTGTACTGCTGGTAACATGTAGTGCAAAATCTATAAGTACTTATCAATACGTCTACTGCACACCGTGGAGCAGCATCCATCACTTAGAGTGAAATATAGTGGCTAGAGCAGGCTATCAGCGTGTGTATGTGTGTGTGTGCATTTGTGAATCTGAGTCATGATCAGTAGATGCTGTTCTAAGCATCATCTGTGCCGTCTTAAAGCAACAGACACAATTTTCCCCGACCCCCAGTGTAGTTGATTACCCAAGACATGTTTAGTGTCTTTGCTTCTATAGTTTTGCACTGAAGCTAGAAAGCTAATGTAGCTAACAGGTAATGGGATTTTATTATTACCAATTAGCATTATAGTAATGGAATCGTATGCATAAATCATCACACATTTGCCTCAAATGGCATTGGGTTTTGAAGCAATCTCGAGTATATTTATGTGGTTTCTGAAATTGACAAAAGTATGAACAAAATATAGTTTCATGGCATAATCTTGTCGATTTTGTCAATGAGGAAACCTCAGGGCCTTCTAGGCCTTCAGAGAAGGAGTAATGACTTCTGGAGTTGGACTGAATGCTTTACAACTCAAATTCAGTACCAACATTACAAAGTAACAGAGGAATCCCACTGGGTTAGGCCAATTTCATGAGAAAAACATCACTGTAGGTCAGTGTTTCCCAACCCTGGTTTTCCCTTCTCTCAACACACCTGACTAATCAGCTCACTACCAACCCCTTACATTACCCCCTTTAAGATGGTGTGTAACTGCTGGGAAAACACCAAAAAGTGCAGGACATGGTGCCCCATGACCAGGCTTTGGACACACTGCTCTAGACCTTGTGGAAGTGCTAGATACTGCTGCTTTTGAGTGATCTCAGTTATAATGGGTTTCCCACCAGAAAGCACCAAATGAACATCTTTCGAAGTGAGAAAATGTAGTCAAGTACTTTAAATCTTTCAAAGCAGCATTAATTGGCCGACTTTGACATCAACGCTTTTTTTATCATGGCAGACTTTCTGTCTAAGTTTCAACACAGCCACAAAGTCTGAAAATCAGTGTGTAACATTAAGAACTGTCACTACCGTAACACATATTTTCTGCAATTAAGTACACTTTATAGCGTTTTAGATTATAATGATATATTATGATTTTATGCATGTAAAACTGTGTTTGCTGGTCATGTACTGGCTAGGATTTTAGAGTTATGCTCAGAATTAGGTAAAATTGCTACCACTGAAACATTTATTAAAGTTTGGTAGTGTTATGATTGTTTTGTTGATGACAAAATGGAATGTTCAACCATGTATTTTAATGAAGTAAACAGAATTAAGGTATAGGATCACTCAAAGCAAAATGATTCCTGTCTAAAGTCCACATCAGTTAAATGTCCGAAATGTATTTTGAACTCTGACTTTGCCAATTTGGTAGAATAATCAATATAAAGGTGTACAAGGTTTCCTCTATTGTTGGATGCACCATGTTTTTTTCAAGCAGGCCCGTAAGCTTATTCAGAATAGATTTAGGATCAGAAAGTTCTTATTATTGATTTGTTGAATCAGAGTGTTGACAAAACACCACTGATGTTTGACTTCTCATTTATTTTCTTGTTCAAAATGGTCATTAGAGACACACACTGAATAAAAGTGTCAGACGTTTCAGCTTTGTTAGATCACATTCTTTACATATCAAATAACCACAACTACAGCATTCAGGATTCGTGTTGTTAACAGTAAAGAGTAGATAACGTGGCAAAGAAAGACATTTTTGTGCCAGCCTTAAAGAGTTAACAACACAACACAGTATGAAACAAGTCTATGGTGAATTAATTGTGCATCCCTTCTCAGATCACATAACGTCAACACACACACACCCTGTCTGGTATTCCCCGCTCAGTCTTTCATCATCTCCTTGCCTCCTTTAAACACTCAATCAAATACCAAACACCAATTTAAATTTTAGTAAGTGTCATTTCATTGTGATGGGGAATATCCTAAACCCCTGTTTATTTATGTATAGCACCCCATCCCCAACCCCCTCTCTCTCCCAGCTCCCTCAATCTCATTAATATGCTGCTAGCGTACAGCCTCATGACACGCGCCACTGGCTTACTGGCCCAGTCAGACAGGTGATGGCCTGTCTGCTGGCTGCTGTCTGGGGAAACTCCCCGACTCCGCACTTATTGCCTTTCAGAAACTGGGAGAAAGCGCAGGCTGGGAACGTGGAGTTCCTTATAAATCTGCAGCTTAATTACTTCAGCCTATCTTTATTATGCCTACCACGGAAGGGCCAAACCCAAGTCATTACAACAAGACCAGCTCTAGCCTTAAATTTAAGACCAAGTCACAGCAGTATAGTACTGGAGTGGACATTCACCATGCAACAATTACAGCAGTGCATTACTGATTTAGTACAAAGAGAACTATCTTCCTTATTATGCCTAAGCAATAAACAGAAGCTTTGTTTTGATGTGATGCTGTGATGTTCTAACATGTACTGTTTACACAAGAATCTTATGACTACACTGCAAAAACAATTGTCTGCTCAGCCTATAAAACGTCACTCATGCAGTAACTAGCTGTTTAACTGCTTTCATTCAGGTCAAATAAAGTGTTGACTCAAATGAAGCAAAAGAAAATAACTGTTCAGACAAACAAAAGCCAATATTCTTCATCAAGCCAGATCACCTTCAAACCACCTCTTTTGTCATTGTTATTTTAATCAAGAGCTATCAAGTTGGTTCCAGCTCCTGGTGACTACATGGATTGTGTTCCTCCAGAATGTCCTGTCTTCTCTTTGGGTCTTCAGGCTTCTCAAAGGCTTGTTCATGATTCCTCTGATTGTCTCCTCTACCTCTTCTAACTGTTGCTAGCAATGAATTGGTTCTTCCTAGAAAAAAAAATAGAGCTGTTTTGTTATCAGGGGATCAAGTGAGAGCTGAGGCTTGATTTGGTCAAGAATCCATTTGTTTGTTTTCTTTGCCATCCAAGGTACTCTCATTTCCCTTGTTTGCAAAATTCCTTTGAACATTTGGTTTGATTTAGTTTTACCCTAATTTGCTATGATTAAACTGATTAACAAGTTAATGAAAATAAGGTGTGATTCTGGTGATCTGTAAAATGTAACATAAAATGAATGACAAATAAGATGTAGCCTACATACGAAAACAGTTTCTTAAGAAAATAAATGACTTTCTTAAGAGAATATTGGAATGTTTTAAGATCTTTTGTATCAGGCTTCTGTGAATGAATCAGTGAATCAGTGAATTCACTCATTCATTCAAGTTTAGCAGGCTGAAGATTCCCCACTGGGGCCACAATCAGCACCCAAGTAGCTTTTGGTGCTTCATATGAGTGACACTGTGCATCGTTGCTTTATATAAACATCATGCTATTAGGAGAAGTTTTATTCTGCACTTTTTTCTCTGTACCAGATGTAAAGTATCAGTGATGTAGGCTTACAAATGTTTGCAATGTAGGCTCATACAAACACTGATGAAATGTTGGTATATGATGTTCGAACATAATAATAGATATTAGGGTAATCAAGGGAATATTAATTCATGATGAAGTCATTTGCTCACGGGAAGAGGAAGAGATTATGGGCGCTGCAAAAATATCGGGATGATGTAGGTTGTCATTCGATATGGGCTCAGAAACTGGCTGATGTTGTTGTTGTTGTTGTCTGTTTGCCAGAAATGTTCCTTTTGCCCTGATCTTAGTTACTCCATGTTTTGTGAAAACAGTTGTGGTTACAGAGTGGAAAAAGGAAAGCTGTTCCTGGGCCAGTGCCAAAGGGCAACTTCTATTTAGTGTGTGTGATCTGCGGTGGGGCACCCAAGGGGGCTCTCTGGAGGCTCCGGGCTGGTTTGGGAAATGCCTGAGTGATGATGTAATGTTTACACAGGCAACCAAATAGAGAGGGATGGCGTGGAGGACGTGAGCTGGTGACCAAACACGGTAGAATGGTGCACCCCCCTCTCCCAACAGACAGATGCCATACAGATAGACAGAATGAAAACAAAGGTGGAGGCAGAGAGTTTGTTTGTTTGTTTGGTTGGTTTTGTACATGTTCAGGACAAAATGCCCAGACTATGTGGGAAAACAAGAGAAAAAAAATGTTTTTGTTTTGGTTTGGTTTTTAATCAGAAAAGATGAGCTGTATGTTCTTAAGAAACTGTAAGGCTTTGGTAGGTTTGGTAGTGCTGTGATTGTTTTGGTAGAGACAATTTTCAGTGACAATGTTCAGCCATTTCTTTTAATAACATAAATATAATTAAGGTATAGGACCACAAAGTACAACAACAAATATCAGCCCACTAAAATTAAAACATATTTATTTACAGGACTGAAAACTGCTTACAATGAGTCTTCAGAGTGAATCTTAACAACTATTTACACAATTGCTGTCAGAATTTGCAGATGATGTCGCTACAAGAATATGAGAGAGTGACAAACAGCACATTCAGCTTGAATCTGTTAAATAGCCAAGTTATATTTTCCCCCTCATTAGTTTGTGCCCAATATCACTTATATATGAAACATACCGTACTGTATTTATGTCATTTCTGATTAAAACAGCTATTAAGTACAAGTTATTCATGTAGTGTCTGATGTGTCTGAGGAGATTAAGATAATCCACTTGCATAAAGAGGGAGAAAGTGTAATGAAAAAAACAGGAGTTTCTAAAACTGTAGTTCAAAAAATGACTAAAGCCAAAAATGCAACAAACCTCTAAGGCTGAACTTTGAAAGTTTTCCCAAAAAGAATGAAAGTTGTAACAAAACCTCAAACTTGACATCCCAAACACTAAAATGATATTAAGTTTGCTTGTTTCTGTGTGGTTTTCTGTTAAATATATGTTTTCTCCTCTTTTCCTGGTAACTAAATAACTTGTACTTAATGGCTGTTTTGGCTTTTGAATTGTGGTGTCTGACTTTGTCATCC
Organism: Colossoma macropomum; assembly: GCF_904425465.1. Classification (NCBI taxonomy): domain Eukaryota; kingdom Metazoa; phylum Chordata; class Actinopteri; order Characiformes; family Serrasalmidae; genus Colossoma; species Colossoma macropomum. The sequence goes on from NW_023494808.1 coordinate 19,502,606, forward strand.
ACATCCACACCTTATATAAAGATGTGTGTGTATCACTGTGTGAATATAAAAGGAAAAAAAACACCAAGGTCTCAGTTACAGAGAAGCACAAAGGAACTAGGCTTGAGGCAAGTCATAAACGTAATCACAACACTTAGCACAGTCTTCAGAGGCTGTGTGCCTACACCCATCTATGTGGGCAATCTGTCTTCATACGACTACTCAAAGGCCTTGACTTTATTCTCATCATAGCTGCTGCTGACGATTATAGCTGCTGTTGACGCTGACGTGTGTCGTAACAATGTTGCTTACATGCTGGGAGCACTAAAGCCTCCCACGGTGCATCATAACTGAATTTGCAGTAACGTCTGTGCATTCATGGATGTTAGCTGTTATGGCAGGTCTGAGACCTACTTTGTGGTTTCTTTTGAAATGCTGAAGGTAAGGATGCTGAAGGAGAAGCTATATGCAGAACATCTGGAGAACGTTTACCTTATGGCCTTAACTTAAAGGTGCATTCTGGCCAAAAGCTGCCATTTAATGTTATTTGTCGTGTTACGTGATATTGTATATCAGTTTGACGCAATTTCATCCATCAGTGCTCTCTGTTCTCTCACTACAATACACAGCATGCATTGCGCAAACATGTCATACAAAATTGAGAATCGAGGATAAAGAACTCACGTAGAGGCTAATAAATACAGACGTGATATTCCGCTTCCTAGCAGTAACATTAGCTATCTGGCTTCCTTCTGCACTAGCCAGATAGCAGAGAAAAAAGAACAATCAACCCACCCTCAAGTTCCTCCCACCTTCAATATACATCATCAGAAGGGTTTTTTTCTAGTCTTTAATTCAGAGAATCTCACCCCAGAGGCTGCTGCAGCAGCACTGTAGGAGGGTGAACAGGTAAAGCAATGGTAAATTGTTTTTTATAATGGCCAGAGTGTCTCTTTAAAGTACTCCATCCTTCTTTGGTCATAGAAACATTTAAAAAACGTGGAACTGTGACTCGAAAGTGACTCCAGAGTGACCCCATATGATGATATCTTACTGTTATTGCGATAAAGTAGGTCATGATGTGCTTTTCCGAACATTATTTAAAAAGGTAGATATTGATCAGTTATAAAGATAAACAACAACGGGTGAAAATAAGTGGTTAAACTTCACTGTAACAGGCAGCTGATCGGAGGTCAGCTTTTATTTTATTCTTTTATTCTGTTTGACTTTCCTTCTGTTTCTTCATAAATGGTTTATTGCTGTAATGAAATACACTGTCCTTAAATATAGAAACACATTTAATAACACAGTGACTTTTAAAGTATGCTTTAGTACATTTTAGATGCATTTTAGTTGCAATACAACTCAAACTATCTAGTAATCAAATATGGATATCAGTGCAGCCACATTTAAATATTGTAAATTTCATGTGTAGTAGAATTTGGGTCTGAATAACTTTGCTTAAAGTAATTTCATTATTATAACTTCATAAGAAAGTACACTTAAATGCATTCCTTATTTGCTTAGTATATTTAAGTGTATTTAGTGTTACTGAAATATGGTTTATGCATCTAAGTCAGTACATCCAGTAGTACATTTATAATATATAACATTATAACATACCATACTGGTCAAACCTCTAGACCAATTAATGATTACAGTATGTTATTTATCATTTAATAATTTCATGTTGTTCCCAAAAATACTGGAGATTCAATGTTACGCTAAAGTTTGAACACCCCTGGTCAGAAGACGTGTTTTGTTGATTTTCTAGGTGAAAATAAGTTAACGCATCCTCTACAGAGAACACACTTCTGCACACTGTAATGCACAGTTACTGTTTATTTGCTGAATTTAACATTCTGGGGGAAAATAAAACATAAAATGTGACCTGTGGAAAAGTTTTGGCACATTTTTTTTTAGTTCATTTTTAATATGTTAAACAGCAAATAAGCAGTAATTGTGCACTAAAATGCTATATTTAAGTGTGCTCTCTGTAGAGGATGTGTTAACTTAGTTTCACCTAGAAAATCAACAAAACTCGTCTTCTAACCGGGGTGTTCATACCTTTGCATATAACTGTATGTACACTTGATTTAAACCTTTGAACAGCAGTGTTAGAGACAAGACAACCATGAAAGCACTAATGAACACTTTATCATTGCCTACAAACACCAAAACTGTTACAAATTTACCATCTGGTCCACATTGCCCTACAGCATTACTACAACTGTTACATTATTTACCGTCTGCAGGCCAAAGAGGAGCCGTTTTTCCAAAAAGACAACAGTCTGAATAGTTTTAGACTTTTGAGCTGGGCTGTGATGAGGGTTGATTGACGATCACCACTCGAGAGCAGTATTTTTGTTTGTCCATTGAAAACTTTCGGGAACCCATTTGGAAAAACTCGGAGGTTAACACTGGCAGCAGAAAAGAGCGTTAAAAGCCTGCAAAATTTGAGGGCCTCCTGAGGCTGTCAGTTTGCGGTGGAGATGTGGTTGTTTGAGCCTGTTTCGGACGCTTACCAGCAGCAGTAGCTCCAGGAACCACACGAGAAAGACTTGTGGGTGAACTTTACTAGCACGACATGGTCACGTTCAGCGTTTTCAGCTCCACCTACACCACCAAATCTGTACAGTGTTGGTGAATTCAAATTTGACTTCACCTCCAGTTCACACCAAAGTGTGGACACAACAAAGACACTTTATTTTTTAAAAGTTTATACAACACTAAATATAGTTTGAAGTGGTTTTGCTGATGGAGAGTCAGCCTAGCCATACACAAAAAGAACTACTAGCAATGAAACCTTATTCATGGTATAATTTCAAGGGGAATTACACTGTTCTTTCAATGTTTCTGCATAATTAAATGGTGAAGATGTAAACAAAGTAATTAAGAGTGGTTTGGTATGAAATGCTCCATTCTAGAGAAATTTACAAAGTCACAATTGATCACAGTGGTGGTGATAGGAACCATCTAAAGATTTTAAGGTCTCTAAAATCTCCCTCATGGAAGGTTTGATCAAAAAATATATTTTTAAAATCTATTCGTGGATTCATGCATAATAGTTCCCAAAAATATCATATATGTTCAGATCTACCACCATTTACCATCATCAACATTGCATGTTAAAACTAAGAAGACGTGTGTAGGTTCACTGTTCGTTTTACATTGTAAATAAAAAAGCAGGGTGTTGATACATTGAGGGCTCCACTCTAGACAAACTTAGAGAGACAGAATTGTTCACAGTGGTGGTGATAGGAACCAGACGTCTGAAGACTTTAATGTTTCTAACATTACAGAAAGTTATTACACCAAATGTTTATGAATTCACTGCATATTGTCTGATACATCTTTTACAAAAGTTCTGCAGTAACGTTTTGGCCTAAAACATAGTTACAATGTTACAGTTTCACATCTGTTCGGTTAAAGTGTTGAACGGTTAAGTGTTGACTGCTCATTCTTAAAGGTGGATGTAGTTAATAAAGCAGCAGAATGCAACTGTATTTGCATTGTTGCACTTAAATATAGTGTATATTGTAGTTACCCGCCTCTAGACGCTCATGCGGAGTGGCCGTGCTGATGACCACTCGAGGAGGCTCATGGGAGACGTGCACCCTTACTAAAAGTTGTTCCTGTTATTGTTTGTCAGGTAAAGATATGTGGTATGTGTTTACTGTGTTGTATTCAGTAACTACTGGACTGAAAATTATTCAGTAACTACTATAAAACTGATATGTAAGTGATGCAGTTATAATAAAAAGTATTAAACTGCAGGTCTATGTACAGGCCCTACAGGTATAAGGGGTTAAACTGACATTCTGAAATGTTTTCTGGCTTCTAGTCTCAGTCTGGGATATTTTTTTCCTGTAAATATTCCGGAAACAGCCCCCTTGTGTGACGACAGCGATTTGGGGCACAGCGTGTTCCTCCCCTGTGTGCTGCTGTGGATTATTGCATAATACTGCGTTGCTTCTGTCCAACCATAGCGATCTCACACAAGTCCTGGTGGCACTTTGGTGTCGTTCTTTTAGTTTAGTTTATTCGACAATAAAAGCTAGCAAAATCACACCTTGTTTCTCAAAGACAACCGAAGTTGGGCAGAATACATTCAACAAGTAGTGATGGCTGTGTACTGAGTACAGTGTCCTAAATGTATTCAGTATTCCAATTACAATACATAAAATGTAACATATTCAGAACAAGTTTAGAGCATGCTGATAAGGCAGATGGGAAAAAAACTCCTTTATTTTTACCTATTTGACATTGTTTTTCGCTCCAAACGCACCTCTAAAAATGACCTTTGGTATTGATTACTTGCATATTTGCTTATACGTATTCACGTATATTGTGCTGTTGTACTATACATGTGTGTATGGATTCGTTGGCTCTCAATCGGCTTGGCACCTTGTCCAGCAGAGAGAGCAGGAAGGGGGCCATTCACACTCTATTAGCTTCCTGCAGGCTTCTGTGAAGAAGGGAAGCACGTGTCGCCCTAATCATGCTGGCTTCATGCAGGATGCATGGATTTCAGAGCCTGGGAATCACAGCATTCCGGCCTAGGCCTCTTTCCTTTCTTCTGCTCGTCCGACAGGAAGCAATTGGCTAGCTTGTTTACGAACGGACAGCATGTTCCTTCCTCCATTCGCCCTGGGGCTTACAATCATGTAGTCCGAGAACAGTCAGAAAGTCATGTCAATATCCTGTCTTGTCTATTAGTTTATTTTATGGCTTTTAATGGGTTTTGCCATTGAACAGTTTTGCCTAGTAGCTTAGCTTCAACCTTTATTTTCACTTGAAATCTGAAATATATAGTGTAGGCATTCATTTTGTGCAATGACATCTGTTCTAGTGGTCATATCATACGCTGAGTGGCCTCTTTCATGTAGGACCCCATTTGTCAATGTAAAGTAGATTAAGCATCTACAAAAAAATGTATCCAAGCTTATACGTTAATATTTTTCTTATTATGCAGGTCCAAATCATGATCCCTAAGCTTTTGTTCCTGTGACCCAAAATATTTTTCCATTTGATGCTTGTTGATGTACAACCTAAGTGACTTGTAAAGTGTAAGTGAATTGCATAAAAGTAGCAAAACACAATAGTATTTGCCTTAAATAATAATATTTATTTCATTATTGCATGTGACTATCCTTTCTCAACACAAATAAAATGTACATTCAACTAAGATACTTTAAATGATCTCTTAATAGCATTATAGCATCACAACGAACAGTATATGACATTTGTACAATGGAAGACACAGCATGTTCAATCAGATCTTGCAAATATTTAAAATATATATATATCAATATATCAACCCTTTGATACTTGAAAAGTATGTGTATATATATATATATATATATATATATATATATATATATATATATATATATATATACGTACATCTCCAAGAACACTGTTTTAGGTTCCATAAAGCAAAGAAGAAAGTTGCAAAAGTTGGCAGAAAGAAATGTACAAACAGCATTAACAGCATATAGTCAATCTCTGTAAAATCTTTCAACAAATATATTAACAGAGTCTTTATACATTTGGTTCCTCTTTGTAAACTAATTCGCTTTGTGTGTAAATATTGCATATAAAGAGGGTGAATGGATGGTACCTAGAAGCGGGATCTCCCCTAGAATCCTAAAATCAAATTACAGATCAATTTACAGAATTACTTAATAAAGTGCCTTCAGGTCACGTGTCTCTCTTTTTGCAGGCCTATTAAAAAAGAATCTATGGTGTGGGAATATATCTACATTAGTGCTATGCAATACTAAGCATTTTTCAGCAGTACAATTTGAAAAACATCTCATTTTTTTGTTTGTTTGTTTACTTTGTTTTGCCATTTACTTCAGAGATTATGTCCTAATCCTTTTCAGCCGGAAGAGACCTGCTAAAGTTCCACTGACGAAAATGCTTCTCTAATAATAGCGTTGTACACAGTTTGCAAAGTTAGAGAGAGAGGGGGAAAAACACACTAAATGGAGAAAATAAGCCTAGTTGATTTGGTGCAGCTCTTAATCTGTGCCTCCCTAGGTTGTTTACTCTGTCCTCTTGCACAATGTAAGTGGGTTACGTGCTCTACATTCAAATGTGTCATGTGTTACAATCTAGAGTTGCTGCTGGCAGTAGCACTGTAGCATCACAGTATCATCGTGGCCAGCATCAGCCGCAGTCAACAACTGGCAGACCTGCTGTGAAGTGCCTGTGTTTCTACCCGTCGCTAAATTCACCAGGTTATCCCACTACCTGGTTTCACGCGCACAGCTATTTTCGCCACCACTGACATCACTGTCGAAGATACAGATGAGGATAACCAAGAAAGTGGAGGTATACAGGAGCAGCTATGGTGCGGTGGTCAAAAGGGAAACGTTAGCAGTGAATTCGGGCACCTATCTATAGTTATACCAAGCTAATCTTAACATTATAATACATTATACTGAATAGAACTCTATATAATTGGTCATAAAAATAATATTTATTCCTTTGTTATTCATCGTGAGGGTAGGCATTTATTGTTATGTGCAACAACCACATATATGTGAGTGGTACATTTTGCATATTTTTTCAAATTATCATCTTAAGTGGCCTCTTTTATATAGGAACTCATTAGTCGAAATAAATTAAGCTTCTATAAAAAATATAAACTAGATACGAGAGTTTCATATTTTATATATTTCTTATTATCTAGGTCCAAATAAGTACAGTTTTAAGTAAATCCTATATCGGTTGAGATAGTAAGGCTTTGGATTGGTCATGTAAGAACACTGAAATTTAAAAAAAACAAAAGAAAGGAAAAGATATCTGCATTACGTGTGAATTTCGTACATCGTAATAAACTGTATTTTCCTGAGGTAGGAGGTAGCAGTTTCTTGGGTCATTGTTGTTAAATGTCGTAAATTCTCACCGTAACTATTTGTACTAGGTATAAATAAATAAAACATTAAATATGTACCTTTGTAGAGGTTTCTCTCTATAGTAAGTAAATATTACAGATTCTGGGCTTGGATTTTTGGGGGTGAAGGAGGAAGGTGGCTGTACTCCAATCAATACTCCAGAGTCAACCAAATATAATAAAGGTGTTATAAACAACAACAAAAAAGTATACAACAAACATGAGACAACTTTGTGACTGTCGTCACCTACAAAGCAGCAATTTGCAGTTCCTGAAGGACCGAGCGGGCCGTGAAGTCCCTGTATACGGAGGTGTCCATGTTTAAAGTGGCCAGCCTGGAATTGGATCACGACTTTAGCGCTCGGGAACTCAGGCAAAGGGTGAGGGGTCGTAGGTTAAAGTTCATTTACAGCAGCATAGTTCAGCCACGGCAGCGGCGGCTGTCTCTAGTCACGGGTTTCCGTTACCCCTTCCTGCAGTCCCAGGATACAGTTTGAGGAAGTTCGAAGAAGATCCATCGGAGAAGATCAATCTGAGAGCAAGAGAAAGACAAGACAAGATGGTTAGAAGATGCATTCCTTCCTTAAACTAGGGATGCAGAATAATATCAGGATCATATTTGTATTGGCAGATTACTCCAGAAGAGCAGAACATTAGATGCTGTGCTACGATATCTGTATTCATATCTGTATTTAAAATTGTAACCCTATAGAAATAACTGTTACATTAATCCAGGTAGATGTAGTCCCTATATTTTATAAATGTTTATGTATCACCATAAGCACCGGCACTGGCAGATAGGTGCATGAAAAATATCGGATATCAGCAACGGGCCACTATTTCCATACGGGGCTTCCCTACCTTAAACCTTACGGTACGCCCACCAACTCAACATTCTCCAACAAAACACCAACAAACCCAAACATTAGGTTGGTGTACCATATCTGATATGAGTGTTAGAAATGTTCTAGAATGTTCTTCTCTATTTATACTAGTTTATTTGACCTGTCTGTTCTTTTTCTGAAACAGTATAAAACCAGCTAGCAAGATAAAAGTGCTAGTATTTGGGGAATGTTGGGTCATAGTGCCATGGCTTATAGGTAACATTACAAATAAGTCTAAATGGACAATGCAGCTTAAGTAGAACCCACTATTGCTGCAATCCAAGTTCGACTCTCAGGTACCATAGGTTTATACTGGAGTATCTTTCCGTCGTACATTAAGGGCCAGACCTCTTGGCCTTTTGTTCTTGTTTGTGCTGCTTGATTTGCATCTGGGCCTCAGCAAGAGGGAAAGTCTCTAGAAGCTCAGTTTTCCCATCTCATTTGACCCCCCTCCTTACCCACTGCAGGCCTCACGCTGTTTCTCTCTCTTTCTCTTTTACTCAAACATTACTAAATCACAACCTGAAGGCTTAATCCCTGAAAGCCATTTCAGTTAGCACTCACATTCAATACCATATCAACATAACCTTTGCCTACTGTTAGCTTCTCGTAGGAACAGGCAGTGTATGGCAGGGATTAACCCTTCATGCACAGTCATGTTTAAACCCAGATAAAATGGAGGGGGGGTTGGGGGAGCAAGTGAGAGGAGCTTGCAACAGCCTTGACCAGCTCCTGTCTACCACAGATGGACTAATCCCAATATAATTCCATTATAATCCTGCTGGAATTACAGTCACCAACTAAAGGAATGGAGGAAATCTTTAGCTCCGGCTGGAGGGGGTCACGGGCTTGAGTGGTGGTCCCGCAGGGCAGTAATTACATAATCTGACAAATGAGGAGTAAAATGACTGCACAGACCATCAGGCAAACCCCGTAACTTTACAGGGGAAAACAGACTAAAGGAGTTACAAGCTGCAGGGCCGTGGACACATCCAGACCTCGCAGGCAGTGCACAAGAGGGGAAAATCCATCGTCCTTACTTACGCAAGTAAACATCAGCTTTGCTCTCTGAATGTCTCATTTTATTTCTACTTTTATTTATTTACGTCCTCTTTATGTCTCTTTTGAACAGCGTCATGTCTTCCTATTTTTTTTGTTACGCAGCCTTTTCCTATTTTCTGTTTCCAGTCAGCGACTGTACCCATCGTAACAGGTCTGCGGGAGTGGCTGACGCAGCATGTTTGGGGGCCATTTTGGTTTATGTGTCCTCACACAGCAGCCTAGACATTAATCCATGGTCCTGGGAGAGAGCAAGGTATTGTAACGCTGTTCACTCTGAAGTGTCTCGTCGGCCTTAAAGGGGCACATAAAGCTGGTTCAAGCCCCATGGGACAAGCATTCTCCTTCGCAAAAACTGCTGATGGCTCAAAATGGAAGAAAACAGGGCCAAGAAAGATATGGCGATATTTAGTTAACCCAAGCCCATAACCCTATTTCTCAGGCTTGCTCTTGTTTCAGAGGATGGATATCCACAGACTTAGTTCAAGGGCAAAAGGAGTTAATGGTGCATTGATGGGAGAGAGAAAACTTGGGGAGGGGGCTATGATGAGAAGAGAAACAAGGGACTTGCACAAAACTGTTCAAAGTCACTTATGTACTCGTAACAGCAAACTGTATAGCAATTACTGTGTAATTGCTTGGCCATCCCTAAGCTTCCATTCCCCTTCCCCCACTCAACCTACACAGCCACATGTTTGTTTTCATCAACTATTCACCTCTCTATATCTATAATTAGTCTGGGTATGTACAGGGTTCCAACACTGATCATGATACACTCCAAGCCCACGTACTGCACCTTAACAAGAGGTTTCCTCCACAATACCCTGTATTTATTGCCCCCAGTCTGTGTTGATTTGTCAGTGTAGGAATAATTATATACTTGGCATTCCAGGAATCCCAAATCCCATATTTATTATGATGCCTGGAATTGAATAAGCATGAGCACCCACTCATTTAAAAACACCTTTAGAAGTGACACTGACCAGTGAGTGCACTTTCCAGGGCCTTACTGAAATTGAACCAAAATTGAGACTTATTTTTATTACAACAACCACATCCCGCAAATTATGCACAAGCTATCCCGAAAGGCATCAAAGCCACCAAGCGCCACTTTTACAAACTCAACACCAGAACCTCTGTCCAGACAACATACTCTGCTGTGCTAGAATAGCTTTACGAGTTGACTCTGCCTCCTTTTTTGTTACTGTAGTGCATGACATTTCGTGTTAGTCTCATGCTAACAAGAAATGCTGGAGGGTCTGGGCTACAGTAAGTGGTGGACTAGAGTGTTGGAGGAGAAGGAAGTCACGCTATGATGGACTAGCACACGCACAGCATGAAGTAGCATCTCTGCTAATATAAGCCATGATGGATAAAGATGTCACAGAACCCCCAGCTGTGGAGTAAGAGGCCATCTGGGTCCTCCAGGAATCACACTGTGCAGTGGGCTTAATGAAGGTTCTAGAATGAAGAGAAACAAGAGGATCAAGTCCTCATCTGTTTTGTATGGTAGCAGCAGGTCCCAAAGCTAGAGAAACCTTTGGTTAAGGAAGTGAATATTTACCTTCCTTGCTGTATTAGCTATGAGGTCCATTTGAGGACAGGTTTGTTTTGGACCTGCAGGAGCTTGAGCGTGTATGTGTGTGTAAATGCCCCTCATCCGCCTCGAAGCAAGCTGCTGAACAATGTCTAATCCCCCTCCCTCCCTCAAGTGTAATCTCCTTCTCCTACCCGAGCTAAATGTGGGTAACGTTGACGGTGTTGCCGTGGTTATCTCAGGCGGGAACATCCCGGCCTAGTTTAGCCCATGGGGCTCTGTGGGGAGGAGAGTCTGAATGCCCAAAGACTCTTTCAGGTGAGTATTTCTGGGGATATCACAACACAGTTGATGGTAAACACTGGGTTACTGGGTTCTTCGGCTGGGTTATGTGTTATGCTTTGATCTCTCTAAGCAAAAGGAGTTCTTTACAAGTCAAATATAATTGTACTATTGTCTATATTTAAAAAAAGGTTATATGACTATAACATAAGTGGAATTTTGTTTGAAGATAGAGCAAGTTCTCCATCATAGAGAAGAAATGGTTCTTCAAGTTGTCATGGTTCTTTATAACCACTGCCTTCATCAAAGAATCCTTGAAGAAACCATTTTTAATGGTGTAGGTTTATAGGGACCACTGACAAAACAGAAATGTCTGTCCAAAAAAAAAAAAAATCCATCTCAAATGCAGGGCATCAATATGCCCAGCATGACTGGAAACTCTGACACATGCGCTAGCCACTAGCAGCCACAGTTAAGCTAGCCCTCCCTCCCACCATTCCCCACTGTCAGTCAGTCCCTCAGCCAAACAGTGCTAATGGAAATGAATGGAGCTAAGACAACAACAATGTGAGGGAGGGAGCGAAAGAGGGAAGTGCGCTAGGGAGAGCAAAGGAGGACAGAATAAGTGTGGATGGGAAACGTGAAGGAAAGTGAAAGAGAGAATCAGCAGGTAAACAACAGGTCAAAATGGGTTTAGAGCACTGGGGAGGAGTATGTTTTTGAAAGAGACAGAATGAAAGAGAATGTGCAGCAGACGATGAGACAGTACTGCTCTTAGGCCAGGAGTGAGCGAGTGCCATGAAACCTGATCACCTCTATCCAAACATACTAACTGGCTGTATGTTTGCGTGTGCTTATGTCTCCTCCATATATCCATAGGCAGTTCAAAGTCTCTAGCACAGTTTAAAAGACTGCACTGCAATCACTCGAACCTTTCTTCTTTCTGTCCATCACAAATGCATACACCCTCTAGACTGTATTTCCCAGAATCAGTATCATGTTACTAGCCAGGTACATTTGCATTTGACTTTGTCTTGCTGAAATCAGTGTGTACATAAGGGTTATTCTCACGAAACATGACAAATACTGGGACCCAACCTGAAAAAAAAGAGAATGACTAAAGAATTTTCTTATTTTTGGATTACAAACAGCAGTGTTAAATAGTTAAGTAAACCTGAAAGAATTCACTGACTTCAGTACGATTTTCTCCAACATGGCTGAACAAATTCTTATTACTACAATTACTTTTTTCTGATTAAAAATAAACTAATACTCATTTCTCACTTTCACTTGTTATATTATCAGGCCTTCTTCAGTTTGCCTCCTTCTCTACCTCTCTGTCTCTCTTACGCTCTCTCATGCTCTCTCTCTCTCTCTCTCTCTCTCTCTCTAAGGGACGAACACTAGCCCCTGTCCTGGGGCCGGAGCAGATGGCGTGCTGTCATTAGTGTATTGTCTGTGCTGCTGCCGTGCCTGATAACGGGCCCGCAGTGAGTGCAGCGGCAGGTGCACTCACACATACCCCTCCCTGCCCCGGCCATCTGCCATACACTCACACAGGCCAACTCAAGGAGGCCTAAGATCCCTGAAAAAGAGAAGGAGAGAGCAAAACATAGAGCAAGAGAGAGAGAGAGACCAAACAGCCTCCTATTGACTCCACTAGGCTTTTAAGCCAAGTCTGAAAAACCTGATATCAAGACACACTCTGTCTCTCTCACTCTCTCTCTCTCTCTCTCTCTCCCCACTGGTTTCACTTCTTGGTTGTAAACAAGGTTCAGCCTTTCATTGCACGCCTTCCACTGCAAGCACAGTCAGAGGTAAATAACATGCATATGATACAAGGCTATATCAAGGGGCCATTTATTTTCAAATGACCTTAATAGTGTTTGAGCTGAAGGAGGCGTGGAAGGAGTTCAAAAAGCTAACCTTGGCACAAACAGCACAGCAAACTTTTTTCTTTGACTGTATAAGCTGTTAATAACGTACAAGCAGTTAAAATATCACTTTATGGTTCTAATAATACACTGTATGATCTCACAGAATGTTCCAAGAAGAGTTCTCTGTACACTCCTGATGTAAGTATCCATTCTGTGAATTTTCCAAAGTTTATTTTTTCCCCTCTGCTAGCAGTGATTCAGGGCTTGTGTAGCACCAAAAACAGCTCTTGGAATTCCTTAATCCAGCAGTCATATACTGACAGGCAGACGATAAATGCCTAAGCCTGCTGAGGTTTGTGTGTTTGTGTCAAGAACTTGCCCTTCAAAACTTTTTCCATGCCATAGAGCCGGCTGATACACCACTTATCAGCCCCTTATCTAAAAACCCCTAAAAACATCAGCAAAGACTGAGAAGTCAAAGAGAGTGGGTGCTTTGATCCTGACAAAGCCGCAGGCCACCATCAGCTTGTTACCCAACTGGGACCTTTGTGGCCAACGGCAAAGGATAAAGTTTAGTTTGCTATTCTTTTTCTTAAAAATCCTTCTCATTTTGTTGCTTTCAACTTGGGTTAATATCCCAGCATGGAAAGTTGAACGCAATTCAAAGTGATGTTACAGGGCTTGACAAATGTGCTTAACATTCTTTGATTCAGAAATCAACAAACTCAGTATTTGCCAGCACATTGTCTGAGTGTGTGCAAGAGAACAAGAGGTCTGCCAAGGAAAGAGAAAAGAGAAAGCAAGTCAGACAGAAAGAGAAAGGGTGGACTTATCCCTGAGGAAGATGCAAATAAAAACAAGTGAGTATTCGCTTCTCCCAGCAACCTTTACCCAGTCAGGCATTCCAAGCGTGAAACTTCATCAGTACCTGACGACGACCCATAAACAAACCGCTGGCTTGTTTTTTCCCCTCCAATGGCCACACACGACTCTCACATGGTCCCTCCCTTGTTCTCCAGGACTACCCGTGGACAGGGCTGCATGTTTCCATTTAAAAGATGAGGTGCAAACATTACCCCCTCCACTCCTTTCTCTCCCCAACCATTTTTCTCTCTCTGGCCTGACCCCAGTAAAGTAAGAGTTAAAACTCATTCGGTGTACACAAGCTCGCCCACCCTTTCGTGGTGTTAAGCCTACCAGCCACGGACGCCTTTTTAGCTGCAATAGGGCTAATTTTGGACCACAAGTTCCAGCAATGGACATGTTATAATACCGACACGAGGGAGGATGGAAACGATTTGAAGTACGTGCTGCAGTGCATGGCACGCTGTGCTGTGTGTTGAGACACATGCAAAAACAGCGTGCACCCCCAGGCACTTACATTATTCAACCCAGCATACTGTTAAAGCATGCAAGGAAAAAGCATTGCATTGCATACACCCACAGATCATTCAAGGTAGGCAAATGATCACACATGGTTTTCCTACTGGAGATTGCAGAGGGAGATTTGTGGACACAGTCCACCGGCTTTACTTAATTCTAAAAAAATGTAGCTGAATTCAGCTTAATGTAGACAGCAGTTATTATCCCTGCATTTATCAACTTTGCTCATACAGCAATATGATAAATGCAGGGATTCTGCTCTATGTGCAAACTTGACAAATGCAGGGATAATTCTGAAACTGACTACGGTCAGAATCAGGCTTTACTGCATTCCAAAACTGAGATGTAGATGAATTCAGCTTGATCCTGACAGCAGTAATTTCCAAAATCAGGCCATTCCTGCATTGATCAAGTTTATACAGCCACACACTGGCAGTATGGATATGGCTTCTCCAGGAAATCAAACCAAATACTGCATAATTATCATGCTGTTTGGCTCCGCATGATTAAGTAAAGGCACAGCTACTGGAGCAGTCGGACAATCTAACCGCCTCACAAAACGAAAACAGCGCTGTTCACGTGACCTCGAGCCTCCAAACAGCCTCACTTTCCCTGCACCCTTCGTCTAAGAATAGCGCTTTTCAATAATTCAATAACAGTCATAATGTCTGTGCACGCAGTAATAAAACGCAGGAATAAATACACTTATGTGCAAAAACAGTGCGATTTGTTCAGCTTCATCAGATTCAGCGAGTGCAAAGCGTTCACAATTCACTGTATCCTGCAGTGTCATACTTCCTACGCACTCGGGTTGTTTACCACTGCGCAGCTCCTGAGCTCGTCACGTTTGTCACGTTTCAGGTTCCTAGGAATTCCTCTGAATGAAAAACATGCCCTCATCGTCAATAACAAACTTTTCGACTCGCACAAACGGAGAAAAACGTCAGAAACCAACGTTGTGCTCTGTGCGTAATGAATTACATAATGCTACCGAATCCATTCCCAGCGGTGCTGTCGGATTAATTGCTTTCATATGTACTGTGAATTTATTCGTCAGGTTCTCAGAAAATTTCCATACGGCGATATTTTTGACTGGATCTACTTTTTCCTCATCTGGAAATGTTCTGCATTACTCTACGTACTCTCAAAAAACCAAACTGGCCTAAATAAATAAATAAATTAATTAATTAATTAATCATTTTTATTATTTATGTGCATACACATAAGAAAATGTATAATATACTAGTAACTAGTATAATAAACTAGTAACAAGTAAGTATGATAAACATCTTTGCCACTTCTGCTTTAAAAACATGATATTTCCTAATGAGCTGAAAGTACAGAACTGAAAAAATAAATATTTTACAGCTAAACTCAATCCAACTTTTAAAAAAGGAGACTTTGATATCTCCTTTGTCGTGACATCCTCCACTGCTTGCAGCTGGACCGTTACCCAACTTGCTGCATCACCTCTTAACTGCCAGCAGTTTGAACCATAACAAAACACACGTCAGCAGAACTCACCTTTTACAGTGGTCACTGTCTCCTTGAATCCCAGGGAAACATATGGGCTGGTATGTAATCCATTAATTCCTCCTTTGCAGCAACTGACAGTCTTGAAGCCCATCATATTTTCACAGTTCCCCAGCTCTCTGTTCTCCATGAGGTTTAAGGCGATATAGTTCAGACCGTTCTGGTACCCGGCCGAGGTCTCTCTGCACATGGGGCTGCCGTATTCCTCATCAGAACCTTCGCTGCTCCGAACCAAGACATTCTCAACGGAGGCAGAACTGTGCCGCTTGGAATTGTGGGCGAAGGAGGGAAACACAGGCGTAACAGTGGTGGTGGATGAGAAGGTCTCCGAGCTGTGCCGCCTCCGACCGTGAGGGTCGGCTCGGATCACCTTTGCCCCTCCGTCAGGGTCCACTGAGGTGCTGGGCAACAGGAACGCCCCAATACTTGGCATGCCTTTGTCACCTAGAGTGAGCCTCTTTACCCTGCTTGCGGGGCTAGCTGCATCACTTTCTCTATTCTCCGAGATGAAGGAGGGGGAGATGCGCGCATCGTCAAACTTCATCTCAGCATAATCATCTTCACCTGTGCCAGGCGGACAAGGAGAGCTTCTCTGCTCATCAGGGAAGTATGCCCCCTCCTCAGATGGGCATGGGCAGTTGGTGAGCTCAGGCATCTCATGTAAGGGACTAGCGAGGATTTCTCCTGATTTAGGGGAGTGTGAGTTGAGGTCAAGGTTCATGTAGTCAGAGAGGGGGGACCGCCGTCTTACGCTGTTGAGGCTGGGAGGTGAACCCTGGCTCTCCACCGATTCCGAGGGCAAGGAGTACTGGGTGGCGTCACCAAAGTCTATGTTGATATACTCCCCTGGGCTTTTGGGTTCACAAGGGAGGGGATGCTCGTTCATGCTTGGGAGCATCCTCAGAGTATCCAGAGATAATCTGTTGGGTCTGTTGACTCGTGCTCTATGTGTCAGTGCGTCAGTGCGGCTGTGCCTAAATGCGGGAAGGGTGGAGGGGCTGGTCAATGAAGGCCCAGCATTTGCGGCAGACATGGTGTAGTAGTTGGACTCCTCAGTTGGCCTATGGCTCTGTGGGCTCATTAAAACATATTGGTCCTCTTCTCTTTTAGGACCTTGATGTTTGTTAGACCGGCAGCTTAAGGAAGGAGAAGGCCGCTGGGCTGGCTCACACCCACCAAGGAAATAATCAGGTGGCGTGGGCGAGACATATGGATCAACAGGTGACATATTCATATACTCCCCATTTGCCACTCTGCCATCTGAGCTCTCCAGTGAGGACTTGGAGCCAGACCACATCTTCATGTAGCCACTGTCCTCCATGGAACTACCACTGGGGGAGTTTGTCGTGCCCCGGCAGCCCAGGGCCTGAGGGTGGGACCTGGGGTTGACGATCTGTTTGGGAGCTGAGACACTCATGGGGCTCATGGGCATGTAGTGGTCATTTTTGCTGCCTTGTGGTGCCACACCTGGTGTCATGGGCATGTAGCCATCATCACCTAGGTTACTGCTGGAGCTCCGGCTGGAGCCAATTTCAATGTCTCCATAATCCTCTGGGTATGAAACCTTTGGAGAGGCAGAAGGGCCAGAATGGCCATTTGTGTACACCGCCCTCATCAACATGTATTCGTCAAGTGAAGCTGATGACTGCTGAGAGGGTGCTCTGGGTTGTCGTGGTGTTGTGAGGGAGTATGTCCTCTTCCTATATGATTTCTCCAAGTCCAGCCTTTCTCTGCTGGAAGCCTGGTTCTTATTCAAGGAGTGGCTAGATGGATTGTCCATCATCATATAACCACAGAGATCACTGCCTTCACGGGAAGGGGGCGTGCCAGAGAAGGATGAGGGAGTATTGCTACGGTTTGATGGATTGTACCTCGCATCTCCTGGGCTGGATCCATAATCATCACATGACAGGAAGCCTGTGTCACTAGGCGACCCTGAGACAGAGCCACTGCAGCTGGAAGGTTTGTGTACTGCGGAGCCGTTCATGCTCGTAGAAGAGAGACTGAGTGGGCTTACAGCAGACGGAGGTGAATGAGACACAGGCATAGACATGGACATGGATCTACTGTGATGCAAGAGTGATGGTTCAGATGTTCGGCAGCCGACAGAAACCGTGTTGGACCTGCACATGTGGGTCCGGCCAGCAATGCAGGGGCTTCCATTCTCCGATATTGACATGGATACCGGACGCGCCATGGTGCCTTCGCCCTCACTGGCTGTGCGTATCCGACAGGAAGTAAACTTGGTGACAGGGGATGTGGCCGCCACACTGTCTGTCCTTGACCTCCTTACTAACCCTGTCTGACTGGGGGGCAGATTGTTTAAGTTCCGCCGGGTGGGTACAGATATGGGGTTTGAGCCTGATGACTGGCTTTTGCTGCGCGGTCTGAACTCTGACAACTCTTTCATGGCTTTCATAGCCTCCAAAATCGTCTCGTGTATGTTTTGCGCCACCACAGAGTCATCAGCCTGCATCCAAAGCTCCCCGGGTCCTGTGGAGGCAGACCTGCCCACCTCAATGAAGAAAAAGCTATCAGAATGGCCACATCGCCTGATGTTCATTAGCTGCAGACTGACAGAGGCAACCTCAGAGTTAAGTTTCACAAAGCTAATTGACCGGCTTGACAAACACAGCCTGTAAACTCCAGTGATATTTCTGGTCTGCCCAAGTCCCTTAGATTTCACATTCACTTGCCATACCTCTTTGTAGGCGGCATTCACCGGCGTAATCATACCGTAATTGCCCTCGTCGAAGCCCACCAGAGAGGATGCAGAATTGGAGACGGCGCTGTCGTACACTTTCCCCTCACTCATCACATCGGTTAGGACTCTGTACCAGCTCTCCTGCTCCTGCTCGTTTTCAGCAGCAACGGCGAAATATTCGTCCTTGGTGTAAAGAGCTATCAGGTGTCTGTGTTTGGCGTCGGCGCGCTTGTTTATGCTCAAACACGAGTCGAGAGGAATGACTCTTTTGGCAGCTGCTTTATTTCTCCATTTCTTCTCGCTCTCGTAGTACTCCAGCCGGGCTGTCAACCCATCGCTCTGCTCCTTCAGCACGAAAAACCTCCGGTGCCCGTGCTTCTGTTTCTTGAGGTATCCACTTTTCTTAACGTGGCTCGAGTTCATGTTGACATTTGGTAACGACGACCCTCCCGTTTGCGGCGGGCTCGCCATCCCTCGGACTTGAAAAAACAATATTCTGACCGACTTTGTGGAAGTGGATTTCCCCGCGCTGGACAAGAAAATCCAAGTAATGAGTGCGAGTTGCGCTCACTTAGTCGTGCAGAAGCAGCTCCGCGCTCTCTCCGTGAAAAGTTCACAGCAAAATAGCTCCTCTTTCAGAATGACTGAACTAAAGAGGAAAAACAACATGTGACGTTGCACTCACATCCCAGCTTTGGCCAGTGGAGAAAATACACAGTCATATAAGGCGGTGCGACCGTCCAGGCGGGGTGGGAGGGGGGGGCGTGCCTGCCAATCTGAGCCAACGGAGCTGCTCATTGGATTCATTGGTCGAGCGTGAAGATTTACGTTTGGATGGACGAGTAGGCGAGCGAGGCACTCGGCAAATCCCCCCTCCCCCGAACACAACCCGTCCTCTCCCCTCCCCTAATCCCAAACACAGCGCGAGGATGACACATTTTACTGTACATACGCAGTCTAAGGCAGTGATGCATTTCTCCGTCAGACTACCTAATGTCCATTTATAAAATGTCGATACCGTTACGGGCACGGGCTGTTCTCGAAAAGACAGCCTATCGTTTTTTTTCGACACGGTGGGACATTTTACTCACACACTTAAACGTCATTAAGACTAAGAAACTAACCCAGTTTGTCCTCAGTAGATACCTGAATCAAGTGCTGGTGAGCTAACGTTAATGACCGGAAGTGTTTTTAACCGTTTTAGCCAATATCTCGACAAAGTAGGACATGTTTCCATTTAGACAGGGTAAAAAAACAAGCTCAGAGTGGACCGTTAGACACGTCGCTCACTTAAAAAGGGGGATTCAGGTATCGTAACGAAATATTAACGTGTTAAAACAGTACACTCGTCTTTCTGTCCGGTTTTTCAGCTCAGTCAGAGACCGTCTCAACTTGTAAACAACAGTTGCGCGCGCGCGCGTTGCGTGTTTACGTAACGCGAATGACGTTCTGTGTCTACGCGCTCGGGTGTCCCTGTAGCGCTGTGGAGTTTTTTTTCCCACCTGTATTCCACGAAGGCCCCGCCTCCTGCGCGAGGATCGGCTGTTATCCCGCCTCCTATTGGCCAGAAGCGGCTCGCCTTCTGTGCGGGGATTGGCTAGAAGCTCAAACACAAACGCAGTCCACCTATCGGTGGGGGCTTGTCGGAATACGGGTGGGGACACTGGCCCTGCCTGCAGCGTTTCCGCCTGTGTATTTGCGTGTCAGCACTGTACCATTGATAACAAGTGCAGTAAAAGTCATTAAGATAAATTCGCGTATTTTCTTCTCTCAGGGCAGGAAATGGCCTTTATACGGCTTTGAGCTCCACGCAGTCTAACACGTATTTAAACGTGGCAATGACAAACCTCCAGTGCTCTGTAAGACAAGTCGTTTTGGAAATGACGATTTCGTTGTTTTTGTTTGGTCAGAACCTGATAATGGCCTCAGTTTCAGATACTTCCTATATACTATGCACTGCATACATCGTGGAACAATGGCGTCTACATTCAAGTACTGCATTACAGTATAGATCACTATATGATTGTTAAATCCATATTTTGTGACCTGTGTAGTGCACTACATAGGGAGTAGGGAGCCATTTGAGATTCTTGTGAGGCCCGTGGGCACCAGAGCCCCCACACACTCCAGTAAGGAGTAAACAAACAAAAAATACCTGAAAAATGAGATTAAACAACATTTCACGTTTATATGCACTTTTAGCAATGGTTAATAAATAAGTAAATATATATATATATATATATATATATATATATATATATATATATATATATATATAATATTAAAAGTTAATATAATAATGTGTGAAGTCTACATCATAACAATCTGTGCTTTTTATATAAGACTTGAAAAATCATTTCTGCCAATTTTTCAAGCCAAACTCAGTCATGGAAGGGTAAACGCAAACACCACCATCTAAAACATCCCATTTGAATGGCAAAAACAGACATCTATTATTCAACAACACTATAAAAATAAAAAAGAGGGGCCGGATAACATTTATGATTATTTATTTCATTTATTCAGCATTTTCTTGCATATTCCAAGGCTATTTATTCAAATGTTTACATGTGCAGTGGATTATCGCAGGTATTTGGGCCACTTAGAGCTTGTGGTCTAAGGCCCCCCAGGGCAGTCAGAGGCCCCTGGGCACTGGTAATCCATCCCTGCCCTTGGTTATTTCAGCAATGCGGTAATGTAGCCTGTTTTTTCAGTAATAGTATTTCATCTCTCCACAACAAGAGGACTCAAAAATAGCTCCCCCAACTGGTCATTTCTAGCCATCACATTAGGACCCAATGGACTCCTTGACCTGGAGGTTGAAAACAACCTTTGCCTGGCATGACAGTGCAGTCTATTATCATTACTGCAAAACAAACCAGTTGTAAGGTGCCTAAGCTTTGTGTCTGTGAATTATTAAATGTTTAAAAGATGGACAGTGTTGTTGTAACCCAATATAGTTTTAATATTATCCCAGATTAAATGAGTTACAGATGCTTTGGTTATGCTTAGTGTCTGAACTGAAGTGGCATAACAGTGGTGGGGGGGCATCATATATTAATAGAAGTATTAAGCAGGTGGAATATTAATTAGCACTGTCAAGCTACCACTATATTTTTGCCTCATTTGAAATATGCTTATTTAAAGGTCCAGTGTTGTTGACAAGTGATTAATGGAGTCTGGTAAACTCACGGCATGCTGGCGAACAACAAACTTGTTTTTGACATGCAGATGGCTTTGTTGCCAAAAGTTGTTTGTTGATTTTCCATATTAAGGAGCCATGGTATTCACCTTAGTCATCCCTCATTTACAGTGCCTGTTTGTGTGTGATGGACGTCCACCGTCTGTTTGCTGTTAACTGATCTGGAGATAATCTGATGATGTTTAGATGTCACTGTACTGGAGCAGAAACCATTGTATTGCTCCAAAGATTCACTAATAAATCCAGACCCGAGAGCATCCCGCTGTAGCCCACTGCCGGATTTGGTCCCCTAAAGAAGATTAGTGTAAACAAAAGCACTGATCTGGCTAGGCGAGATTTGGGGGCCACAGACCCCCTTCTCTGAAATGAGCAGCTGTCTATTGTGGTATTAATACCCACCTCTCTCTCACACACACGTACACAGATTAAATAAGATAGTATTGGGGTATCTTGGCTGTTGTTGCTGATGTTGTTTTTGATCGTACATGTTATTTGGACATCTGCCTGTTTTATCTGTTTTTGCCCCCCGTGTGTTAAATCAAAGGGGGCTTAGCCCAAACAACAACATGTGTTAGCGTCACTAATCTTATACAATGGAGAAAAAAGCAAATAGCCTATGGTGACGGCTTAGGAACAATACAGCTACTCAGGCACGGCACGGTAGGCCACACTCTGGATGCTAAGCCAATGTAGGCCAGCACACTCCATGTGCAATTGCTTAGCCACTTTTTTACAGTACTGTTTTCCTAAACAGTGCTGTCCAAAGGGGATTGGCCACGCTTGATTTGTCAAAACAGCCATTAAGTACAAGTTATTTATTTTTCAGGAGGAAATTATATGTAAGATCATCCATAAGACACATGCATAAGGAAGGGGAATTTCAAAGGAAAATAAATGTAAAATGGAGTACAAAATTGATTGAAAGATGAAGTGAAAATGGGACTCCTAACTGTTCAAGGCCTGGTAGACCACCAAAATTGTCATCATCAGAGAAAGAGTACTTAAAGCTTTCATCTTTAAGAGAGAGGAGAAAATCAAGCTCCACTCTTGTTTCAGACCTGAAAAAATCCACAGGTGTTTCTGTCCATCCTTCCACTGTGAGAAGACAACTCAACACTGAGTCTGAAAGGATGTGTAGCTGTCAAGAAGCTGTCTGTGAAAAAAGCAAATAGACAAAAAGGAAATAGTTGTTTCTAATAAAGTGGCCAATGAGTGGAAGCACAAAGCAGGTATTTATTTTTCAAATAAAGTGGATGGACTTGGCAAAGATGTAAACTTTCAAAGAAAAACTGTAGAACAGAGGTGCCAAAACTTTTTTTCCTTCAGTGATCAATGTGCAATGTTTGTGGTGCTCCAAAAAGACAAAACAATGTAAAAATACAGGTACATTTCAAATGAAGTTTTTAATTGTGTAATCATATTACACACCGTTTTGTTGCTTTACTTCATGAATACAGTTTTAAAAGGAAAATATTAATATAAAGAGTTATGGTATATATTGGTTCCCACAGGATAAGGGGGTAGGGTTAGGTTAACTTTCTGGTGGGCCATAATCAAACGTCCCAACTTGGGGCAGCCCAAAAAATAAAAATCTGGTTCTGACCTTTAGGCCTGGTGTAAATGTACTATGTATAAGACAATCCAAAATAGACACTGATGTTTCATAGTCTGACCGAAAAAATTAAAAAATAGCCTAGCATCCTTGGACCCATAGGAACATCTCTTTATTAGAGGATTTTTTTATTATTATTATTATTTTTATTATTCTTTTAATATAATGCCTCAAACAAGTGGAATCAGTTTATGTTTGCTTTGGATTGGTGAGGCCTAAAGTGCCAGCTGTTAGACTGAACTGTAGGACCTCTTGGGGCACTCGCTGACCCATCCTTTACACAACAGCACACAAATAGCACCAGTACTGACTCTAAAAAGAGCCCACACTTTACAAACGAAGAGGATGGAAACGGTGACAGCCAGAAAGAACTGGAAGTCACTGGTGAAACCTCAGCTATGACCTACCCACCTACACCACCGTGCACAAGTGTGGAATCATCTGTCATGTTAATAATCTTAGTTTGTTTTTTATGTTACAAACTAGAAACCGGAAGTTATTTTTGGTTGTTTTGTTCTATACTTTAATTTATCTTGGGAACAAAAAAAAAAATTAAATATGAATTAAACTAAATTATGAACAACATATTATTATTTCTTTTCAAATATGAGGTATTCTGAGTATAAATTCATTATCAATGTTCTACAGCTCTGGTTATCATTCTACAATTTCTTAATTTTTATAGCTTCCTATGCAGCAATTGAAACTGCTAGTAAAATACCAGCATTATGCTATGCGTGTATAAAAAATACTCTGATTGTATATTTTAAATATAGTTTTAAAACACTCATTCCAAACCTTTGGACAGTGCACAAAATGACACACTGGGCTAATGATATATGCAGACACAACTGTTGTTGTCAAAGGGTTTGATGATCCACTCTAGGCAGCGAAAAGCATTGTAGAAAAATAAAAATAAGGCTTGCCTGATTTTAATATTGTTATCTTCATATGACTTTCTATGAAATTTAAATTTGAAATTAACAGATTTTGAAGCACAGTTCTTTTCCTTTTTGTGAATTCAACCAAAGATTAGAATGTCATTCCTATAATAAACAGACTATATAGTAAATAGAATATATAGTCTATATAGTAAATGCTGCTACTATATCACTAGTACTATACTGTAGTACTATCACCATAACGCTATTACTATAGACTATACTGCAATATTATTACTCTAACACTACTACTATAGACAATACTGTAATACTATGACTAAAACACTACTACTACAGACTATACTGTAATACCATTACTATAACACCACTACTATAGACTATACAGTAACACTGCTATTATAATACTACTACTACAGACTACACTGTATTAGTATGACTATAACACTATAACTATAGACTATACTGTGATACTGTACAATACAATATATATATTGTATACAATGTCATAATACTTGTACTATTTTATATACTATAACACTATACCACTACAATACTACGCACTATACTGTAAAGGAACTACTATAGACTAGACAATACTGTAATACTACTACTATAATACTACTAATATAGACCATACTGCAATACTACTGCAATATAATACTATTATAAACTGTACTATAATACTATAACACCACTACTATAATACCACTACCACTACTATTGACTATTGGCATTTTGCCATTTTAAATATTTCATTGTTACTATTCAGTTATGTACACAGCTGTTCATTAATGCTTTGGGTATATTTTTCCTCAGTACTAGGCTCCTCAAAGATCTTCCTTACGTAAATTCTTCCTTGGTATGAAGAGGAGGATGATTTGACACTTACTCTTTTGGCCCAAAGGTGGTTTAAATGCCTGAAAGGTTCACTTTATCTCAATTTATCAGTTTTGCAGTTTTCACAAATAAATATCTAAACAGCTTTCTATCTTTCTATATAATATTTTATGTTAATTAAACCAGCAAAGCAAACATGCTCATTTAATTAGAACATTTTGAAAATCTAGGTCTCCCAAAGGATTGAAGGACTGTGCAGTATCACTCTAAAAAGCAAAGCTTGAAGAATGCTTTTGACATAAAAGAACAGTTGGAGAGACCTTGACGAGAGAACATTGAGCACCACAAGAACATTCTTTAAATCCTGATGCAGCAGGTTCTTTACCTGTTATCATAACAGGAGACATATTAATCCTCAGAACTCACAGTTAGCAGTGGTGCCAACAAAAGCATGATGCAAGTTTATAGTGTTATCGCTTTGTTATAGTTACAGTAGTCAGTATACAGAATGTAAATCCAATCTAAATGTAATTATGTAACTAAGTGATAAATTCTCTAATTACATAAATACATTTAAACAGTATGTATAGCAAAAAACTGTAATAACTAAACTTAATATCCCACAGTGCTTTCACTCTCATACTGCACAGAATACTACACATGATGCAGAATGCATTAGACAACCTTCCTGAGTGCATTCAGTGTATGTAGCCAAAGGCCTTATTTGTTTTCCTGTTTTCCGACATGTTAATCAAGGAATATAGCGGAAAGCTTTACATTCCTGTGTATATTGAACATATACATATATGAATGTATACTGATAATAAATCTCCTAGACGTCTCACAGACTTCAGCTCTGAGTAGCTGGAGTAGGGTCAAAGACATGCTCTCAAATCCTTTAAAGCACCCCAAGCTAAAAAAATAATCACAAAAGAGTGGTCTGCATGGAGGTTCTCTTAGCCTAGCTTAGCTTAGAAATCAACAAGGCTGTTTCTGATATCTTGCAAGTCCATTAAGAGCAGATGGAGGGATGTTCCCTGTGGACTGTTTTCCTTAATGGTATTATTAAACCTGCCCAATGCCCCAGCCCCCCACTCTCCAAAAACAATGCAGCTGAGACAGCTCCTTCCTACTGCTGTCACTAGCATGTTTGTTTTTCATATCACTTCTGTCACTTCTGACTTTCAGAAAAGTCATAAGAAGTTATATACACATTTCTTCAAAGGTTCTTTAGTGAAGAAAATGGTTCTATATAGAACCATGAACATTCAAAAAACCCGTTTGCATGATTAAAGGTGTCTCTTCATCATTAAATGGTTCTTCAGATTGATGGAGAATGTGTTGTATATGGTTTTATATAGAATCTTTTTGAAAAGGGTTCTATATAGCACCCAAAAGGGGCTCTGCTATGTCAAGATTTTAACAATAGAAGAACTCTTTTTGGTGCTATATAGAACCCTTTCAAAAAAGGTTCTATATAGAACCATAAACAACCATCGATCTGAAGAACGCTTTCATGATGCAAAGAAACATTTTATTATTCAGAAGGTTCTTTGAGTGTTCTTGGTTCTATATAGATCCATTTTCTTCTGTTTGAAGTGTCTGTTTTAAAAGTGTAGTGTGGAAACATGTTTGTTCACTGGGTGAGGGCTGGGGCAGCAAGTGCAAGCTAGGAGTTTTATTGTTTTCCATATTAAAGGCATGAAGAGAAACCACAAACAAACAAAAAAAAACAAGAAAATAAACAGAGTAACCAAAAATGACTACTAAACAAGGTACAATGAAACAGAAGAGAACAGATTATAAAATACTAGAGATGCAAAATCAGAATCTGCGAACACAGAACAACAGCAAGGAACAGGACAAACACAAGAAGTATAAAAACTGGAAGAAACAAATGAGGAATACCTGGGAACAATTGCCGGGCAGGGTAAATGATCAGACACAAGGGTGGGGCAATACCAAGGGGCGGAGCAAGGGAGGAGCAGGAAAACCAAAACAAAAACAAAAGCACATGGCCATAGACATGAGGGAAGGTAAACAAGAAGAAAAAACTGACAAAGGAAGGCAAACCAAGCAAGGCAACACAGGATGCTTCAGATAGCTTCTGACGTCCTGATGGGTCAGCTTTGGCCTGCGGGTCTCACTTTAGACAGCCCTGCTGACCATGACCTTCATAATACTCATGCTCAGTTTTAACTGTGCTGATTTATCCATGCAATTCATATGATGTTAGTGGGTGTGTATTAGCTTCCATTGCTTATTAGCTACATGATTCTTGAAGATAATGCAAAATTAAACAAACGTATTAACAAATTAAACAACTTGTTAGGAAGGTTGGCTCTGTTGTTGGAGTCAAGCTGGACTCTTTGGAGGTTGTGGCAGAACAGAGGATGCTCAACAAGCTGTTAGCCATCTTGGACAACACCTCACACTCCCTGCATGCTACACTGGATAAACAGAGAAGCACATTCAGTGGCCGACTGTTACAGCTGCGCTGTGTTAAAGAGCGCTGTGTGAGATCTTTCTTACCCACTGCTATAAGGCTCTATAACGAGTCCCCTTACTGCAGAGATGGTGCTGATCTCCTGCTGTCTGAACTGTACTGAACCACATCACTATATCACCTCTCTTGTTAATACACACTGTGCAATATATCATAACCTCTACTGTAATGACACTATCACTGTGCACTTTAGACTGTAAATACTGCTGCTATTCCTAGGTATGTTTATACTCATTGTGTTGTAACTACCTCATACCACTTAGTACAAAACCTGCTCTCATGTAAATACAACAAATCTGTCTTATATGCTATGTAAATATGCAAATAGATATATGTTTATTCCTACTGTCTCATATTTTAACTTATGTTTATTTTTTATTTCTGCCTAATTTATGTATATTTTTATTTCTACCTTTATTTCTGCCTAATATATGTAAGTTTATGTGCAATTATGTGTCTTGCCAGTTCTATCTATTTATCTAAAAATGTTTTCTCCCCAAATTAGTTGGGGTGGGGGGTTCTTAACTTCATATTCGGCTGAAACATCCAAACCACTGAATTCTACACAACATAATTCAATAAACAAGTGGGTTACATATTTTACATACAGCGCAGACTCTGATAAAGATAGTATGCAACGCAGCTCCACTGACAAAGGGGCAAGCGTGTCAGGATATTTAAGCACAAAATGGGGCCAAGGACTGAAATAGAAAAGCTGGGTAAGAAGGTCTGCTAGTTGGTGAAGTTCAAGAGCGCCGAGTTGTTTGATGGTTTGCTGCATACATTCCCAATCCAGTCCACAATCAAGGGCAGCCTGGCTCAGGTGTAGCTACTAGGACACAGAAAAACATCTAATGGGGACAGAATGACTCTTCAGTGCCCCTACAAATAAAATACAGATGAGACAGCTTCTTCCTATTGCTGTTCAGTTGTTTCCTTCTTGGCAGTAATTAACACAATTCTTTCAACAGTCATTCATCCCTGAAGCCATCTTCTTGCATGATTAGCCAGACTTGTAATAAACAAATGGCATCAGCAGGTAAATTTGCAGTCTTGAATGCTGATGAGATGTCACACAGTTACAGTTAGGCAGACTGGCCCTGGATCAGTATAAAGAGGCAATTACAGACCCCCTACTGGACTGGGGTACTGCTGAGCAAGCATCTGATATGTAACATGAGCACATAACTCCCATTCTTCTACTCATGTTTGTCACAAGCTATACCTTTGCAGACTGACTGTGTATAGCATTTGACCACATTAGATATATACAAGGATGACGTTATGATCTATTTCATCCCAAGACATTAATTGAAAAGGTTATAATGTAAATATTTCCAAAATCTTCATTATAGGGTACTTTCTACTGGGAGGTGGCTGCTCCAAACCCCTAAATTTTAACTTGTGAAAATAATAATTTTTTATCATGTTGTTTTAAAAAATACATTTTGATTTCTTTCAAATATTTAGAGTTATTATGAGTTTTCTTTTATTAAAAATGTATTTAAAAATGCAGTCCCATGTTTCACGTCACTACCGAAACATAAAGAGTTTTAGTTAATAGGCGGAGCCTAATTTAACCACACCCTGCATTTTAGAGCAGGAGGTGAGACTCCATCCCTGTCCCTCATGGCCACATAGTGAGCAGTAAGATTTCATTGTTTTGAAGTAAATGTGTCCCAAAGTCTGAAAATCAGTGTGTAACATTAAGAATTGTCACTACCGAAACACACATTTTCTACCATTAAAAAAGTCCTTGTCCCCCTGGTCTCGCCCTTTCCCAGGCACCATCTTCAGGGCCATTCCGTTACTTTATTAGCTCAAGTGATGGGTGTTAGATGAGCCCTCGGAGGGCCGAGGGGTCGAGTAAACACAAGTGTCGACTTGAGCTTACCCAGAAATCACTGCGACTTGACGTGCCTTCCTTTTCAAACCAGAAAATAATGGCAGACAAAGTTGTTTATATGTTGCTCAGCTTCCACAACTTTGATCATATGCCTGACATTGTCACTAAACTCCCTATTAGTACTACAACCTAAATCACACTGATAACAGTATCCATCATTTTAGGCACAACCTTGGAGCTGATCTGAGGACTCCACTTAGTGTCCAAAAACTTGGCTGCCTGTCAACATCCACTGACCCCAATTCCCAAGCTACAAGCTGAGTTAGCCCATGTCAGCCAGAGATGAGGAAAGCCTCATTTACTTCATGTGCAAAGAAGCTAAAAGGTGCTGAAGAGGTTTCCAGAATCTACTTGGTGAAAGGTGTCGCTCTGAGACTGAGTAAGTGAGATGCCAAATGTGGTGACTTGCTAATCATCAGCCCTTAGAGATTCCCAGCTTCTTTGGAGTCCGTAGGTCAAAAGTAAGTCACACTGCTAAAAACAGTAGTAGAAGCTATTTCGAAGCCTGAGTTTTGTTGATACTTTTGTCCAGAAAACACATGAGCAAGTCTGTTTGAGATCACTTAACAGCTTGATGCCATTTGAAGTAAGTATGATGAAGGCAAACTGTTAGCACCATGTTCATCAATGCGCTATAGGCTTCCATTACTACCTTAGCCTTGTTGCTCCAGTCCAAAACTAAAAATCAAACTTCAGACACCAAAGTTTTGTGGCTGATTGACTGAGCTTGGGCAGAGGGAATTTTTGTACATTTAATTTTTCAACCAACTATTCATTCAGCAGAAAGAAAATGGCCAAATTGGTGTTGTACTTCATTGTTAGGTATTTTCCCCGCAACCCAGAAGGATAAGCGGCTTAGAAGATGTGTGTGTGTGTGTTAGGTATTTTACACATTAATATGAAGCCTAGTCTTAGCCGAAATTTGACTTGGGCTAGTTTGACTGGATCCCTTGAAACTCAATGGATTTCACAATACTGCTAAAAATTTAGAATCCAAAAATGTGCTGTGCAAACAATACAGGAGATACTTTACAAAATGTAGTTGTTATATGTAAGTATTTTCAAAAACACTGTGAACCAATAAGCACTGAAAGTAAAGCTAGACTTCACCAACAGAAAACTGCATATCACTGTTGTACAACCTCGATGATGTTTGCCTCAGACCCAAACATTAGATTCTGACCTTAGACATGAATATTTTCAGTCAGCACTGAACTTTGAGGCTAACGTTGAGCTCTGGGTGTGATTACTATTTGCTTGAGAGACTGGTTCAGGCTAGTTTGATGCCAATGTAGTCCAGCAAGCCTTGTAGCTTGTAGAAATGATTTGGGTCAGATTCATCTGTGTTATTCTTTATGACACGAAATATAATAATACTCAAGGATGATAATGGAATTTCTAGTGGAATCTTATAGTAATTTGAGACAATGACTGTAGTTTACTATGGGGCACTGCATAAATTCAATAGATTACTATAAAAGGGATACTATTCTAATAATATAGATTGTAGATTACAGTAACATATAATTTCTATTATGTTACTACAACAGCTTTATAAGGTATGTATAAAGGGTCACAAAACAATGACTGCAAGTCTCGAATAAGTTCCTATGTCCTCACCAGGACATGCAGCTTGAAACATGTGACTGCTGAGCAAGGTTTCTTTTAACCTTTGGTAATTCAGTGACATAACAACAAGAATAAATATCCCTGACCTTTACAGGATATCAGCAGAAACGTACAACCAGAGATTTAAAGATACGTGTAAGAGCAGCCCTCACTTAGGCCCACACAAAACTGATTTAAGACAAAATCCGTACACTAATCCAGTGTGTACATGGTATGGGTTTTACTTTGATAGTTACCATAACAACAGTCCATAACAGTCTAAAACTGGAGTGACCGGAATTGATTTGTCCCCACTTAAGCTGATATAGATCTGAAGAATTGTGTAACTTGGGAAATTGGACTTCTGTATTTGTAAACATTGATTGATTAATAATTAGACTTACTTTTAGGTACTTTAAGCAGCTTCATAATCTCATGGTGGACAAAAACTGTAACCACATTTGGGGTGGTTTAATTAACCTCCACCTAAAAAGTAATTTTAATTTTAATTTAATTTAATTTAATTAAATTTAATTAATTTAATTTTGTCTATAAATGTGCTAATTCAGGTTAAAAGATCAAACGTCTATGAATTCACCTATGAACTGTTTATCTGCTTTAAAGAAGGCCTGAGGGAATCCCCTGAAGGGGAAAAAGTCTGTGGTTCTGTTCGTTTTGCATATATATGTATCAAATATGGAATGCCATTTTATTTTCAGCATTTTTTTATTTACTCGATTTTCCCATTATCCCAAATGCAGTCCATCAGCCAAGACATATTCCGTGTCTTAAGTTATTTGTTTTCTATAAAAATCGAGAAAACTATGTTGCATAGTAAGTGTGTGTCTATGTAACCCATAGAAATCAGTGCCACATCATCCTTATCAATGTGTAGAGTGACCTCTGCTGGAGAAACAGGATACACATTATAAGCTATAAGCTTCCATTGCTTGTTAGCTACATTAGCCTCGTAACTTCAGTGCATGACAACTTCAGGCACTAAACAGGTCTCAGCTGACCAGCTACACTGAAGTAATTTGGAAAACTGCAGAAATGTGATTTTTGGCCAAACCATCACTTTAAGGCCTTAAACATTTAATATAATACCTAGATATTATTACCTAAGTTGTGCTTCCTAACAGTCAGCAGTAAATTTTCCCCAAAAGAAAAATGTCTTCATTAACAGAGACATTCCACCTAACTTTTAAAATGAATTGGAATTTCAGTTGCTAGCCTGGCCTTCTTGTTCAACATCAGTGCCTGACCTCATATATGCTCATTTGACTAAATGGGCACAAATTCCAACAGACACACTCCAAAGTTTTGTTGAAAGCCTTCCCAGAACAGTGGGGGCTGTTATAGTCACAAAGTCCATATTAAAGCTCATGGTTTTAGAATGGGATGTTGAACGAGCTCATACAGGTGTGATGGTCAGGTGTCTGCATACTTTTGGCCACATAGCAGTTCTCCACCACAACAAGATTAAAAAACATTTTAGGCCAAAAGTCTCTCTCAAAACTATCGGCAAAATGTCTCGGGCATCAGACAGCGCAGTCTTAACCATTAGTGTGAAAACTTTCTGTGTGAAACATAAGTATTAATGTAAAATCACTGAATTCTGAGCGATTCTTAGAATTTCACTGCAATAAGACAAAAATCTCATTCTAAGCTATTCTTACGTAAATATTATTCAGAAAATTCCAGGGTGAGATGAGCCAGGCATCAGTGGATTGTTTCTCAGGTGCAGAATTTCAACAATAGGAGAAAATTGCTAAAGTTTCATTCTGATTAAAAAAGGGCTTTAACTATGTCTAGGAGAAGTAAAGGAGATCCAACATTTAATTTCTCTGGGGTGTTCTCTAAAAAGCTTTAGTTCTGTACTAGATTTAATCTCTGTCGAAGTGTGTGTCTATGTAA
Source organism: Colossoma macropomum (assembly GCF_904425465.1). Taxonomy (NCBI): domain Eukaryota; kingdom Metazoa; phylum Chordata; class Actinopteri; order Characiformes; family Serrasalmidae; genus Colossoma; species Colossoma macropomum. The sequence continues at coordinate 19,535,238 of NW_023494808.1, forward strand.
CCCATATAAATCAGTGCCACATCATCCTTATCAATGTATAGAGTGGCCTCTACTGGAGAAACAGGATAGTTTCCTCATTAGTGCTGCTCGTGAAAACACGCTCGACCCTTTTTGGCCAGAAGGTAAATAATTTAGCAAGGGAACAAGATAAAGGATGAAAACAGGTCAAAATCAATAAAAGCGTTTAAAAACAGCACACAAGCAAACAAGGAATGTCCAGAGTGAAGTGAAAATACTTTCACAAACCTTTATTCATAGAACATTCCAGCTGCAAATTGTTTAAAAAAGTTATAAATAGCTTTCACAGTATAATTCCAGTAGATACAAATGAAATAAAACACATTTAAAATGAAAAAGAGAGACAATCCAGTTATACAGGCTGTAATTGAGGTTTAAATTAATCTTTGTGTGGATTCACATGTACACCATCAGAAGTCTGAACACGCCATGGTTTACATGGTTTGTTGATTTTTTAAAGTGAAAATTGAAAAAGTTAACATAGTGAACAATAGTTCAGCAAATAAACAGTAATTGTGCATTAAAATGTGCAGAAGTGTGTTCTCTGTAGAGGATGCATTAATTATTTCACTGAGAAAATCTATAAAGCAAGTAATCTGACCAGGGCCGCCCAAACTTTGGCATACAACTGTATACTGTGCTAAGGCACATGATGATAAATGAAAGAGAAGTAACTTCAGTTCAGTTAGCACCCGACACTTTTCATTCACACATCCATGATTAAAAGTGCCAAGTTTGGGCGTCCCTGGTCAAACAGCGCGTGTAAACAAGTTCATCTCCTCTACAGAGAACACACGTTTTAACGCACAAGTTACAAACTGTTTATTTGCTAAACTGGAAAAAAATAAAAGCATATAATGTGGACTGTGCAAAAATTTTACTATTTTTAATTTTATATTATTTTTTCTAAAACGTTGAACTCAATAACGACAAATAAACAGAAACTGTGCACGGAAGTCTGCAGAAAAATATATAAATTTCCCTGTAGAGGACGTGTTAACTTACTTTCACTTAGAAAATCAATAAAACATGTACTTGGACAGGTGGTGTTCCAAACTTTTTGCAACTGTGAAGATATCACAACATACAGTTTGTTAATCATTATGAATACTGATCTTTACAAAAGGCTACAATATGCAAATGAGCCTTCTAACCAAGCACAACATTTTTACTGTGGGAAGTGAGCATTTTGACCAATCACAGTTCCAGAGTCTTGTTTCTGTGGGTGTTCAGATGAATCAACATATTCAAAGTACGAAACACAACAACAGTGAATTATTTTGGTCAACATAATGCAGGACAATCTTTATCAATGACACTGATTGACCCGTGCATTTTTGTTGCAAGGCGTATCACAATCACAATATACAGCAATATAATCCCAATACTAGTATTTTGTCCAGATTGTACAGCCCTGTGCAGCTGGAGTATGCGAGTATGATAGAGGAGGAAAAGTGATATGTGCAGGACTGTTTGCGCCAAATCACGGTAAGCAAAATGGCAAGTTACAGCAGGATGAAAGATGCCCAGACATTCCTAAGAAGCTGGCAGGTAATGATGCCCTTTTATATTAATCAGAGGTCAGTCCTCTTGTTTCTCATACATGGTTGGGGAATACTGTCCACAGATCAGTGTAAAAGACAACTAGACAACCTACCGAGCAACTAGCCTTGACCTATCACCTAGATCTTTTACAGTTCCTCATGTGCAACAGTCAGGCTTCTTCTTCCTCCCCTCTTCCTCATAGTCTTCCAAACACACAGTAGGCGACTTGACCCGTGCCTGTTTTTGGATGATGGATGGCAGGACCAGCTCAAAAAGTGTCTCAAACAGCGAGTCCACATTGTAGCCTGTCTTGGCACTCGTCTCAAAGCACATCTTCTCCGCTAAAGGGCTGGTGCCTTCGTCCAGGGTTTTGTAGAGGATTATGCGGTTATACAGTGCCATGGCGTCCTCCCGGTGAACCTGCTTGTGAATGGTAGGGGTGTGTGGAGGGGTTGGGCAAGAAGGGGCAGCTGAAATGCCAGATTCCTCCGGCCCAACATCCTCAGGGGTTACGACCTGGGCGTACGAGTCTGTGAGGTCAGCCTTGTTGCCCACCACAGCGAAGAGGCAGTCACTGTTGGCAGAGTCTGTAAGAGAAAGGAAGCGTTCCTCCAGCTGCAAGAGGCTCTGCCAGTTGGTGACGTCGTAGGTGAGAATGATGGCGGCTGCACCGCGGCAGTACATGGAGCCTAAGCCGTGGAACTGCTCACGACCTATGAAGGAGCAAAAACTGGGAGTCAAAATGGGTTGAATTGTACACTTGGTGTGCTGCATATGGAGCCCCCATGAGCCAAGGGTCCAACAAAAATACAAAGTAGATACATGTGTCCAAAAGCGTCTAGAAACCCCTTTTAACTAGAGACAGCAAATTTAAGGCGCACCCACTGCTGACATGGGCATTCACATACACCTGTATACTTTCCATAGAAAAGCATCACCTGTACAATGACCCTAAGGTCACCATACCCAATGCCAAACGTCAGACTTAGGGGTATAAAGCCCCCCAACACTGGTCTGTGTAGCAGTGGATCTGTGTTCTTTGGAGTGATTGAGCTCCATCCAATATCTTTGGGATGAGTTAGAGTGGAGTTTGGGATCAAGAACTGATCATCCAACACCAGTACTTGACCTCACTAATGCTCTTGTGACTGAATTCAACCAAATCCTCACAGCATGTCCCAACATCTAGCTTAAAGCATTCCCAGAAGAGTAGAGGCTGTAACTGCAACAAAGAGGTACAAACTCCCCATTAATAGCCTTTTCTGAAGAAATACTGGCTGTGGTTACATCTAATGTCAAATAATATAAAACATATCAGAATGCCAGTTATTTACTGCAGTACTGGCAACACATCACTCTCCAAAAATGGCCAACGTAAAGACAAAATCCAGCAGAAAATTCAGGCTTCAAGACAGCTGCTACTACTATTTTACCTATGCAAAGTACTTTTGTCCACTGATGACCTTAAACTTGGAATTTTGTCCATTTATATAGATAATAGCAGTGGTCACCAACACTGTACCTGCAGATCTAACTTCCAGACTTTAGCTCCAACCCTAATCAACCCCACATGACCTATATAATTATTGCCTTCAGATGTCCTTCATTAGCTGAATGAGGTGTGTTAGTCTTGGGTTGAAGTGCAGAAAAGTAGATCTACAGGAAGGTGGGCTGGTTACCACAGTCATATGGTGTTGTAAACCAAATAAACAAAGCCTATTTACCACATAAACAAGTCTAAAAATCATCATATCGCAGAAGTAGAAGTTAGAAATGAAACACTTGGCTGACTGACTACATTTGGTCTAAGGGACGAACCATGTAGATGTATTTTTAGCTGAACCCCTGCTTCGATACTGTGTGTAAAAAAAGGATCTGATTCTGTACACACTCACTCAATTTCATTCTCTTCATGACTTGATCACTGATAGCAGCAACTGGCCTGACATACTTACTGGCCTCGCTTATAATCCCAACTGTTCGATATCTCCAGCAGCTTCCAGCAGAGAACTAACCAGCATTTTAGTACCAAGTAGCCCAAATCTGGTTATTCATTTAATTAAACTGAAGGAAAGACAGAAGTAGTCCTTTTTTAGGTTTTTATCATGATTAACAAAACCAATATGACTCACAATCACTACAGTAGATAAGACAGAAGAATATAAAAGAAAGTGGAATGTTTTACACTGAAGACATTTAAAAACTACAGTTTGGGAAAATCAATGAACTCCTGATCAGGGCACAAGCAGGGCAGTGTCTCAAGACAGCTGGGTGCTGTGATCAGATACCAAAGCCATGCAGTATCAGCTGAGCTGTACAGTCTGAGTCACGCATTCACTGAAATGCCCACGGCAACCACAGTAATGCTCAAATCAGATTTCTTTATTTCTAATTCAGTGATACTTTTACTCCTTACTAACAGGAACAGTTACTCTGAGAAGCAATCAGCAGCAAGCAATGAACTGCACGTTCCTACACCTCAAGCAAAGCTCCTCTGCTAAAAAGGAAATACAGAGATACATATCTAAAATTACATATGATCCCAAGAACACCATATCTACAGTAAAGCATGGAGGTGGGTGCATCATGATTATGGGGCTGCTTCTCTGCAAACCATACTGTGGCGTTACACGTCAATGAAAGATACATGAACGGAATGATGTATTGGAACATATTAGAGTGAAGAAGCCAAGAAACTGAATCTGGGAGAAGATTCAACAGTGACTCCAAATGTACAGCAAAATAACACAAGACTGGTTTCTAAAAAAGAAAGTAATGGCCTACACAATGTTCTGACTCAAATCCTAAAGAAAATGTATTGAGGGTTTGAATTTGTGGGTCCAACAGAGGGACACTTGTAACCTTGGGGAACTGAAGAATGGGCAAAAACTGAACCACAATGTGGCAAAAAAGCTAGACATCTAGAAGCTGTAACTGCCAACAACAGCTTTGCAACAAATACAAATGTTATTAATGTGGTGTTAATACTTTTTTCCTTCCAATTTCATTCTTAAACATATAGTTGATTATGCTTATGAATAAATAAGTTTAGTCCATATTCGCGAGTACAAAATCGAAGGACATTGTGTGTAAATTTGACACGGATAAATGCACTGAAGGTACATTAAATAACAAAAAGAGTCAGAATACGTTTTAAAATATATTTCAAGACACTTTTCTCAAGCCAGTAATCACTGATTTGGTGTCAACACTGTACTGTTAGCTATGACAAAAGGACAAAAGCACATTATAGAGCTGAAAACCTGAATTTTATAGATGACAGTTTGTTGTAGCTGCAGCTCAAAACTAAAGAAGCAGACTTGGGACATTAAGTTTGCTTCATCTTAACTGATAAACTATATTTGGGTTAAAGGTGAAATTGATTTTCTTTAACTTGCTTTAACAGGAAGTGCCCCCTTTCATGAGACGTCACCACCCATGATGCAACATATTAGGAACAACTTTATTTAGCACACTTTTGGAGCTCTTTGGCAGTCTCATTTCAGTGTTGTAAAACCAGTCCTACATGTGGCCTACTGTTGTTTTAAAAGGGGTTAATAGTGCTAGATTGGTGTATTTTTATTTGCAACTATTCAGTGGCTTATTTACATCAACTGGCTCAACTTATCCCACTCATAGGTTCGACTTACTCCTCATAAGCTGTGACAAAAGTCTTTTTTTCAAATCTACTTAATCAGAGCTGCCCAAACTTATTAATTAATTCTAATTTTCCTTTCAAATGTTTAATTTGTAAGCATTTTTGTGAGAAAACAATATAAGTATTAATTAAAAGCTCAATTTGAAACCTACCTACCTTCTTTAGTTCTTTACTGTTTTTTTCTTTTGAGCTATGTTTGGGTCTTGGTTGCCGTCTATGCCCAGCACTGTAAGGTATTATTTAATATCAGCGTGCAAAAAAATTCAATCAGAAAGTGACTAATGAAATGAAAAAAAAGCAAAATTGCTCAACTTGCCCGGTTCACTCTCTTGTGTTTTGTGAAAATACAGTTTTTCAGTCAACTAATTGGATACGTGGACAATAACCTGTTTTAACACTGGACACATGAAAGTGTAAGTCCCTGACCTTTATATTTCCAACATTTCACAAGCTGCTAACTCATGGCTTTTCACAGCCATACAGTAAGAAGGAAAGTTGTCTGGTGAAAGATGAGATTTTCCCTGTTCTTGTTTTCTCAAGACCCTGTAAAGAAAAGTGGCTGAGGAAAGCATAAACGAGGACACAGGCAGTGAACCTGTGCTCAAATTCAAGATCAGCACTAAATCAGCCCTAAATGACTCCTCACACAGTTACAAAGTAGTTCTGACTTCTCTTTAAAAGGAGCGTAAACCATATTTAGACTATTTTCTTCTTATGTATTCGATCAGCCATGTTCAGTGCACAACGTTTGAGTATTTTTGCACTGGAGCTACAAGGCTAATATTGGTAGGTAGATTTTGGGTGACCAAACTAAAGGGGAATTCCACCGATTTCTCTAAAGTTCTCCATAATTCAGTTGTTAGGATAGAAATTCGGAGTGATTTGATGTGAAATAGGTCTAATTCAATTGTGGAGAAACTTACCAACACAACATAAGTTTTCTCTGGGGACTATTTTGCCTTAGAACACCTTTCATGTATCCTTCCACCATGAATGGAGTACAGTGGAAATGCATTGGTTAAAAACACACTTTAGACCAAAACTTTATCACACAACTGCCGTGAAATCAGTTTCTCAGACCTCAGGCAACACATTCAAAACCATTTCATGTAATTATTTCTGGGTGAGGGAGCTTCTAGAGGTGGACGTCTGGTTCCCATCACCACCACTGTGAACAATACTGACACTAAGTTTATCTAGAACAGAGAATTTCACACCAAACCACTCTGAATGGCTTTGTTGACATGTTGGCATTTAATTTTTCAGATTTTGAAAATCAGTGGAGTTCCCCTTTATTGTTTAGCTACATTAAATAAGTAAACTTCAGACACCAAACATGTCTTGGCTGATGGACAATATAAAGGTAAGAAGAAAACTGAATTTGCCTTTTCAGTGAAATACTCATTTAAGCCACTGGTCATCTAAAGAGCCTGAAGTAGCATAAAGGAACTCCTTTTATGTGAGCTCTAAGCCTAATGCTGGGGTCATTTGATTTGAAGGGGAATCACGTGTAGAAGACCACCAAGATGTCTGAGAATGCTCTGGAAATGAGCCAATGCTCTATAGATATTCATGTTATGCTCTTATTTTGAAGTGTTTGGTGGGCTTTTTTGAAAGTGGCACTCGAACGGCGGTCGTACAAACCCAAAACAAAACGCTACCCAGAAGAACTGCATGCTGTAACTTTAGTAGCGCCTTCTCGACTCAGCTGCTTATTCGTGTTTTCTGTTCCACCTTAAACAGTGCAGGAGGTCCGTTCCTGTCTCTGTACAGGCGCCAGTGTAGCTACCTTTTAAGGTGGAACGGAAAATTCGAGTAAGAAGTCAATTTCAGCCTCGTTAAAAAAGTTAGCAAACATCTCGAAAACGTCTCAACTGTGGACGTAACTGTTACCTGCGGTGTCCCAGATAGAGATGTTGTAGGGACCCCACTGCTTCAGGAAGAAAGCTCCTCCGACTGTGCTCAGAGTGTCTTTAAAGCTCCTCTCGGTGTACCTGTGCAGCAGAGACGTCTTCCCCACGTTCATGTCGCCCAAGATGACCATTTTAATGTCGGGTTTTCTCATTTTCCTCGCTGCAGGCATCGTAAATGTGTGAATGGAGCTGGTGTAAGGCTGCGGTTACAGTCTCAGTCTGTAGGCTGACTCCCTCTGTAATCCCTCCTTTCTCTAAAAGGCGAGTGGTGGGAGTTCAGAGATGAGAGTTCCCGCTTTGGTGGCTTAACCTATCCACTTTGCCTGTCTATCAGGTGGTCTCCGCTTTTGGCACGTATTGTAGGAAAACAACAAAGCTGAGAGTCTCATAAGAGCTGCTCACGGGCTGCACTGAGACAGACGCGCTGCTTCTCCACAGCAGCCGCAGAGGTTTATCCCAGACTCGGTGGGAAGTTGGTGATTTTGAAGAAATGACACGGGGAACTCACGAGGCGGACTGCACGCCCGCTGAAAAAACAAAAATTACGCCATCTGGCATGTGTCCGTGACGTCACACCGCGAATTTCTCACACATGACGAAGCACATTTTTTCTAGGTGATGAAAATCCAAGCGGTGGGGAATGAGCTTTTATGGCAAAACAGAAAACCATTATTTAAACACACTTAAACAAATCCTGTGTTAAAAGTGTGACCCCAGAGGAAAGAAATATTCTAAATGAGGTCCAGTTTGAAGTCAGAGTGAGACTTGAGACATTTTCTCCTGTTTCTGATATTTGGCTCCTGAGAAATAATAACCCTCAGATTTTCTCACTTTGATCAAAATGTTGTCGCACATGTGGTTTAACTCTTGTGTCTAACTCATCTCACCCCAGTCTCTGAGTAATATTTCCATAAGTGTAAGATCTCTTCATTTTCTTATAGGCCTCTATTCTGTTACAGAACTCTTTCAGCACTCCATCATTGTAGGAGAACTTGTGTTTTTATCACTCATCAGCAGAACTTCTCACATCCGGCACTCTTTATTCTTCTCCCTTTAAAAAAAAAAAAAACCTCCACATGGAAAACTCAAAACCTTCCCCTTTTTTATAAATTTCTATGTTGTATGCACTGTTAAAAGTTTCAAAATGTGCCCAATCCACACCGCTCACATATAAAACCAGCCCGTTTGGAATTCACTGTTCTTGTGATGTCACAAACTACAATGTACAGGGTGATTCAAAAAGATTAATCCGATTTCAAAGCGCCATATTTTTACAACCGTGAGGCGCCTAAGAACCAATCACATAACAACTGAAAGAGGGGGTCATAGAGTTTCTGACTGTCACCAGTACATGGCTCCCTTCAGTCTACAAAAGTGTTTTGCGTTCTCCACTTCAATAAGAGTGAATCCGTCATAACTGTGCAACGTGATTTTCGTCAGCAGTGAACCTCCAACAGCTCAGAGCATTCGTCGTTGGTTCCACAACACTGGATGATCTCCGAAATCGCATTGAAAAAGCCATGAGCACAGCGACACCCGACATGCTCAATCGAGTATGGGATGAATTTGACTACGGTGTTGATGTGGCCCGTACAGCTGGAGGAGGTTCATATTGAGCACTTGTAAAATTACATAATAAACTTTATGCTCACTTAAACTGTTTACAATATACTGCATTGTTCTGTAATGATTTACAAGTGAAATAAATCATTTTAAAATCGGATGAATCTTTTTGAATCACCCTGTATTCTCATATAAGGAGCAGTTTCAACTCCATTTATTAGCAGCACGTTTCCTTGTATGACACGGCTCAGTCATTTCATATCACAACAAACACTACTTGGTAAACCATGGCAAGTCTTGGCAAAGTGTGGTAAAACCGAAATGTGCTTTCTGAATCCACAAGTGACCGTTCATCTTCAAAAAGAACAGCTATAACAAACTAGCTACGTAAAGAGGCAAGCACAGGTAAATGGAGCACACTGATCTATCCGCCTATTCAGCCTACAACACTTTAGCTCCGCCCATTAATGTTGAAGTTATAAGGAGTGTTTAGGCCTGGGGCTGCATTCTGCTGATCTAGGATCAGATTCCTCCCTTATTTACTATGACTTTACTGACAGGAACAGATCCTAGATCAGCACTCCTACTGTGAAAAGATTCATGAATATTGGCCCAGGACTGCTTTTTCACTCAGGCACAATACAGGGTAGCCAATCAGAACAGAGCTCATTTACATATATGTTTTAAAAGCACAGCAACAAAACCAACCTGTTTTATTCTAAGGCATGAGCAGTGGTAGGAATGTGGTCATGTAAGTTTTATACAAAACTATTTTAAATTACACAGCTGACCTAAAAAAAGGGAAAAAAGATGTGGGCCCTTTAACGTTGAGACAATGACTTGATCATGAGATATCAGTCAGTCAGACCACAAAACAATAGAATAAGAGTTTTTTCTGATACTGAGGCTTTGTGATGACAATGCCTTTTGTTTTTGTGGGCCATGTGTGCGCAGTATATTTATTACATCTGGTCATTTCAAGTGAAATAATTCAATATGGCTGCTATTTATAGAGCATAACAGCAAGTGCTGCTATTAGAGATGAGGCATTGATCATTTTGAGTTACAGAAATATGTTACATTCACTTTTGGCAAATTACAGCGATCATCATCACGAACGACAATTCAAGAGTCTCTCAGAGGTTGAGTGCACTGAGATCGCAAAGTGCTTTTTCTGCCAATGCAAAGTTGGCACTCAGACTAAAAATACAGCTGAACAAAAATTGATGATCTATGGTCTTGATTGGTAACAGTGACATGGACTGCAGTCCCATTATGGTCCACACTAGGCTGAAGATTCTAACTTTTCTTGTCTTTAGTCTCCTTCTGTTGCTGTGTGATCTCCCATGTGGAGGTGGTTCCTCTGTCCTGAAAGCAGAACACAAATAATTCAAAATTCAAAAATAAAATGAAAATTTCTAACATAATGATCAAACATGATGATTAAATAAAAGATGTATGCATTTCCACACATTGGAAAGTATACATAAGACAGCACCTAAGACGTTGGAAAAGCAGAGGCCTTTAACTGAACCCTCTGAACCTTAAGACACAAATAATAAACAGGTGTCTGATAAGCACCAAGGGAGGTGCTGGGTACCAGAGACGCAGCTTGCCCTTTTTAATGATTTAGATAAGAGACAACTAGACCTTTTTAAATGGGTTGAATTTAATTAGGTCCAAAACAGTGATAAATCTTTGGTTTAATGATAGGCAAAACAGGCTATGACACAGCAAAAGAGAAACAGAGGGGATCACCTAATCTCTGAAAAGTGTATAAAACATGGAACTCTGTACATTTTATCTGCATTTGGGTCCAGAGCCTAATGCCCAGGCTGAATGCACTTTGCCGGTAATAAAAACTGATGCCTTTTTTCTCCAACTGAACCCAGCGTCTGACGTCTTCTTTGAAAACCTGAGATAGAATACTTGCTAGACGTAGGTGATATGTAAGACTTATAGATAAAGTTATCTGTTCAACAAATAGTCTCGCTTGGGTGATTGGTGTCACATTACGACACTAAATAGGCTTGTGTCTATCATCTTTAAAGGAATATATTGGTGCTTTTCAGCCTAATCTCTACCTGCAGCATCTGTATCGTAAAATATTTTATAAAAAATCCTCCCTCTGGACAGCTAATCCCATCTCAAACTTTTACAAATTAAAAAAAATCTTCTGACTGAAGAACTTGTGAAAATGTTCTACAAAAATAGATGTTTCACTTCTTCTGGCTATATTCTGCATCTAGCCAAATGACCGTTGGTTCTGTGTGCATGGATTTTCTGTACTTTCTGTACAGGGAAACATGTCGAAATGATAATTATTGCTAATCGATGGTATGATACAGATGCTGGAGACAAAAAAATGAAGTTGAAAAACACTGGAGTGTTCCTTTATCATTATAGAGTACATCCGAGTATTCTAGATAAACCATTACTACAAAGAAAAGTAAATCAAATCCTAGTTTGCAGACCATAAAACACATTGAAAGTGGCTCTTTTAGGAGAAAATGCGTGGCAGAGGACATGCCTTAGGGGAACAAAACATGTATATGCCTCTTGACTTGACTAAATCACATATACATGTTTTACACATATGTGATTTAAAAGTTAGAATAGCCCTGAAAAGCCCTGAATTCCAGAACATTTAGTGCAGGGGTGATAAACTCCAGTACTGGAGGGCCAGCATCCTGCACAGTGACCCATTTAAAATGGTTCAACACTTATTTTCACTACCTATATAACACCCTTTCTTACAATCATATTCTTTTATATGTAAATCTTTAAAAAGCCACATGACACTTCACTTGATTTTAAAAACTAGAACTAGGTGTGTAAACTGTGGCAAAGTTGGTTGGCAGTAGGCTTAAATCTGTTCTTACTTACTCCCAAAAAAGGAAATCTTACCTTAATCTGTACTCCTAAGGGCACAAGATCCTTCCGTAGGGCATCACAGGCCTTCAGTAAGGGTACTCTGTCTGGATGAGGCTTCTTTCTTGGGGCCTGGACGCTGTTCTGAAGGTTCTGAGTGGCTTGGTCCTCCACAGAAAGAGCAAAGTTTCGAACCTCGCTGCGGAAACGCACCAGCTGCTCCACCACATTATGAAGAACACCGGATAAGTCATCGTGGGACTCCTACGAGAGAGGATAATATGCCATGCAAAGTAAAGACTAAAGCAACATATAGTTTGGCTAGAAAAAATGTGCATAAATGGACAAACATACTCAAATTCCCCCAAATGTAGTCAATCAGCCATGACTTGTTTGGTGTCTGATATTTGCCTCTTTAGTTTCACGTTGGCACTAAAAGGCTAATGTAGCTAACAAGTAATGAAAGTACATCAGTTATCATCATGCAAATTGCATGCTTAAACCATCATAGAGCCTGTTTACAGTTTGCATCTGAATCGTATCTGGATAAACTTTGGTCAGATTCCAAATACACTAAAATATGTCCCCAGTGTAAACAGATCTGATTGTGGTTGTCCCATGTAAAAAGTATGTCAACACGTACGTTTCCATTTTGCTTTTGTTTACACTCGTGTTAAACGTGGTCAAGCTGCGTCTCCTGTTTTTCCTTACAACGGCCTGCACGTATCTCTCCACCATGAAATTGAATTTCGAAAAATGCATTTCAGGCAAAAAACATCTCAAAACTACTATGAATGTCTCAGACACCAGACAACATATTCACAACCATATAATAGCTTTCCGTGAGGTAGCTCTTAGAGGCTTTAAACTTCACACACATCTGGTTCTCAATTTTAACCCACTAAGTGTCTCTAAAACAGAGCATTTCACATCAAACCACTCTGACTCAATTTGTTTACATCGTAATGACTGAACTATGCAGACACTGCTAGACAAGTAATGGACAAAATCAATCAACATGAGCACATCCCACTGCTGCGTCTACATGCTGTCCTCTGCCGTAGACAGTAAATAAAAACACCAGTTTTTATTGACCTTTCTGTCCAAGAGATCAACTCCAAGAACGTCCATGATATCTCTGATGTAAGTCAGCATTGCTCCAAAAACTGCTGGACTCCTAGAGGCTCCGTCAGCCTTAACACATAAGAAAGAAGACACATTCGATTGAATACTGTTCACCACTATTGGAAAAAAAAAATACTGTTTGGGGAAAAAAAGATCATGTTTTGACCAAGTAAACGGATTCTTCTCAATTAAACTGTTAAAACAAGAGTTAAGTATATGCATAATCTCTAAGGGGGCACTTGGCTAGAATGAAAAATGTACATATTGCAGTTGTAAACACACTTACTTGCATGATACAATGGCGCTGCAGTTTTCTCTAGAGCTTTTTATAATGCATGTTAAAGCAAGGAGGAGCTTTTAAGAAACTACATACTACAGTATGACGTATTTGCGTAATGCATGCTGGGCACTGTAGTGAGAGAACATTGAAGGACGAAAACACAAAAAGGACACAAAGTCATAAATTCTGTAAAAGAGATGAGGCTGATATTATATTATAGGCTTAAATTATACAATATAACACGACAAATAACATGTTAAATGCTAGTTTTAGGCCAGAATGCCTAACTTTAATAATGTGATGTAATCTGAGACTGATACCAAATTGCTGCACAGTTTAAAATGAAAATCAATGCTTTTTAATACCTTTTTAAGACCTCAGCATAACAAAAATAATATCATTGAGGCTGCACAATCCTTGCATAGACGTTTCAGTGTCTGATTTGTCCTGCAGTCCTTCATCAGCGATCAGTTTAGACCAGAAAACCACTGTCGGCAGGGTATTTTTGGTTGGCGAACTATTCGCTTTTTTCTTTTTTTGCACCCTGATCTGATCCAAGTCATTTAATATCGAGTATCTGCCTAGACCGATCCACTATCCGCTATCTGTGTTTTCACAGATAATGTGGCTAAACAATTTAGGTAAGATTTAGGTAAGATTGTGCTCTGCCAAATAATCCTACAACAGAAACTTTTTATTTTCGTGTGAGCACAATGTGATATTCTAAAGTGATATGTTTGTTTTTTAGCCTACTTTTCAAAATGAACATTTTGTAATGTGTTTAGTATTGGCTTATGATCAAATCAGAGTGACAGATATGATGATTGGGCAGCCAGTTCCTTTAATATTCTGCAGTGAATTCACTTCAGTTTTGATATGTGCACAGTATTACAGATTCAAAACTAATAGTTTTAGTTTGGACTCTTTATGTGAAATAAGCATCTTATACGGTGATAACGATTTCATATGGTTCTAATGCGCACACAGTAGCTGCTCCCATTTTATGACCTTAAATGTTCAGTATCTATTTTAAGACTTTATAAGACTTTAAATTTTAAAATTTTAAAAGGTGTAAATCAGGCTGAAGTAAGTTTGTATGAACCATTTGTAAAGCATGCACTGCAGGATGTCAGCAGGACAGGTATATATATGCTGTATATGAGCTTACCTTGGTAACAGGCTGAAGCTGACAGTTGCCATGGTAAATGAGGCTCATGATCGCATCCATCGCTTTTGGTGTGTCAAAATCATCTGCTAGTGCACTTCGGACGCTGGCCTGCGTGACTGATAACCTTAACAGAACACATCAGAATGATGTGACCAAAACCAACAACAGAACTAATTCACCCTATGTCTGTACTGTGTGCAGCAGTCTATAGTGTTTATATGCAGTTACATTTTTAGGGCAGTTTCCTACCTCTCCCATAAAAAGCTCTCCTGTATGGTTTGGCACAGTAATTGACCCTGCATGTAGGCCTGGGCGTTGTGGATAAAGGCAGAGATGGCGGACAGTGTGGAACGAGCCTCGTTCATACTGGCATCGCTGTAGTCGATCGCTGGGGAGACAGAAGCAATGAGACGCTGAATGTTATTAGAAGAAAACTGACCTTGACTGTTTCATTTTAGTTCTAATTAAGAAATTATTTTCAGGACTCAGAAGAGGTGTACACTGCCTCAGCTCAACTGGTTTGTTGCTATATTTGGATTAGACTCTTAACTGAACTTGAACTTTACTCTAAAATCTTTTTGCATTGAATGGCTCTATACTTTATATTTACTTTATTAAAATAAATGATCGAACATTCAATTTTGTCACTATCAAAACAATCATAACACTCCCGAAACCTGATCAAACATTTAAGTAGTGACAATTTTCAATAATTTTAAGCATTACTCAAAAACTCTAGCCAATACATGACAAGCAAACACAGCTTTGAACAGTTGTACACACATAAAACCATCATATTTTTCATTAAAAGACGAAGTTTACTTCCGTCAGCCTTACACCAAATGACTTTTCAAGCGATTTCACTGTCGCAGACAAATTTCCAATGTTGGAATAAAATCATGAGAGTCTTGCTAGAGTTGCATTGCGTTCGCGTCATCTCGATCGTTTACTGTGAGGTGGTCAGGATGGCTGTTTTAGGTCAGTCATTTTCTCGTCTGGACGCTGCGACAAAATCAACCTGAGTTTAATGTCATCGTAAGTTTCAAGTCTTGACTCACGCAAATAGTGACGTGCCAGGGCCGCACGTAAGAGCGAGCGAGTGCACGCATATGCACTTTTTTTTTTTGCTTTGTTACAGTGTTTTTTTTTATTTTGTTTGTTTGTATTTTATGGTTTAATTCATAACACCCAAATCAACAATGAATCGCTGCATGTTTTGTTGATGTGTAAATCTTCATGTCAAATAAAAAATAAAAGTAACTGCACATTTTACAAATTCTGCCAGAGTATGCAATTCTACAGTGAACTAGGCTGAGCCCCAGATCTTTACACACCCAGCCAATGTATTTTTCCATCTATACCGAAGACTTTTGTAACTGTACACTCACTCCAAACCCGTTACCTGCAGCATGTTTCTACAAGTTAAGACTGTAATATGCACAGCAGAAGCCATACGTCAACAAAATATAAAAACGCCACCAAATTGTCTGGGCTTAAGCTCAGAGAGGAAGGAAAAGTGTTTTTCTGCTTGTAAATTTCCACCAGGTGCATGATGGGGAACAATCTTAAAAATCTAGTTGCAGTCTTGCAAAGAGTTACCCTGCAAGATTTCTAGTCTTTGCAAAATCAAAGTCTGTGACCAAAAACTGTGACATTGTCTTTAGGTGTGAGAGGGTGTCAAACTTTAGTCTTTCAAAAGTCTTTTCAAAGTCTTTTCAAAAGTCTTTTCAAAGTCTTCTAGTGTCTGTTAGCATTACTTGCAGAAAATATGTTTTTGGGAGAGACAATTCTGAATGTTGCACACTGATTTTCAGACCTAAGGACACATCTACTTCAAAACAATGGAACTCAACTGCTCAGCACGTGGCCATGCGGGACAGGGATACAGTCTCACTGTACATATTTTTTAATTTCATTTTTTAATATCTTTTAATTTTATTTTTATGGTGTGTTTTGTATTTTAAAATGAAAATAAAACTCATGATAAATCTAAACCTAAAAATTAACATGACAAGTAATCGCTAATGTGTGGATGTTAAGATACATGATTTAAAGACTGCAAAGCTTACCTGATCTGTACTTGGTCAACAGACAAAACAGTCTAAACTCATTAGCACTGTGAGACTGTAAATAATCCTACACAATGGAAAGAAAAAAAAGAGTGGGTGTGTCAATGTATGAATTTAAATGTGAGAACTATCAATTTTATCATCATTCAGTGCAAGACTAAATTATATACTTTAACCATATTAAAATTCAGTAAAAGTCTTAAGCTGGATACCAAACACGTACCAAATTTATCAATTAATTTGATAAGAAATCTTTACCTTTATTGTAATATAATTCTTCAAAGACTTAGACATCTTTTCTGAACTGCCTTTCAAATGGAGGTGGCCTGAAAACACATTCACATGAAATAAATAATTTGCATTGAACTCATTCAACAGAAAAAAAAAATCCTTTTTACCATTTTTCTTTTCTTACAAACAAAGGTTCCAGAGATATGCAGTAACACTCAAATTCCATTTTTTATCTTTACAAAGACTGCTAAACTGGTAATAAACCAATTGTTCAGTTCTATAGCAGCAATACAGACTGAACATGTACACAAAGCACTATTATGGCAAAATCCTTATTTGAAGAACAGACATAAAAAGAGATAATTAACAAACCAATAAAACAACTAAAATGCTGTGCTACAATATTTATATTAAGTTATTTTATTATTTAAATTTGTTTGTTTAAGGAACCTGACAATTGCGAACTGATGATCATACCTTACAATTTACTGTAAAATCAATCAGTAAGACTCTTTAGCTAAAACTACCACTACTATCTGTTTAGTTTTTGACAATATAAAACATGGGATTAAATCTGGATTTAGCTACTTAAAATCTGTATCTGTTACAAAATTGTCATATTGTTCAGGACCTATTTAAAGTAAGTACAAACCTCAATTCCAAAAAAGTGGGACAATATGTGAAATACAAATAAAAACAAAAAACAATTATTTGTAAATCCACTTTGTGTGTGTGACTGTATGTGAACAAAAACAGTACAAAGACAAGATATTTAATCTTACCTTATCAATTTATTGTTTTGTTTTTTGTGTAACTGTACACTCATTCCAAAACCGTTTCTACAAGTTAAGACTGTACTATGCACAGCGGAAGCCATACGTCAACAAAATATAAAAACACCAGCAAACTGTCTGGGCTTAAGCTCATCTGAAATTAACCACAGTGGAAACGTTTATTGTGGTCTGACAAGTTGATCTTTCAGATTGTTTATGGAAATAATGAGCGTGGTGTTCACCATCCAGATTGTTGCCAATGTGAAGTTCAAAAACAGAGTCTGGCATGGGCAACATACACACATATGAATGCACCACTAAAGCTAAAAGATATATATACTTTATAAATATATTTTGGAGCCACACGTGTTACAACAGCAAGGCTCTGTAATCAGACAGTGTGGGTGTTAGACTAGTCTGCCTGCAGTCAAGACCTGTCTGTCACTGAAAATGTCTGCTGCATTATGAACTGAAAAATATGGCAACAAAGGACTCATCTGAAGGCCTCGGCTGAAGACATAATGGGAAAAATGGGAAACAAAATACTGCTTTCAAAACTGGATCAGTTTGTGTCTTCAGTCCCCAAAGGATTAATAAATGTTGTTAAAATGAATGGTGATGTAACACAGTGGTAAACATGTTTCTGTTCCAAATTTTTGTCACAATTTTTGCATCAAATTTGGAGTGAGTATATGAGTTGTCACGTTCCTAAGGTAAACCCATCAAACATTGTGTTTATGTACTGTTTTCAATTTACTTAAATACAGGTTAAACTGAATTTATTAACCATTTCCCATACTTTTCCAACTTTCTTGAAATAGAGGTTTGTACTTTTTTGACATAAATACTTTGACATTAAGAGCTGCAGATATTCTGTGCACTTCAGAACTTTCAATCTCATTTCAGAAAGAAGGTTCTTCCACAGCAGCATGAACACTAAAATGAACCTACTTGGCTCCGCTGCACTGTGCAACTACAGGCTTTACCTGAGTGCAGAAAATAGTTTCCCCACTGGTCACACTTGTGGTAGGCCTCACACTGAGCTATTTCATTCTCATGATGAGGAAAGGCCAGGTCTATGCCTCCTGAGTGGATATCCAACTGGCTCCCAAACACAGAGCTACAGAAAAGAGAAGGGTCATTCCACAGCAAATCAACTGATGTAGTTGGCTTAGCTATAGATATTTCTATAAAATGATTTAGTGCAAACAAATTACAGCAGAATCTGATTTTTTTTTTTTTGGCCAAGTACAAAAATGTTCTTGATGCTTTTGTCAATATGATTTTTTAAAAAATGTGATCAGTGAACAGCACAGTGAAGTTACGATGCACTGACCACAAGAGGTCCCATTAATTTACTATAGGAAGCATTGTGTCAAACAGATTTTGATGCATGATGGGACTAGTGCTTCAAATTTGAGGGCTGCGGTGTGCTGAAAAACATGGGCATCATAAAAGCTGCTCCCTATGCAAATGATCAGGCCAATGCGATGAGTCAACACAATCAGAAGTCAGGAGGAGTCTAAAGATCCTTGTTTGTAAATACAAATGGAGCACTCAGCGTTATGAGGTCGATACCAATTGCCAACTGTCCTCTACCATGATCAGATGAACAACATCAAGTAAACTAAGACAACCTCATAACACACCGGCCTGCAGGTGACTGCTGAGATGTGAACTTTTGAATGTCTCAGTTCATAAAAATGAAAGAAGTGCTTACCTGGCAATGGTGGAGCATTCAATGTGCCAGCCAGGTCTTCCCCTTCCCCACGGAGACATCCAGTAAGGTTCCTGTGGCTTAGAGGCTTTCCACAGGGCAAAGTCCCGGGGGTCCCTTTTGTCCTTGACGCCTGAGAAACAAATGACTGATCTGAGACAAAATCGTCTAATACTGGGTTAGCATGGGCACTGGACATCTGCCACACTGCAGAGTTTAGCTCCAGCCCTAAGCTAACACACCTGGTCCAGGTAATAAAAGCCTTTAGGGACATCTAGATATTGGAGCCAAGTGTATTGGTTCTCTCCAGGGTAGTAAATCCCCAGGGACTGGGCACCCCTGACCTGACTGTTTGTACCCATACAAAACATCTACAAAAGCACTTGGCTGGATGAATATGAATGAAATACTAGTATCACAATTCATTTGCCTCATATTACCTTGCAGTATACAATGAAAGTGCCAAAACATTATGACCACCTGCCTACTATACTGTTTGTCCTCTGTGTGCCGCCAAAACAGCTCCGACCAGTCGAGGTATGGACTCCACAAGATCTCTGAAGGTGCCCTGTGGTATCTGGCACAAAGACATTAGCAGCAGATCCTTTGAGTCCTTTAAGATGCAAGGTGGAGCTGCAATGAATCGGACTTGCTGTTCCAGCACATTTCACAGATGTTCAAATGGATTGAAATCTTGGGAATTTGGAGAACACCTTGAACTCTTCGTCATGTTGCTCAAACTATTCCTGAACACTGTGCTGTCTGGCAGGGTGCACTATCCTGCTGCCTTCTGGGAATTCCATGCCATCCACGTGATGTAAAGGGAAACAAGACTTGTCGGACCAGGTGACCACCATCCGTTGGTCCAGTTTTGATGCTTGCACGTCTACTGTAGGTGTTTTCAATGGCGAACAAGGGTTAGAATGGGCACTCTAACCCAGTCTCTGGCTACATAGCAGAGTGCAACGCACTGTGTGTTGTGAGACTTTTCTCCTATAACTATCATCAAAAATATCTATGACCTCCTTTTTGGTAGATACTCACGAATGCTGACCAGGAGCACCCCACAAGCCTTGCAGGTTCAGGGAAGCTCTGACCCAGTCATCTGGCCATAACATTTTGGACTTTGTTAAAGTTCACACCTGCCCATTTCTCTCACATCCAATATGTCAAGTATGAGAACTGATTGTCCGCTTACTGTCTCATTCATAAGTGGACATAATGTTTTGGGTATTAAAGATGCATTGAATCAGTAATGTGACATGGCTTGCATTATTTTGACCAAAAGAATTTACTTTTGTTGAATTACAGGAATGTGTTGATTCATCAAAACAACCACAGGGACACTTATCTTAAACTGTGATTGGCCAGGATGCTCACAGCACATAGAAAAAAGACTTACAGGACTCACCTGCATATTGCAGCGTTGTGAGATATCAGTAAGGCCAATATAAAACAATTAACAAACAATATATTGTGTGGCTTTAGTACTTAACTGTAACATATGAAAACATATAAAATAAATAGTGTGGAAATACACTAGCATTCATAAGTTTCAAATGACTTTTTTGCATATTAATTTGTACACATAACAGGTAATACAGATATAAATACTCAGTGCTAGACAACAAAAGATACTTTTAGATGTTATAGTCAATATTACAAGCATTTTGGCAACAACAAGAAGTTTTTCAAGTAAAATAATACACTGTAGTCATCTATATATAGTATATATAGTTTCACTATACTTTTTTTGTCACTTTTAAAACACAAGGCATTATGAATATTCATGTTATTATATCTTCAGCCAGTCATTTTAGAATCTTCGTACATCTTTCTGGACATATAAAATATTACTTCTTTTAATTTTATTTTCTTTATAGCTTCATACTGATTATTTATAATTACATAAACTTGTAAAGTTCCAAGGAACTAAGACATTAGAATCTTTTGATATATTTATCTGCCACCAGACTGATTTTATATTACAATAAACATTGACTCCAACTTTTAAATGGTAGTGTATTTTCGTTATAATATAAACAGGTAAGAAACTTTGTAGACCCAAGTTTAAAACATGTGAGATATGACTGTACCTGGTGCCTCAACAGCATCTCCGAAGTTCACCAGTTTGCCATAACGACTACTAATGGATCTAGTATCAAAGTAGACATCTCCTATAAAAAAGAGCACAGATAAGATTGCACCTCTTCACTGGCCTATGGTGACAATCCATTAAACACTGAATTCATGAGATAAAACATGAAAGTGAAACTGACCTTGACCTGTGGCATAAGCATGGCCATTGCCTATGATGCGTTCAATGAAAGCTACAATCTGAGGTATGTTCTCTGTGACTCTCATGTACACAGCCGGAGGAAGTACCTAAACAATCAAAAAGCTCAGAAAACTATGGGATGCTTTAAAGCCTTCATTCATCAACATTACTGTTATATACACTAAAATTCAAACTTCTGGCATCAATGTTGCCAATAATATTTAAACTATTTAGTTGCAGATAAATGCATAAAATGTTTCGAACATTATGATTGTGAAACTGAAGTTGCAAATTATTTTTGGGAGCTGTGAAAGAAATTAGATGTGTCGAGAATGATGAACAGAGCTGTAGATTCTAAAATGACTGAAAAAGCTATATAACATAAAATAAAATAAAACCTGAAAACTGATTATCAAATCTTGGGGCAAATAATTGCTGTAATAGCAGCATATTTTAATTTCTTAATAATTTTTTAAAACTCCAGTTCTGAAAACACTGTTTTTTTCCACTTATTTTCCTTTGACTTTCTCCTTCTTTATGCAAGTGGATTATCTCATATCTGATAAATAAATGAAAGACTTCACAAACTGGCACAGTACTGTATCGAAATTAGAAGATCTTTGCTCCAAGCGATCGACAATCAGCCAATTCAACTGTTCAAATGATGTAAATAACATGAGTCACTGGGGTTGACTCAAATTTACCCTGCACTGAAAAAAATGGCTCATTTTATTGTCATGTGATTGCACACAAAGAAAATCAACACAGTTGCTTTTTTAAAAGAAGAAGTTTAATTATTACTGCTATCATGTCATACATTGTATTTATGTGCAACCACTTGACACATTTTAATAGTGTAAATTTACAGAGCCTCTTTTATTCAGTGCACAAAGTGTGAGCTTTAGGTTAAAAAAAACTGCAATAAAAATCTGCCAAAAATCGTTAACCGCCCAATCTGGCTGTAGAAATTTCAGAATTGCCCATAAAAATTCATAATTGGTGAATCCCTAATATAAACAGAAATGTGGAAAATACATGTGCATTTACAGTGTATTACACTGAAATAGGGATGTCAGACCTTGAGAGCCATCATATCTCTTTTAAACTCCTCTTCATACATTCTGGCGAGCACAAAAGGTGAGATGTTCTCCTGTGGGGCAAAACAAGAACCATTTTGCTTTAGTATGACAAAACAGACATTTCACTGTTTAAAGAAACAAAAGCTGAAGTGCACTTGCCTCAAGGCTTCTTTGTATGATCTTATCATCAATGTCAGTGATGACCATGACGTGAGTCACGTTTATGCCGAACAGCCTGGTCAGAATCCTTTGCAGAATGTCAAATCTGACATATGAGCTTGACAAGAGCAAGAAAAGAAAAGAGATCAGGCAAGAACACTGGCTGACTGACAACAGCTGTCAAAGTCCCATGAACATGTGGACATGGGCCACGCTGAAGGAGTGGTTAAACGGACACTCAGGCCAAAAAGACAAATCCATGTTTGAGATGTACACAAAGTCATTCAGAGTGGTTTGGAGTGAAATGCTCTGTTCTAGAGAAACATGCTGAGCCAGAATCGTTCACAGTGGTGGTGATAGGAACCAGAGTTTAATGCCTCTGAAAGCTCTTTTACAGAAAGTTATTACATGGTTAGATGTATGCTGCTTGATATCTAACACGTTGTTTTATGATAAAGTTTTGACTTAAAATGTATGTAAACCCATGTATTTTAATCCGTTCACTGTGGAAGGGTATGCGTAAGGCAAAACAGTCCCCAAAGAGGACTTGTTTTTGCAGAAACTTTTATTTTGTTGTTGTTTTAAAATTTTTTGTGCTTCACTGCATTTGTTTTTATTTTACCATCATCAATACATACAATACATATAAAAACTGAGAAGACATATGTTACTTCGCTGGTGGAGTAAATAAATTCTCTAAAGTCTATATTTGTGCTGTAGACATGACACCTGGCTCCTTTCACCACCACTGCAAAGAAAACAGAGTCCGTAAGTTTCTCAACAACAAACCATTTCACACCAAACCACTCTGAATAACATCTCAAGGACGAAATTATTCCTAAATTTTTGAACAACGGGTGGAATTCCCTTTTAAATGCTAGTCCAGGAAGCCCCTTAAAGTCATGTTAAACAGTTCCAAGTCAGAAAACAACAATCTTCACGGTCACTGATCTTCTGAACTAGTAATGCATCCAAACTGACTTCCAGGACTTACCATGCATGGCCAAGGTGGGCATGGTCATAAACTGTGGGTCCACAACTGTACCTACACACACAACAACACTGATATAAAGGACTCTTCTAGCGTTTTCATGTACACCACTTCAACCTGAAGGTGTCTTACCAGGTCGCTACTCCTTCTTTAGCCAGAACCAACGGCTCCTTCTGTTTGGTGAGGCTGTTGTATGTCTTTAAGCCAGTGTCATAACCTGCTGGTCTGATCCATCTGCTCCCTGATTCAGAGCACACTGCTCGAGTTGAAACCAACGAGGCTGTATTTCTGACTAGTGTCAAAAAGGGCCTCATTGTTACCTAAAAGTGGCTGTGATAAAACAAATCATTTGCACTGTGTCTTATGTGTTGTCTAAGTCTCATCACTTCGAAATGCCTAGCTAGGTTAGCTTTAATGACTGTTTATAGGACGAGGAGCCGCATGTGGTGACGGAGAGCGAAAGTCCTCTTCATTTTCCCGTTTACTATCAAAGTTTAGCACCTGTCCTCTACAGTAAAAGCTTCGTGAACATATAACGCCAAAACCAGCACAGGTCCAGTCACTAAGAGCCCTGTTTCTAAGCGAAGCACTTCGCTTCTGTATCTGTTACTGACAGTTCAAAATGGCCGCTGTCTGTAAAGCTTGTAGGAGTAAAAGGCTGTGTCTCAAATGGCACCACATCTAGTGCACTAGAAGTCATGAAACGATGGATTCTACAGCCAAATCATGCTTTATGTTGACTAGAAAGCCATTGATATTCGGCTATAAACTTCATGCCACCTGTATTTAACATCTAGTGTACAATTTGGGTGCAGTAGCCATAGTTTCAGGCCACATGTAGTGTACTATATAGGAGGTAGGGAGCTAAGTGAGATTGAGCCAAGGACACAGCGGAACGTTAAAGCACTTCTCCCTTTAATTCTCAGTGATATTCAGATGAAGTACATAAAGTCGCGTTTGGCTTATACTCTTTCAGTCCAGTTAAAAATCATTCATTTCCAACAGACAAGTACAGCATTTTGCCGTCTTGCGGGTTTGTTTCGCCGGGTTGCCAGGTTGCTTGTACAGTTTCCAACCAAAAAAAGTCTACACCCGCCAAAATGTCGGAGGTCAGAATTTCAGCTACAGTACTAAATAATATAATATTTAAACCAGCATTACATCAATAATAAACTGCTGGGTACGTTAACCAATGATTTTGCCTTCGAAAATGTGTAGCTTGTCTGTTTACTAGGGAAGATATCGATGTGGGGTTATTTTGAAGGAAAATAACTCCTAGTTATTCATTTTACTTTGTTAGGTCATTTGTTTTAATTCACAAAGTAAAGTTTATAAAGACAGAGCAATCCTTCCACAGTTTTCCAAAACTTTGTTGTTTTTTTTTTGTTTGCCTCTCGCAGATTAATTAGATTAATACATAAACATTGCTGCAAAAACGTATTTGAGATTTTGAAATGATAAAACACGAATGATACAATTCTGGAGTGTTTCTCCTTCTTTTATTTGATTATATTTAATCATTTGTTTGTTTGCTTGTTTGTTTGTTGTCCTTATAAGTTTCATATCCTGCTGCCTGTTTGTAAAGTTGTGCTGCCCTACTGTGATTTCTGTGATTTAAAAAAGGAACATTTGCTGTATTATTCAGAAATGCAGTTTATTAAGTAACATTAACATTACTGTTTTCTTTTGTGCAAGCCAGCCAAAATGTTCTCCACCTGCCAAAGAACCTTTCCTCCCACTGAATCCTACTAAAAATCTGCGCAATTTGGCGGTAAATTGCACAAACTGGCAACACAAGACAGGAGCGCTAGCGGCTGACATAGCCCAATGCCCCGCCTACTCGAACGTGATTGGTTGGCTAGACATGACAAGAAACGCTTACGAAGCTGCTGCAGTTACATTCACAGACGGCGCTGATCGTAACCCAGTAAAGCAAACAAACGGGGGTGCGCAGATCAGCCTTGGAGAAACTGACCGTTCATCTCCAGCGCGATCTCAATCATGTCTCTGCAAACTAACCACATTACGATGCCATTTTCCCCCCACAGACTCGACCCCAGCACCGCTGCCTCTTCCCAAACCTACTCGCAGTCACAAGTG
This sequence comes from Colossoma macropomum, assembly GCF_904425465.1. Taxonomy (NCBI): domain Eukaryota; kingdom Metazoa; phylum Chordata; class Actinopteri; order Characiformes; family Serrasalmidae; genus Colossoma; species Colossoma macropomum. The sequence continues at coordinate 19,560,776 of NW_023494808.1, forward strand.
TCGTGACACGTGGGCGAAAGCGGCTCAGCCCCGGCGGCACCATCATGCTCCGAAAACCAGAAACAGGACGAATCCAAAGGCATTTAGATGAATAAAAACACACCAGAATGGGCTCTAGGCTGCCGATCACTCTGACTCGCCACAAACAGCCGGGGAGTGATCGTCCTACGCTGGCGCATGCGCAGTAGCGCAGCCAGACTGTTCCCCAAGTGTTTGAAACTACCCGGAGGATCTGATCTCCACGCTGGGAACGAGTAATGCGACATAGGGGACGTTCTCACCACAAAACGGACAGCGATCAGCAGCTTTCGCGCCGCTTTCCTCTTCGCCGGGCTCACTGCTTTGAGCCCCTTTAACAAAGCGCGTTTCTTTTTTTGCCTCGTAGTAGTTGTCTGTCGGGTGGTCCCTCAGCAGCAGCGGGTGCCGTACGATCATCTCTACTCGGACATAACAAATGCGTTTTGTTTTGTCGACGAGCGGACTCATCCCGAGCATCTGAAGCACTAGACGACTCGGAGCCGAAATGCTGAACACGGCCAGCTGGGACCCGCTACACGTCGCCAACTATGTGACTGAATATCTGGACTTGGTTGAATCGCTGCCGTTCGACCTACAAAGAAATGTGTCTCTCATGAGGGAAATCGACTCCAAATACCAAGGTAACGGTCGAAGTCTGCTCCTCTAGCCGTGAAAACGGGTTATTTTGTTGAGGAAAGCTCGCTGTGCCTTTTATTTTGAGGGGGTCGAGCTGCGGAGTGGACACAATAGAGCTTACACAGCTTTGCCGCTCCGGTGGAAACGTCCACAACAAATCTGCCCTGATTCACATGGCTGTTTTTTCACGATTCAGTGTTGTTGTTATTGCTGTCGTAGTGCTTTTACTCGTGAATGAGCGAGGCTGAAGTTGGCTCCTCATTCGAATTTTTCCGTTCCACCTTAAATGTAAAGCGCTATTTAAGGTGGAACGGAAAATTCGAACAATTTAGCCAACTTCAGCTTCGTCCTGCCGCCAGCTTTCATTCAGCAAAGGTGTCGTCAGTGATCGTAAGGACACACGGTTTTGAGGAATGGTGGTTTTCTAACGTTACTTGCTTTCTTTTCCACTTTGTTTTCGGTCGTTTTCGGCGTAGTAACGTTACAACGGTGGCTTTTTTTGTTCGCCAGTCTGAAAGAGGTGTGCAGTTGCCATATATGCTCCGGTCGTGTTCATACTTGGAGAACCACTTGACTACGGTCAGTAAACGTTTTAATAAGAAAATCCGTCTCTAAGGTTTGTCTCTGTGTTTATTCCATTGTCACTCTGTTTACACCGACTCGGCGCACTGACCCTTCCCTAAACGGAGTGTTATAAGTAATGTTATTGTGCGGAAACCGGGCCATAACGTCCCACCAAACCGCAGAGATAAAGATAAACCGCTTCTTAAACCCATCAACATGTATTTCCAACGTTTTAAACGAAAGTGCGTCAGCTCGCTCGACACTGTTGGGCAGAAATGGGCAAGAAGCGTACGCTACAGATTTTATTTGCATAGTCGACAGGCTCCTCCTCCGCCGCTCTCTGATTGGCTGGTAGTCCCGACTGCGGGCGGGCAGCCTTTGCGTCAAAAAGCAGCGGTTAGCTTGCGAGTTATCCGTCCCTCTTGACCACGCCCACTCCGGACGCATTAGGGCGCGTTCGTGGACTCTGATTGGTGGCGTCATGCTAAAGTAGGCGGGTCTCTGCTTTGGTTGCTCGGCTGTGATTGGCTTTGTTGATGTTTAGGAAGGCGGGTCTATTGTGTTTATGCTCAGAGTGTTTAAAGCCAAGTTCTTCACTTGAAGTTCAATGTCAAGAGCATAATGCCCAGACACGCAATCCTATACCAAAATAGTATTGAACTCTGATTACTCACCTAAAATTATTACAACCAAAAAAAAACGTTTTTTTCTCTTTTGCAGAGATCCTCAAAGAGTTGGACGAAGCTTACCAGAAGCACAGCCAGGAGGAGGACCCGAACCAGCGGAGGCGCCTGCTTCACTGCATCCAGCGAGCCTTGATCCGAAGCCAGGAGCTGGGCGATGAGAAGATCCAGCTGGCCAGCCAGATGGTGGAGCTGGTGGAGAACCGTAGCCGGCAAGTGGACAGTTTCGCCGAGCTTCTGGAAGCTCACAGTGAGCCCCATGACAATGCAGCAGCTGCTTCCATGACCACCATTGTGCCTGGAAAGAGGCGAGAAGAGGAAAAGCGGAGAGAGGAGGCCCTGGGCTTGGTCGACAGACTTGCAGGGGGTAACAAGCGCTCGAGGCGGCAGAAGGCCAACAGCAACGAGAACCGGGAGAATGCTTCCGCAAGTCACCATGACGAAGTGGTCGGCATCACAGGTAGGGAGAAGAGAGCCAAGACATCAAAGAAGAAGAAGAGGTCCAAAGCCAAGCAAGAGAGAGAGGCATCGCCAGCTGACCTGCCCATTGACCCCAATGAGCCCACCTACTGCCTCTGTGAGCAGGTGTCATATGGGGAGATGATAGGTTGCGACAATGACGAATGTCCGATCGAGTGGTTCCACTTCTCCTGTGTTGGGCTTAATCACAAGCCCAAGGGCAAGTGGTATTGCCCCAAATGCAGGGGGGACACAGAGAAAACCATGGACAAAGCCTTGGAGAAATCCAAAAAGGAGAGGGGCTATAACAGGTAGCTAAATACCTGTTGAACTGCACAGCCATGTTAATATTTCTATTTATTTGATATGTATATACACATTTGTTTAATGCTAGAAGTATTTACTTCATTGTTTTACATGTCAGTTTGTCACTTCAGTATGAAGTGTTATGTGAGTTTTATCACCTAGCAAAGTAGCACTAAAGGGCTTTAATTCAGCCTTTTGAGTTGAAGGGTACAGTATGTGCCAGTGACGCTCTCAATGAAGTATTTCATTTGAATGTGAATGTTGATTTTGTGAGTTTGTCTATCTGTTGTTACATGAGCAGTATGGTTGACAGGAGTATTGTTTTGTGAAGGCACTCGCAGCATGTGGTTATCGTGTTCAATGTTTGAGTGGAGATGTTCTCATTGGTAATAAAACGAGTATGGAATCCGTTCTTGTAATGCTTTGGTCAGGCTGCTCACTGTAAGCCTTCTACTTTTTAAAAGTATAAATACAGTCTGTGTGCTATACCGATATTTTAGGTCACTATTGAATGTCTGCTTGCTATTATTCAGAGGATAAAGAAAACTAGCGCTAAAAAGCAATTTCACTAGAAAGAAAAAAAATCAGGACCCCCAGAAAACACTAATCAAACTACACAAATACTGTACATGAACTTCAAAGTGTATTTTTTACAATATGATACATGAGAGGCAAGTTGACAAACACATCATGGAATATAAAACCACACTTCCAGGCATGTAACAGCACACAATACAGCATAATTTGTGGGAGTTGCTTGTAGGTCAGTTCCAAACCAGGCACAGACAAATGCAACGATGGCAGGCCAGTACCATGTCAGTCCAGAGGAGTTTAACTCCACTTCTTAAAAAAAAGGCCCTTGCATATGTTTCTACGGTAACAGGCCAACATCGTATTTGGTTACTTCTTGGACAGAAAGTGGCCAGGTGGTCAAGGCTGAATAGGACAGAGCAAGTACTCCAAAGTGGGGGGATGGGTGGGGTAAAGTGCATTTGAGCTGTATGTTGGAGGGAGGGAGTGAGAAAGAGAAAGAGAGAGAGATAGAGAGAAAGAAGAAGAAAGATGAGAAGGAAAGGGTGCAACGAGATGCTTCACAATTCACTCGGTTAAACTAGCATCGCACAAAGTTCTGCATTCTTCGGTGAGAGGTCAACTGTCCCTCCAGCTCTGCTCAACGATGGCTGAAACACGCTTCTCATACTCCCGTTTGTTCTCCTGGTAGAGCTGGGCCGCCTGGCTATTGGCTGGACTGTTTGGGTTTGGTTCATCAAGCAATGACTGAACAGAAGCAAAGAAATAATGATAATCATAATAATAAAAAGTTATAATAAAAATGATCTTTGCAGTAAAAAAAGGCATCCTTGCCAGAAAACTTTACCTGGATTGATGTGAGAATGGACGAAACATCATAAGTCGGACTCCAGCGATTTTGTAGAATATCGAGACATATACTTCCATCAGCATATACTGAAAAAAAAAACAAAAAGGCAGGCAAAGGAGCATAAAATTAGCATCTTTCAGACAAACTTGCTTTTTCTTTTTACCTCTCTCAACCGGATGCTTCTTTTATTCTAAAAATAAACCTAATAAAGCATTTAAAAATAAGGCACTGACAAGACAAAAGAGCCAATAAGGAAACAAAAAGCATGCCCAACAACCATTAAAGAGAGTGACTGTACCATTTGGATGAAACATCTTTGAAATGAACCTGACTGTGGGTGGTTTATTGGGGTATTCTTCTGTGAACTCTACAGTCAACTTGAAAGTACCTGCAAAATGAGGACAACATACAGAAGCAGAGTATAAATAGCAATGCAGTTTATCAATGCTGTCAATAGAGGCTGCACACTGCTCTAAAAAGATATTTCTTACCATCTTCAAATGGAGTCCCCTCTGGTCTGTAAAGAAAAATAAGAAGTCATCAACGTTAGAAGTGACAGCACAAAAAAAATACCCTTACAGCCAGTAACAGGAACCTAAACAAATGCATCTGACAGAACCATAAAGGCCTGGATGTAAGGGTTACAGTTATAAAGATAGCATGTAGCTATAGCCTTCAAGCTATGTCTGCACAAAAATCAAGTTGAAGGGGAAAAATTAAGTCACTGAAAAGGCAAAACACAGTTTCCCCATGGTCGATCAGAAAAGACAAGGTGTTTAAAGACTGCTTCTTTAGTTTTCTACTGGAGCTACGAGGCTACTAGCTATAATGGATGTCTATGTCACCCAAAAAGATTCTGGGGGACATACACCACCATTACTTCTTAGCTAGCTACACTAGCCTCGCAGCTCCATTGCAAAACTACAGAAGCAAACTTCAGACACTAAAACATGCCTTGGCTGATCGACTTTGTTTGAGGTGATTAAGTGGGAAAACGTGCACATTTGGGTATTCAGAGAACCATTTCTTTAAGCGAAAGAGGAATCATAACAGCCGGGCCAAGGGAACAAGCACAGCTTGCACTGGCGAGTAGACTGGCTTCGAGCCCGCTTACCCAAATATAACTGCGTTCCACACCATGATGTTGTTTTCTGAGGGGGCACCACTAACTCCGGCCGGGGGGTCCTCCTGAAGTCTGAGGCAGAAACAGGAGAGTGTCAGTGATGGAGATTATCGGCTCAAAAACACACCTCGACCACACAGCGAGCACAAACACTGAAACAACAAGGGCGCCGCTTTAAACCGTTCAAACCACATTTAAATTCGGACACCGACTCAAAGCCAAAATAAACGAAGCCGAAACCATTTCCGACATTTACAAACGACTGTCTCGGTCTCAAATTAATGTTCATTCTGAAACCTTCTTCTATTTTAACAGACTTGTCCGAACATGTAAACATTTCTCCGCAGGAAACGCTTCGACATTTATCATTTACTTCCAACGAGGCAGCGTTAACGTTAAGCTAGCTAGCCTGCAACCGACTGCAGTAAACAGCGGCTTCCTGGACGAATTCACCTTTTAAAATCCCTCATGAGCCGTCTTCGTGCTGGAGTAGACATCGTTACGGATTAGAAACGGCTCCAAGCAGACCTTTACGTAAAAACAAGGGGTTTATTTTCCGAAAAAAAAACCACCCTCTGTTCTCCTCTTCCTCGACCCCTCGGCCTCCGGACGCCAGCTAATGTTTAGAATCTGCTATGAAGATTTCAACAGGGAATTACAGACCGTACCACTTCTGTAGGGGGGGCATACCTTTATTAACCCTCATTTTAACAGGTACATAAAGTAAACAAAGATTTATAAAATATAATGAGATGGCTCTATAACCTGGTTAATGTCCAATGTGGCATATAGAATGTACGTATACCCAGAAAGTATACAATTATTTTGCAAAAACGTTGTAGTGCCACACCCCCATTATTTAACGCGCAGACTGAACGGTCTGTGCATGTGGGTGGAGCTGTAATGACGCAGTGAAGGTCGACGCAGACTCCAGATGACTAGAGTGTGTCCGGACACGTGAGATTGTGGTCTGGGGTGGGCGTTGGAACTTCTGAGAGGCAGATTCTAATCAAATATCAGCATTTATTTACCCGTTCACCCTTAAAAAGATGGTTCTTCAATGGTTCTTTAGTAAAGGGAATGGTTCTATGTAGAACCAGGAGTTTTATATAGAACCATTTGATGCTTAAGTGGTTCTTTGCATGGTGAAATGGTTCTTCAGATTGATGGAGAATGTGCTGTACATAGTTCTACATAGAACCTTTATGAAAATGGTTCTTTATAGCACCAAAATGGGTTCTGCTATTGTTAAGATGTCAAGCTTGTTACAATAGAAGAACCTCTTTTGGTGCTATATACATTTTTAAAAATGTTCTATATAGAACCACACGTTCTCCATCAATCTGAAGACATGCAAAAAAAATCATGCAAATGGTTCTATATAGAACCATTGCCTTTAATGAAGAACCCTTAAAAAATGAGTTTTCTGAGAGTGTAGTTTTGACTGATATATGTACAACACATTCTCCATCAATCTGAAGAACCATTTCACCATGCAAAGAACCATTTAAGCATAAAATGGTTCTATATAGAAATCATGGTTCTAACTAGAACCATTCCCTTCACTAAAGAACTTTTAAAAATCTTTTTTAATAGTGGAGACCGGCAAAAAACTCACTTGCTGCTAATTTTAGCATCCCCAGGTTATTCAAACATGAAAGAACATCAGAGGTAGTCTAACACGCCTGTGTTGGTCATGAACTGAACGTGAATGAAAGCTTCTTTCACCTATTGCGGTTTTCTCCAAATAATTCACTGACCTCTGTGAGGAAATGTCCACAGTGCAGTCCAAATGCTGAATCATACCTGGGGACTGAAAGTGTGGGCAGGACCACCACTCAGTACTTTGAGTACAGTGTGTCAGTGCTGGGTGATTTGTCATTTATACCAGCATATTGTGATATTGCTTTTCAGTTTTAGTGATTTTTTTACTGTTTAAAAGTCTGAAATATCTAGTTCAGTTATTTCGTTTCCTGCCCACAGGAAGCACAATGTGTGTATCATATATTTAACAGAAAATTACACAGAAGAGCAACACTAAGGCCCAGTCCCATTTCATCCCTCGCCCCTACCACTTAGCCCTTAGCCCTCTGTTTTGCGCGTTCACGTCTAGGGTTAGGGTGTCCCAATTCTTGTTGAGATAGAGGGGTAGGGCGAAGTGTTAGGGCTACATGTTTTTCAGAGACACTCCAAACGGAGTGTTATGAGAAAAAAAGAAAAACCGGCAAGATGTCTGCGCGAGCGACCGAAGAAACCCACAAATATGAGAATTTTCTCTGTTACAAAAATTACGATAACCACTGTATTATCTTAGTTTAATGGCCTTTCAATGTATTATGGTCGTTTTCTTCATAACAAGCATAAAAAATCGCTAATAGCATGCTAATGTCTCGGTAGCTAGCTAACTTTCCCGTTCCACCTTAAATAGTCCAGCAGTATTGATGCCTGTAGCGTCAGAATGTAACTGCTGCACCATTTAAGGTGGAACGGGAAAATTCGAACAAGAGGCTGGTGAATAGCTGACTTCAGCTTCGTATCACCAAAGAATGAGCGGTGGGAGATAACAAATAATTGTCTTAAACCCCCTCTTTGAAATCATATGATGCCCTAAATGTAACTAAAGGCCAGCGGCGAGGTCGCTGAACTTCTCCCTTCTCTGCTATCACTGAAGACGGGCCGGGTCGCCTACAGAGCACCGCTAGTAGCCTGGTAATGAAGCAACGTTTTTTGTTTGTTGTTGTTTTTTTTTATTTTGAGGGTTGTCCCATTTCGTAGGTCAAGATTTCAACCACTACCCCTTGTAACTCAGTTCCAAGGGGTGAGGGTGACACTCGAAAACAAGGGGTAAAAAGAAGAAATGGGATTGGACCTAAGTATATCAAATCTATCAGTGTTTAATTTGTCCACTCTTTACTTTTGTGTCACTTTAACTCTTCCGTCCTTCCAATCTTAAAACTGATGAGTTACAGCAATAAAAGCTGTTCCCAAATGTCACTGACATTGTTCCCCTTCACAGAGACACTAACATTCACACAAGCAGCTACCCAGACACACCTCAGCTGCCTTCAGATTTCTTTTTCGTCCCTGTATATTTCTTTGAAGAACTGAAAGTTTCCCGAAAAGAATGGAAGCTGTAATAAAGGCAAAGCGTGAACTCACTAAATAAAAAAAGAAAAGATCCTCTTATATTTAGTTCTTGAGGTTAAATTATAAATATGTTTTCTGCTTTTTTCCTGAAGCTGCAAAATGAAGGCCATGTTATTAATGGCCTCCTGAAGCAGTTGTGCTGATGCTGCTTCCAGAGGCAGTTTGGAACTCTAGTGAGTGATGCAATAGAGGACAGGCCACTGTTACACACTGTGTGCCTCAGCACTCAGCGGCCCCTCTCTGAGTTTGGGTGGTCTACCGCTTCATGGCTGAGCTGTTCATGCTCCAAGACGCTTCTGTTTCACAATGATAGCACATCTGTTTGACCAGGTCAGAAATGTCACAAACTGACCAATGGTAAAGGCGGCACCCTGACAGTGCCATGTTTAAAGTCACTGACCTCTTCAGCATGACCCATTCTACTGCCAATTGAGATTGCATGGCTATGTGCTAGATTTTATACAAGTTAGCTGTGGGTGTGGCTAATATACCTCAACTCAATAATTAAGAGGCTTTCCGAAATGTAAAGTACAATATATATACACAATGTGCCTCTATTGTCTGTAGTCATGTTACACTCTTTTATGTGAAACACAATGGAAATAAGTTAGGAAATAAGTCTTTTTGTGTCTAAAAGTGTTTAATGGCTGTCAGAGAGCCATTTTAAACAAATAATGAATTCATTAATTTTAGAGAATACAGTAAGACTTTAAAAGGATCATTATCCAATATTTTTCTTGTATTTTTTTCTCCTGAAATCCATTTAACATGTGTGGGATTATGTACCAAAAACAGTCATAATTACATGACCACATCCCTTAGAATTAAGCAAGCTGTTTTTGTTACTGTACCTTTAAGACTGACAGGTATAGACGGGGCATGAAACGTTTTAGAAAAAATAAGTGTTTCACATACTATATCAAGCTGTTTTATTACCAAAAACCAAAAAATTAGGAAAACCTGGTTCTAAAAACACCTGAAGAAAAACTGGAAAAAGACGAGAGGACTGCATTCTGTGGCTCAAATTTTATATAACGCTGCACAAAGGAATCAAAGGAATGTCCAAAATCTCAAAAACCTCTCAAAAACAAATACTTCTTTAGAGTCAGAATTCATTTTACATCCACTCACAAATCCATTCAACTGAGGTTCTCAGAAATTACAGGAAACACAAACAAGCTCTGTACAAAATTTTCCATAACAACAGTGCCGAGCTTCGTAGAAAAAAGGTACTGGCACCAAGCCTACAATCAAACAAGGAGAGAGAGGAGAAAACCAACAATTAATGCAAGAATTCATAAATCACACCATACAAAGAGCATTCAATTCTCATACTATTGTGAAGAGAAAGTGGGGGAACGTTTAACGGACCAGAACAAAGAATCCACAGCTAGGCTACTGCACAAACATATCATAAAATAAAGGATTCAAAACAGTCACATACAAAAACAAAGTTTGTCCCCTTTGGTACAAAGGTTTTCCCCATAATTCATCAAAAACAAACAAACCAACTTCTTACTGTGGCCTGCGATAAGGTGCAAGAGCGAAGTCAAGGTAAACCGCTCGGTTTAAGGTGGCTGGTGGCTACAACAACAACAAAAAAAAATAAACAAACAAACAAATGCAATCATTTGTACTTAAATGGACGGATTGTAGCCAGCCAGCAGATTCTATTCATGAGCCATGAAACAGTTGCATGGCGCTTAATACTTCCTGATCGTAGTACTGCTCGATCCTGACGGTCGTATTGTGATCGTGGCGGCTGCTGGCATCTTCCAGGTCTTCCGCAGTGTCTCCGAAGCCATGGTAATACCCGTAGTGCAGATGTTCGCTGGAGTCCGAAAGGAACGTGCCCCAGGACGGCCTGAGAGTAACGCAGCTGCTGGGGCTGCCGCTGAGGTGCAGCGAGCCGCACATATCGCTTCTAGTCTCAGCATGGACAGGCTCAGTGCGGGATGGGTGGCAGTGCCCGTTTGTGGGGACACCATTGATGGCAATGTTGTTCTGTTGCGCGTGACCGTTCCTCAAACCTGTGGTTGTTTCTATGCTGCCATCTGTCATTCAAAACATAACACAGGTCAGAGAGAGCCAGACTGCACCCAAGTGTATGGTGAAAGATTAAGGAGCAGAGCAGGGAAGCTTTTGTACGATGCCAGTTCAAACCAGATTATTACAGTCCAAATGATTTGTTTGGTGTGTCTTCATAATCGAACATTTACAGTTTAAGAAACACAGAACATCAAACTCTACCACAATGAATGAATAGATGTTGCACACACAGCAACAGCTTGATCAAACAAGCTAATGTAGCTTACAGTGACCATTAGCAGGATGTCATTTGCATATGCTAACTGGTGGATGCTGGTTTTTATTTATTTCACATTAGCTTTCCTGGACCGTGCTATTCCGTAAATGCTCGATGGTCCATTTTTGTTTTGCACATTTTTGTCCATCTCAATGACAAAAACACACAAAAAAAAACCCACACACACAAACAAAAAAACAGAGATTCAACTGGCTATTAGAGGGAGAGGAAAGTCCGGACTACAAACCATTAAAACTTAAATAAAAAAAATAAATAAATCACCAATATCTACCTACTAAGCTAAAGGTGGCAATGACCAAGTCAGATACACTGGGCTGAACAGAACAAAACTCATTTCTAATTACAAAGGAACAAAATTATGTTTAAAATTTTGATTAGTAAAAGACTGTGCAAGTGACTCATTCGTACTGTTTATACTATTAAAACAAAGACATTTTAGAAAACACGACTGAAGGACTTTCACAATTCACAAGAATTCACTGAAGAGTTTAAACAGAAGTATTAAAGTTCGAATATAAAGATGAACTGATGGACAAAATTGTGCAACACAAAACTGTAACCATGACTGCCAGCTTATCTCAATAAGAAGAATAGATACACATGAATGAAGATTAATAAACATACTTCATACATGTGTAAAGAAACAGAATAAACTGAATAAAGCTGTATTGTGCAACATTCTGAAATATGACCAACCAATCAAACTTTTAGATACTGGAGTGGCCCAACATATTTTGAATAGTGTCCATCTCAAAACTTTTAATAAACTATACAAGTCTAGGGGGATTTTTGACAGTGATTACAAATAGGCATAGGAGTTTATACAACGCCAGGGAACAGGCATGGATGACTCAGACGTGGGCTTCAGTGTTCGTGGGGTGGGAGAAAGGCTCTCCATGGTAACACTGTCTTCATGACGCTCACTGTCAGTAGGCATAGGTGGAAAAGGTCCAGTCCCACCTGATTGATTGTCTGGAGCAGATTCCACATGCATGCTCTCCATCTCTTCCCCCATTCCATTCAGTGTCTTCACAGGGAAATCCATACCTGAATGGGGAACATTCAGAAATTAGCTACATACATACAATACTTAAGGTTGCTCCAATACTGTATAGGCACAGATAATGCCACTTAATCACAGTATTGGTATCAGCGACAGGGGTGCCAATACCACAAGGCAATTTGACGAGTAGGCGAGCTACTGAATGACTTTTGCATGCGCACTAGGAGATGGAACTTAATGTCAGTGGTGTTGGTGGACAGTAGCAGTAAAAACAGTCATGGTAAAATCTGTAACAGCAGGAAGAGTACAGTAACGGGTGATATCTTTGTTGGAATTGTTCCTAAGGTATTAGTTTAACCAGTATGACATCAATAAGACATATAATGCACCATACATATAATACAAAGCCCTTTATCGTTACCTGAATGGCTGACTCATTTCAGTAATCACTCTCCCACTATGTAGTCAGTTATAGTCTTAATGTTAGTCCAGGTTGTTATTGAGGGAACAAATAAAACGACATATGGAAGGAACTGCCAGTATCGTGAGGGTAATGATAGCCTTTAGCATAACAGCCCTCTACCTGTTCAAGTTGCCCTCCCTGCAGTGCACCTCTGTCTGTCAGCTGCATTACCCAGTGAAAAATCCGCTGCTACAGGCAACAGGAATGATTAATGTTTACTAAACTCCAGCAGAGTCTGGTGCTTATAGTGTATGGGACACACTGCTGAGACCAACAACTCAAGAAACTCAGGCGTGAAACAACATTTAGCGCCACTGCCAGGTGAGTGATTACATGTCCCACCACAGGTTTATCTATATTGTTTAGTTCGGTTTTCAAAAATTGTGCAAAATAAAAATATTTAGCATTTACTTTAGTTGTTAAGCATTATTCTTATTACTAATTACATAACAGAAAATACCAATTACATATAGGAAATAAGAAGTTTTTAAAGCATCTATAAAATCCAACAAGTAAATGCCATTCATTCAAGTTTGGCATGTTTTATTTGCAACACAGACCATGGCTTTTACCAAAATAAAATATTTAAAAATAAGTATAAGTATACTGTATAAGTATCGGGACTTAGAAGCTAGTTAGAGTAGACAGACTTCATATCGGTACTCTGCATCAGATAAGGATCAGATATTGGTCTCCATATGGCACAAGAGAGTGGTATTAGTGCATCCCTAATACTTTCCACTAGGGGTGGGAGATGTGATGATGTATCGTGATCAAGGTAATTACATCACAATATACTTTTCTGAACATATCAGAACTGATATGTACTGATGATCAGACAGAACAATTGTATGTTTCATTTAAAAAATTGTTAAAAAGTGCTGTGGCTGTCAAAGGATTCACACTATTGTCAGTGATCGCAAGAATCCCTTTGAAGCCAGGAGTAAGCTTTTAAACCGCTCACTTAAGTTGAAAAAACATCAGCTTTCCCCCACTAAGCACAGCAAGGAGAGGACGCCTTCTCTCTAGCCACTATTTTTGGATGTTTAACACATGAAGCTGCACAACAATAAACACAAATATTGTACCAAATCTCAAGATACTGCTAATCCCTACCTGACAGGACTGAATACTTAAAAGATATTTAATTTACTTTAATTGTTTGGAGATGCAACTATACTTTTAATTCATCAACAATTTCAACTGAGAAATCTTTAACAGTAAATGTTAAGAAATGCAATTTAATATTAGGCTAATGAATTTTGTAATTCAAATTGCTTGTGTCATCATTTAGTCAGTCAACACAAAACACAACTGACCTATTTTGTTTGTTGCAGCTATACCCAAAAGATTTGTTGGGCTTACTGTATTACAGAAACAATGCACTATAAAACGCGTCATATCGTACCATCCTTTCAGCACTCCATGGTGAGTCTCCACTCAATTCGCTATATCAAATACTACAGTACTAAATAAAAAGTCAACAAGGTTACCATTCCAGAGTGACTTATCAAACCTCAGAAAATTATATATAGCAATACATATGCATCTCAAAAAAAGTAGAATATTTTGCCATATTGTCCATCCTTACTTCCACCAGTCCCGCAATTCTCAACACTTCCTGCAATAGCAGAAAGACGTGGTGATCTCTGCTTAACTTACTGTCAGTTCTTGCTTTCTTGGTGTGACTGGGCTCTGAACAATCAAGGAGCCTCTTTCTATTGGCTGCTCCATTAAGGAGACTTCGCCCTTGGATGTGGGAGTGGTCAGTTCCATTATGGCCAAACCCATTGAGCTTCTTGAGCTGATTCTCTGCATTAGACAAGAGCTGAGCACACTCCTGGAAGCCTTGTGCACGGGCCACGTCGGCTGCAGTCAAACCATTCGCATTCCTCAATCTGCACAGCGGAGAGAAGGAATGATTAGAATGGTACACACTAAAATGTTAACAGTTAAGACTGACCAACAGGACAAAAACAAACATTCATAATCAAATAATAACTGTCTAATCTTTGCCTAACATGAGCTAGTTTTAAGATTTTTTTAAATATACTGCAAATGGAAATCATATGGAACTGATGAACTGACAAATCTAAAATTTTAAAAGCCCATATTTTGAGTTCTTAAACCTCTGATCAAAACTCGGTTTATTTCTCATATGTTAATTTTGGGAGCTCTAATGAAACACTAAATGCAGTCTGTACACAGTGTAACAGGGCTTGAAGTCCAGCCAATTTTCAGACACTGAGACCATGTTTAGCTGTCTATTAGACAACCAGTTAATTTTAGACTCAAGGAATCAGAATAATGTAAACAACCAAATCATCTATGGGTGCTTTTACACAACAGAGTTCTACAGAACATATTCAAGTCCATCTGCAGTAAGTAACAAATATCAAAATTTAATACAGAATTCAGGGATGAACCCACCCATTTAAAAAAGTCTGAGATTCATAGGTGCAACAGCAAATTTCTGAGATTTATTTTGAATTATAAAGTATTCTGACTGTTAAAATAATAAAAAAAAGAGTCCTGCTTAGAATGAACAAGCACCTAACAAAGTATCTGGCAATTTGGTTTGAAAAATTATTAAAAATAATACGATCCATTTCTGCCTCAGAATGATCAAAAAGGAAATTGTATATTTCATAACAGCAGAGTATTAGGAAGCAACAATTTGATTTCTCCTTCATGTTTAAATATCAAAAAGTTCAAATAAGGCATAGATTTGTCTTAAAGTTAAGGAAACTTGCATAAGGAAAGGGAATAGTGAAAGTTTTCAAAACTAGAGTTTAAAAAATTATTAAAAGATTCACTGAAAAGCTCATTCTTGCTTCAGAAAAAAAATCCACAGGTGTTTCTGGCTATCCTTCAACTGTGAGAAGACAACTCAACACCATGAGTCTGACAGGATGTGTAGCTGTCAAGAAGCTGTTACTGAGAAAAAGAAAACCAAAAAAGGAAGAACATTTGCAAATCAAACAAAGAAGCTGCTGGTTTTCTCAGAATAGATTGACCACCTCAGAGTCCAGATCTCAACATCACTGTGTTTGGATTAATTGGATCGTGAGAAGCAGAAAATGCAACTTCTCAGACTGAACTTGAGGTGTGGAAAAATATCCCTTAAAAACTGAAAGCAGGTCTCTCAAAAAGAACAGAAGCTTAATAAAGGCAACAGTATTTTATGATGTTCATTTAACAAAAGCTGCAATCATAGTTTAAATATCAAAAATAGAGATAATTTGAGATAATTGCAAGGTTTTAATATTAGCTTTAAAACAATATCAGCGAGCATATTCAATTGCTAAAAAAAGTCTCTATAGATGGGAGAGGCTCTCTGGTACAGAAGTATGTATTTTGAAACGGTGCAGTTTGATGGCAGAAAAACATGGAAAGGGGAAAAACACCTACAACGTACCAGCTTTATTTAAACAGCTTAACTTTATCGCAGTAAGCAAAGACGTTTTGGAAAATTTTGTAATTTGTGATGTTATTTAATTTCTGCATTTGTTCTGCAAAATGCTGAGAATAGGGCTGCACAATGTCAATGTTATCATATCATACTAAATCGTGGTATCTCCTGTAGTTCTGGAACATTTAACATAAAGACAGATTTAAGCCATTATAGTTATACAACAATCAGTGTATAAGAGCTGCAGCAACTGCATAATAAGTAGCTAACTGGATGCCAGCCAATACCTTATTTCTTTTTATTGAGTGGTGTTTTTTTTTTTTTGGACTTATGAGTCTTCATAACATCCTATTTCTAATAACTGTATAAGAAACAAGAAGTAGTAGTACGTTTAGGTACCCTCAAAT
Organism: Colossoma macropomum; assembly: GCF_904425465.1. NCBI lineage: Eukaryota > Metazoa > Chordata > Actinopteri > Characiformes > Serrasalmidae > Colossoma > Colossoma macropomum. The sequence goes on from NW_023494808.1 coordinate 19,576,704, forward strand.
GCAAAGTCTTACTGAAAGATATTTACGATTCTTTTAATTCCTTAATAAATACAGATGAGTGTTTGATAAACATGTTAAATACATGTTTCAGAATAAACTGAAGGCGCTCCTAATATGTCCGTTTCTATTAATCCAAGGGCTGTAAAAAAGAAATAAAAGACCAATCAAAATGTCAGTGGGTTCATTCATGAATTCATCTGTCTCTCTGTCCCTGGATTACTTTCACATCCATGTAGATAAAAAAAAAAATGCATTTGGAAAACAAATCCTGAGCACAAAAGAAGACAATGTTAAACAGTTTTAACATGAAAGTCAACATGGCTGGCTTGCCTTCACAAATTCCTACATAAAAAAAAATCCAAAATGATCCTTGAAAAAATTAAATGCTTCCAAGTGCATTTATTCAGTTTAAATCTGCAGAGGTACAGAAATAAAACACTCCCTCCACGTTTTTTCAAACAATGCCAGACAAGTACAGTATTAGTATTTAGTTTACTGGTATTTATTTTAGTATAGAGGAAAAGTAACACAAAATAAAAACTAGAGTGCGTGGACACTACATACATACAGACAGACATGATAAAGATATGTCTGTAAACAAACGTGCTCCTAATACTGAATGCAAGTACAAACTTGTTTGCTTCTGGTCTATACAGAGCAAATTACAACATATTTCTGTTCTATTATTTAATATGTATGGCACAGTTATCTTTGACAATAATAACATCACGGTGCAATTTTATATTAATTTTTTCTCAGTCACAGATAATGGAAACAAGAAATTCTGTGGAAACTAAAGATTTTAAACTTTGTCTATTGATTGTATTTGTAAACAAATAAAAGGAGAGATTTCACTACATTTTGAATTTGATAAATTATTGAAAAAATAATGCTTTATGTTTCTGCCACTGAGTGCAGATTTACCTTGTAGTAATACAAAATATAAATTTAATGTAATTTATTTTATAACTTAATCTGCAATTAAATATGTAATTACATAACTACGTTTGAAGACAACAGCAAAAGTAATAACACTGGATATCAAAGTGTTAAGGATAGAGATGGCACAATACCACTTTTTCTTCTCAGATATTATTGACACCTTGCATATCAGCCTTTAAAATGTACTAAGCTTTAAAATGTACTAATTTTATTTTAAGTATTTCAATTAATATGAACATAAAAATATCTTTTCCATATATATATATATATATATATATATATATATATATATATATATATAAAATAAATATATCTAAAATTTTAGAATATAATATATATAATATATAATTCTAAATAATGAGTCAACTCTATTATAACTTCATTCTTAACATTTTTACAAATATGGTTGGCTTTTATAAAAAATGCTTGAAATTCATTTTAATAGCAGCCAATAGAGATTAAATACATTAACAAATCAACAGGTCAGCCTGTGAACGCTAGCCAACACTTTTTAGTAATGCAAATTTTGTTTGTTATGAGTTTTAAATGTATACTTTACATTTCCTCTTGTCACGTTTCAGTTTGACACTAATGCCTGATATCTGACTGCATTTACCACATTGCAATATAAGCAAAGTCTTAATCCTTTACGACAGCAAACAACTTCCCATGGCCTCTAATGGTCAATGTCTGGCATTGAAAGTGAAAACAGTGTGAAAAGAGAAGTTCTGTGAGACAATTATAAACCTACATACTACATTTTGTCAGTAGTTTATTTGCCCAAGGAAGCATTAAATATTTTCACCATTCCTGGAATGCTTTGCTTTGTGATTCTAGGCACCCTTCTAGACAACTGTTCCTTTGCTACACAGTGGTAAATTCTAGCTAATGTCTAAATAACCATGTTTTTACATGTTTACCTTCTCAGACTAACCTGAGCCTTTCCTATAACCTGAGATATCCTTAAAAAGAGCAAATATTAAAAATGTTCAAACATTAATAAAGCTGATGTTATCTAAGCAAAGCATGCAGGTCTAAACAATACAATTACTGTTTTCCTAAAAAACAAAACCAATCACCGCAAGAAATACCTCAACAGTTTGCCAGTGTGTAGATACTGAAGGAAGCGATAGTGAGAACACTCAAAGCCACAACTGTAAGGGTGTTCGCTGAAGCACGTGTGGCAGATTCAGCAGTTTTTGGAATGCTTCCCCCTTTTCTGGGCTTTACTTGAGAAAATCAAGTCATGTTCAAATTCAATGGCTGCAAAACATTGAGATGTGTAGGGATTTTCCTTCTCTGTAACGGTTCACAGTGTAGCTTCAGTAATTTTTTTTGTGAACATGCTACTTTCAGAAAAAAGTGACATGATCTCAATTAGGTCAAATTCAGAATGGTTTAACATTGAAAACAAGAAGCAAAAAACAGACATTTGAGAATCGTATTTGTACATTTGCTTGCCTTAACAGATCTTATACATCTGAACAATGTCTAACCTCACTAACATCCAACTAAACCAAAAGAATAATAATTATTTGCAAGTTAGACTGCAAATAATTACAAGTTCCTACAAAGCTTGAGGGTTGAAAGCTCATTAGAAAGAGGTGAAAAAAAGATTCAAATATTTAACAACATTTCGATACGTATTGAGAGCTATGTGGAAACTGTGTAAAACTGTTTTGACAACAGTGCCGTAGGCCTCACGCGGCAGCGACACAGGTAAGAGAAATGGTTTAAGCAAAATGAAGTACTGCTGCCAAGAATACCTTAGAATTTTGCTTTATTAAAACATCGGCAGTACCTATTCTACAGTGTTAGATGCTCAGCAGGAAAGTCTCAGATTCTTGGACTTCCAGCTGCATAAAGTAAAACCTACCACAGGGATCATGTCTAAATCCTTCTACTATGTTTCAAAAGTTTTAGCTTTACACAATTTTTTTTGCACTGGTCAACATACTGTAATACAACACAAATGCAAGACTTTAAATCTATGCCCACACAACTGTTAGAAAACTCTACTTCAAGCCAGCTGATTGAGGTTGGCAAATTTCTAACACTTTGCTTGTCTGGGAACTTCCAACCAAGCTTGGAAGTAGAGCCAAGTTTGTCTTTTATCAGTTGTTACTGATTTGTCTGCAGCTACCTCATATCAGACGATAATATCTGCATGCCGACTTATCAGTCAGGCTGTGATCAATTAATTTCTCCCTGCCGCTGGTGCACTGGCAATAATCGAAAAGCAAAAGACGCTTTTAGAGGCGGGTAAAGGTCATTGCATTAAGATTATGGGAAAACAAGAATTTTATCCTTTAAATTATATGAAATGTGCTTAATATAACCAGGAATTAGAGCTGGGCGATATGGCCAAAAATGTTATCACGATAAAAAATTTCATATCATTCGATATCGATACATACTGTGATAAATGTCAATTCATTATTTTTCAAGTTTGAATGCTGATTTTTGCTCCTGAGTAGTTAATTGCTATTTTAAACTATCCTTTATGGTCAGAACACGGCACTTGAAACAACCAAGCAGTGGAACATTTCACAAATCTGTCATGGGATAGTAGGACAAAGTTTCTGGTTGGCTGTTTTTACCAGCTGGAAAAGCACAGCCACAATTTTTGTAATAGTCACAATTTAAGAAACAAAAGATTATTTTTAGCTGTCGGGTGACGAGTGCTGGGCTAACCCATTACAAGTGCTAAACTGTTTAGTTGCTCAAAATCAGCTTAATACGAACAGCAAACATTAGCTAGCTCGGTAGGTCAACGATGGATCACACCGCGTTACTCTCATCAATCCTATCACATCCATGTCAGAGCACATCACAGTACTCAAACACCAGCTAGCAGACGTCTGGATTTCCCTATTCTATCGTAGTAGTTTGAGGGGTGAACCGCAATATATCTGACGCTCGCTGTGTAAAAGCTTTAACTGCAGTGTGATTCTCTAACACTAGACAGAGTCCTCCTTTTAGGCACGTTTAAACTGAAATCAGTGCTGTTTTGTCTTGTTTGATCTACAGTAACATCAATTCGCCGTGTTGTGCGAGTGACTGAGCGCTGCTTCAAGTTAGCCAGATGCTAAAAACAGCCAGTTTGGGAAGCTAGCATTCTTTCACTCTCAAATGCCTCACATACAGCATCTTTAGTTTACTTTCGTTTAAATCAGGGCTGTAACTTGCATGAACTCACTTCTTTCTTTCACTTTCGTTGCTTGGGAATGCACTTATACTTAAATACGACTGTTCTGGCACTGTAACAGCGCTGTAGTTGTGTGGAGCAGACGTGATTTAACGCTGCTAAAGCTTGTTAGGATGTTAGGAGAGAGGTGAGTTCACTCTACGACAGTATACTTACACCACTTATCTCCTCACTCACACTTGGTCAAGTATTGCTGAAGTGTATTTGGCAACTCATTTTACTCTTTGCCCCACCCCTTTCTACTCATGTCGAAAAAAGTTGGAAAGCGCACCCTCTCGTGGCGACAGCAGAGTAGTGTCGCTTTCCTTGCAGTAGAAAACGCCACCAGGGCTGTCGCTAGAACGTGGAAATGTGAGAATGCTCTATTATATTGAACATTTATTGAACCTTTCTTATATTTCTATCGAGAAAAGTTATACCGCGATAATTATAGTTATCGTTTTATCGCCCAGCCCTACCAGGAATACTATCTAATTTCAGATCATGAAGCAGCAGTACCTCATTCAGCCAATATAAATTTACTCGCTGTAATTACAGTAAAACTGAGCAGTTCTAAGCCAAACATCCCAACCTACATTGTGCCAAAGATAAAAATTATTCATTTTAATTCACTCACCTCAATAACATGGATTTTTTTTTTTTTTTACAGAAAGCCTTGAGAAAATGCAGATTTGCAAAACTTGAAAATAACAGATTCTTTACAGAGTCCCTGAACATGTTGAGTACTGTTTGATTAAATGTTAGTATATGCTACACATTAATTACATTCAGTAATCCAAATTTAACACAAAGCCTTGTTTACAATAATATCTTGATATATTTGGCCCATTAAACTGCCAATGTGAACTATATAAATTATTTTTGTGCATGACCTCAAAACATTAACATGACAAAGTCAACAAACTACTACTGTGATCAGCTGTAACGCTGGCAGTTTTATAAGAATTTTGCACAGGTTGACATACAAAGCCTAATTTACACTTCAGAAGAAAGGTGTCTTTACCTATTTAAACATTAATGGTTTGGAGACTTCTCCATGGCAACTGCACGCCAAGACAACCGTCCATTTACATTCTTAAGAAGAATTCAGGAGTGGAAGTGCAGTGGAACTCAACAATGGAGAAGATGTTAAAGCTATTTAATGTCAAACAAAAAGTTCAAGAAAAATACCTGCTTACAGAACAAAGAGCTGAACCACACTAAAATGTGCTAAACATCTCTTTAGCCAGCTGATTACAGCTGTGTGATAAAAGTCTTCTAGCACTGATTAAAAATTGAGCAGGCATGCAGTACAGTTCAGCAAACCTTTAGGAGGTTTAAGAGTCTCAGACAGGCTTTAAACCACTCAGTGCTTTTGGTTCATCAACACTTTTCTTCAGAAGAATAAATCAGACTTAACACATACTTAAAATAGGCAACCTCTGTACCTGAATTTGTCCCAGGAGTGGTGTGGAGGTGTAAGAACATCACTTAAAATAGCAACAAAGGCACTACTTTGTTTTTGGATGGTCTGAGAAAATAAGGTTTGTGTTTACAACAGTTTTCCCAGTGGCTAATTTGAATACCACACTTGTTTCAAAATTATCATAAATCAGCAATAAGTTTTATGTAGAAAAGGCTTTTTTTAGTAGAAATAAGAACTTTACATAGTGTCAATGTATCATCTTACATACATATATAAATGACTATGTAAACACATTTGAGGATACACTGACTCTACAATGAGTTAAAAAATGTTAATCCAACTGACTTAATTAGTCCAAATTATGGGTGTATTCAGACCCAATTTACTCAAACAAAGGGTTTCTCTGAGTATTCAAGTCTCTGGTTCGTAAATTCTCTTGAAGCCAAATGGTTTACTGTAAGTACCTAATGTGTAAATACACTTTGTTACCTTGAGCTTTGTGAGTTCATCATGAAAAGTTTTTACTAGTAGTTGCTCAAGTTTCACTTTTGTTAAAATACTTTCATATACTTGCTTGTATCTAAGCGCATTTCACACGACTGCCTCAAGGTCAAATTAAATTACATCTGTTAATCACAAACCTTACTTTACTCATCTCACTCCTCCATTGTAGAGCTGTCACAATTACCTATAAAATAATTAATAAAATGGAAAAAAAAAAAAATCACTGATTACAATGTACCTTTTTGAAGCATTGATAATCCGTTGGCAATTTCACATGCATTATCACTTGATTTTTGTTTATCTTTTCAGTTAAGTATTTTAGAGTGTTTGAAATGCTCTGCATGGTTTGTTATTGTTTAGTTAAGTAATTTTTTTATTGTTTAACATTTTTAAAAGCTGTGATTATCTGATTACTTGTCCAAATAACCATTAGTGACAGTTGTACTCCACTGAAGGGGAAACACTTCCACACCATTTGGAACATCACCAACTATCTCATCAGAGCCAAACTGATTTCTGTGTGTTCTACAAACTCACAAGGAAAAAATATCAAAAACATCCTGTACAGAATATATAAAATTATTAATGCCATGTGTTGACAAACAAAAATGGCCAGACCATATACAGTTAATTTAAAGCTAACTTAAAGCACAATGGAGAGATGTCTGCATGTGTCTAGCAGCTCAGCCAAATTTGTTCGACATCAACATATGCTGATGAACATGTAATGTGTCATTTATGTGTCCTCAATTTATGAGAGACTTTACAGACAAGAATAAATCCCCATAAAACAGAACCCCCTAAAAAACCCACAATGAGCTTTCCTCTCTTCAAGTGCGCACTTTGGCAGAAAGCATTTCATCAAGTTTAATAATAAACTACCTTTGTACAGGAAAAAAAACACATAATACATGCTTTTCTACTGCCTTAAAACATGATACTCTACTTCCAGAACAAATGCACAGCCCCTTTAGTCTTCTCCCTTAGAAGTCTGAGTGCCATGTCTTAATCTCATGAAGACAGACATTTGAGGACTTAAAATCTTTGTACTGAATGTAATATACAAATAACCGGTTTTAACCCTATAATCAATTTACTTCTGTCATCTAAGACAAAGTAATCTCAGCTTGTCCAGGATTTACTTTCCTGATTAACCAATTAGGTATTCTGGGATTTACAATGAAACAATGCCAAGGAAGGAAGGAACACTATAATTTCACTGATCTCCCAAATGTTAACAGTTATAATGAAGTGTAGATTGTTACATTTGAAAATGTGTAATTATGGCATTACTACAATTCACCTGATTACTAATGATAATTGTTTTATAGGCAGAATCCTAGTAATTTACTCATTATTAACTACAAACTTCTGTGATCAGCTAATTGCAGAGGCTGCAATCATAATGATCATACAGGACCATTACAGTAATGTTTGAAGTTTTTACAGCTATTATTTCATTACAATGCATAATGTGTCCATTGCAATTATACAATCATACTCCCTTGTGCTAGACACATCCATTTCCTCTTTATCTACATGTTTCTTTATAAAAAGAGCAGTACAGTCTAGAAGACAGTGGTAAATCCCACCATTATCATAGCAACCATTTAAGGGAACGCTGCAGGATCTGAGACATTACTTCATTTGTGAAGAAGGAAAACAGGTCAAACATCACAAGATGTGAGTATAGTCATGCTGCTAACTAAACACAGTAGCAGGTTTAGATACATTGTGGCAGATTCATAAAATGTGCAAAATGTGTGGCATAGTAAATAAAACCTATTCACTGGTGTCTTTAATGCTATTTTCACCTGTGGTGGGCAAAAGCCAATCAAAATCCACATGTAAATGAGGTCATGCATATTAAACTGAAAGTGACGCTTCAATTGCCTGACAAAACGGACGATGCGTGTCAAATAAAGAATTCTCAGAAACAAAGCGACGAATTTTAAAAGATGTGCTGGCGAGTTTGCTTGGTAAAGATGCTTTTAACTTTTAATCAAGAAACAAAGTTTCTTAAATCAGAAAATTGTTGATACTAGAAAAAAATGACTTCTATAAAGAACTGAACTTTAACATCATAAAATTCAGATTTTAATTGTAGGAATTATATTTTAGCAAGTAAAATTTCATCTCATTGGTTAGAATTCAAGCCATTTTCCAATTCATTATAAATGCAGTAATATTTTAGTAATGATTTAAAATTTAACATGTTAATTTTTTCCACAATTAAACTGACATGCTGAAATTAACTACTAGGGCTTTTTTCCTCTATTTTACTTGATCACATTAATTCAATTTGCACATGTGAATGTTGAAATTCAGCTAGCATATATTAAATTTTTAACTACTAAAATTTAGCTTTGAGTAATTAAAAAACATTCAGTAGTACAAATGTAATTTTTATATGTTTCAATAGAATTTCTTTATAAAAATCCATTATAAATTAAAAATTGGGATTAAAAGCTAAAACTGCTTGCAATAAAGCTAAACGTGCTTTCCATTCACAGGAGGGGGATTCATGAAACATCAAATCTGTCATAGGAAGAAGTGGCCATTTTAAGCATAGTGCCAGTTAAATTTGAATGTGCAAATGAGACAAAAGCACAGCCACACCTCATAACACACAAGCAGTAAAACACACCAGTAATCCTCGTTAATGAATGAGCAAACACATTACAGTAACGCTATTTGCTCTTAACGTCACAGTAAATCTGGTGCTGCATTTTATGAATCTGGCACATCATATTTTACATGTATTATGCAGTAGCAAGTTTAGATTTTACGTCTATTAAGTATTTCTGGAAAATATTTAATTGTAATTTTTCTGAGTAATATGGCAGTGTGCCAGACTGCCAGCTCACAAACTTACTTGTTACTAGGTTAAATCTCCACGTAAAATTTAAGAAAACGTTGAACGATGTAAGATATAATTGAAGTTGTAGCTTCTCCAATTTGAAAATTGCACTTTCAATTTTTTTTTGAAAATAAGTTTTTGGTATAAAAACAATTAATCTTTCATCCCTACATTTATTCTTTTAACAGATGCTCTGATCAGGAGCAAGTTAAAAAAAAAAACCTGTCAATTCCCTTCAAGGGAATAAACAAGGAATTGTGCATTTGTTCCGTCACATTATGAAATAACACTATCTTTCTTCAAAAACTCATAAAAAAAATCTCAAGAATTTACCTTTAGGCTGAGTGATGAACACAGGTTAAAACAGACATTTATTTGAATAAGGGAACTCCACCTAATGCCCTTAGTTTGCCAAATGCTAAAAGCCTCTCTGATCCTACACAGCAGGGAAACTTAATCAGCAGACGGCAGCTTGATTCATTCCAGATAAATTCTTACCACAGGGCCAGCCTGCTGCTGGGTCTGTATATTTGGAGGCACGATCTCTTCCAAGAATTTACTTTATTCAAATTGATGCTTTTCCAGTGAAAGCCTTTGTTTCAACAAAACTGGACAGAAACTAGCTGGTTCAGAAGGACGCTGAATTTTCCTTAGAGCTATATGTAACCTTTAAGCCCTTCAGGATGAAAATAGGATTTGAAAGCCCCCTGTGCACCCAAAACTGACTGGCTCTGTTTGGTGAAAGTATCTGGGCAATTTAAGCTGCCAGTGACTTGAGGCACTCTAGTTCAGCACCATCTGGTTCTTTTAGATGGACAAAGCCAGCAATAAGCTCAGATGTTTTTTGAGTGAAGGTGGAGGTCCCTTTTAAGATGTTGTTACAAGGTTAAGAGCAGAAATATAACAAGTAAGGAAAAAGCAGAGGGTGACTTACTCCGGTTTAGCACCAGATATCAACAGGGCACTGATGCACTCCATGCTACCTGCCCTTGCAGCCTTATGGATGGGTGTTTCACCCACATAGTCCTGGAAGCACACAAGTGAATGTTAATATTTACATATCATATATCCAGAATATCACTGTACAAATTTTTTTTTAGCAAATGTTTGCTCCAAACATGCAAATCAGTCAGTTTCTGTACATTTTGGCTGATCTATATTGCAATTTAATTATATAAACATACATATTAGATAAGAGCATTCAGGCTATACTTGAATGCTGCTGCTACAGCCATACAAAAACATTGTCATAATTCACATGCATGCAAATAATCCTATGATGCAATTTTGGACAACAGAAAGTGCTGAAAAGTGCTAATATATTTCATATGTTTATTTAGCCCACAATGTGAGCTTCACAATTAAGATAGGGATGAGTCAGAATATTTGAATATTCAAATAGTCATTAAAGTTTAGGAAAAAGAAAAAAAATATATATCGATAGATAGATCGATAGATAACTTTATTAATCCAAGAGGGAAATTGTTTCATTGCAGCAGTACAAAGCACAGGAAGGAGTAACACAAGAGCAAAATGAACAGGAGCAAAGTATTGCTGTACACTATTTCCAGATGTATAAATAGAAAGAGATGAATAATAAAATAAAACAATAAAATAATGTGCAGTACAAAACTAAGAAGTATACTGTATAAATACTATTCAGTTGACAATGCAGTGGTGCATGTCCCCTCCAGTGAATTAACTAGTGACTATACACTGTAACGATAATTTATGTTAACAGTTGTGCAATATGACATTTATAGATGCATAAACAAAGTGACAGTGCAATGTGCAATATTTGTAGACAAATAGACAAAATGCAATATGAAATGTCTAAATGTACAATCAATATGTACAATAAAACAATTCAAAATAAATACATAAATAAACTCATTGCATCTTTTCTCACCCCAAGGCACAAACACTCGAGATTCAGTACAGATGTAGTTAAATGTGCCGATGTAGTTAAACGTGAAACAACTTTAAGACCATCTTTTAGCTTTCAGCAGTGTGAATGTGGATGAGAGCCCTGCACCTAAAATGAGCCAAACAACTGAGCTGGTGGCCGAGAAACCAAAAACTTTGCCACAGCCGTCCGGTTCAGCAACGATTAAAACACAAAAATAATCACCTCAAACAGAACTTCAACACTACTCAACACATTACTCTTCAACACAACTGCAAGGACACATGCATACTACTTCAAGTGTGCCCCCTGAATTGGTGGAAAGTGAATGAGAACAAGTACCTATGGCTAGCACAGCTAGCAAGAGCCTACTTACAGAATACTGAATTTGTTGGATATTATTTGAAAAATGCTGTGAAAAACCGAATATTCAATCTAACTAAAATGCCTATTCCTGATAGAAATTAAAAATGAATGATCGTGCATCCCTGCCGAACACCATGTGGGGGATAATGTTACAGTAAACACGCTTGTCCCATACGTGTCAACCCATAGTTTACCCTTCTAAAATATATTTTTCCCCACAATTTTGAAGGTATAAGCCTGGGACACGGGACATCTAGTATGTAGTATGGTTTTGCCCACATACAACTAATATCATAAACTCTGTCGGATTCAGATTTGTTTTTCTTCTTTTTATTTTATTGCCCTTTCTAAATGATGTGGCCACATTATGGGTGGTGGTGTACTGATTTAATTGAAACGTTGTCTCCAGCATGCTCATACGAGACGTTCTGTTCTGTCAGCTAACAGTAGAACCTACTCTCGTGCTCTCTGTGCTGCCCATAATGTCTGTATATTTAACTATGTAAGAGAGACAGCTGGTTACTAGAGGAATGTTAGTAAAGAAAATCCATTAAAATCATTATGATTTAATGTTAGAAATGTTCTATTCGGGTATGTTTATACAGTTTTGGAGCCTGTGAATATACAATATACTTTCTCTGGAAATTGGCATCTATGTTGTCATAATCTGGACAGCCAACATATCCTGGAAAATATTCAAGATGTTACTGCTTAATTTACATCTCTATATTTCACATTCAATCTTCGATACTGAACTCGTCAAAAATATTAAATAAATCAAATACTCAACTAAACAGTTAAACATATACAACATGTTTATTAATTACAATTATCTCACTGGCTTTAAAACTAATCTTAAAAAATTGGATGTACATCATATTGCTTAAGAGCATAAGGCCACACTTTACTGAATAAAACTCTTCACCTGTATGTTTCAGATATACTAACATCTCTGCCCATCCGCATTAAATCAGCATCTGCAATTCAATGCGCCTATAGGCAAAATACATCAGTGTACTGTTAGCCTCCTTCAATAAAGTTTTCAAAGTTAGAATATTGAATTGTTTGCCATGTAGTAGCATTAAAAGAACTGTGCAACACAAGTCCACAGTCTGATAAATAATTTATAAAACTCTGACACAACACTGTCGTTCAGAGTGCATTCAGAAGCAGCAGCTGTCATCTTAATGTGAGCAGAACATTTAGGAGACAGAGCCAGTGCCCATGAGGGAGAGAGTGAACTCTTAACCCTAACTCAAACACTCCCTCTAGGGGCAGGAATACAGACACGCTGAACTGGTAGCTCTTCAAAAACAGTGGATAACGCAGCAGAATGTAGGTCACACTGCACAATTATAGCAGACTCACTGCTGCAACAGGGATACCTCCCCCTAACAGTCCCATAGTAACCCTCATGCTAACCTCCTTACACAAAGTGAATTTGCCCCCGCAACCCCCCTCCCCCATCTGTTTTAGGGGCCTGCCATTCATAAGCTGCCAGATGTAGATAAATAGATATTTTCATACATACATACATACATACATACATACATACATACATCTAAACCGCTTATCCTTCTGGGTCGCGGTGGGGTGCTGGAGCCTATCCCAGCTGTCATTGGGCAGAAGGCAGGATACACCCTGGACAGGTCACCAGTCCATCGCAGGGCAGACAGACATACACAATCACACACTCACTCACACCTAGCGGCAATTTAGCATGTCCAATTAGCTTAACTGCATGTTTTTGGACTGTGGGAGGAAACCGGAGTACCCGGAGGAAACCCACACAGACACAGGGAGAACATGCAAACTCCACACAGAAACGACCCTGGTCGCCCAGCCGGGAATCAAACCCAGGCCATTCTTGTTGTGAGGCGACAGCGCTACCCACTCCGCCACAGTGCCGCCCCTTAAATAGATATTTATATAAATATAAATATAAAGCCAGATACAGGTTGCATTCCTTTAGTCATTTGTTATTGCAGCAATACGAACACTTGAGGAGGCATTATCATCGCAAACATCATGGCTATACATCTTTCCAGCTAAAGGAAAAAAGAAGGTTATCAAAGAAGCCCTGAACATTATTTCAAATGTATTAATGCTGTCTGAAAGAAAGTTAATAGAAAAGAAAAAATAAATAACATTCTCAACGTATAATGGAAGACATTTCCCATGTCATTTTGGACTTTTTCCATTGGTTCACCAGAAAAGCTTTACTAATTTTAAGGGCAGCTGGTGTGTGCAATTATTAAAATAAATAAATAAATAAACACACACACACACACACACACACACACACACACACACACACACACACACACAACGACTATCAATACTAAATTTCTTCTGCCTAAAAAAGTAGTTCCACCAAACCAATTAGCCATTGTTGTTGCTTAGCAACTGGTGGTCAGGAGAATGATAAAGGTATGGAGAAAAATGCTGTGAAGTTATCAAATACAGGTTTGAACACCTTCCTACCAATTGGCTTGTGTGGTCAGAACTAAGTGCTGAACACACTGCAGCATAAAGTTGGGCAATATGAGGATATTCATAATGATAAATTACATCACTATACACTGTTTTTGAGCAAATGGTGGATATCAGTACTTGAGGAACAGTAAACAACTGCATGTTTCATTACAAACAGCATAATTAGATTTAAGGCAGTATTGTTGGTAAAACATTAAATAAAAATGACTGTATTCATAGTTTTTGATAATGTTTTTCTTAAACATGGCACCCTTTGTTCTTTTTTGGCCATTCCAACTTATGAGATATCAGAAAAAAATTGGGGGGAGTAACGCAATGTATTTCCACCACATCACCCAGCCCCATCACAACACCACAGTACAGGATTTGCATCGTATTGGCATTTTGTTTTAGCATGTATTGTATGATAAGAACATGACCTGGCTAACAATGATATGTCGTTAGTAATTCTGAGTTAACCTTTTTCACAATTTTCAACTGTGTATTTTGAGTTTGTCCATGCCCGACTCTGAGAGGTATCTTCCAAAGTTCATAGAGCTGTCAGTCAATGTCAGGTCAGGATGATCCTGTGCAAGAGGATCAGCTTGGCAGAGATTTACACTGATCACCGTAAAGCAGACAAAGGGAGGATGGAGGTGAGATTTTGCTTAGCTGGGTTTTTGGGTGCTTGGTTTGCTCAGGCATTACTTCCTGTTCGGAATGTTTGTGGATTAATCAATCAACTAATTGATCTGCAAAATACGCAGTAACCCTAAAAGCTTTCTGAGAATGTTTAATCCTGCTGTTCCTTTGACATTAACATGTCAAACTACCTTTTGGATATTGTGCCTTAAAGATCATCTTATCTAACGTATGTTTTTGTGATACATTCAGTGTCTGCCTAGCACGTCCGCATTCATGTCTACATCGGTCATCATAAAATGGATCAGCATGTGGTTTTGGAGCTTTCTGTGTGCTACCATTTTATCGCCATTATCATGCTGCCTTTATTGTTGGACGCTCTGCAATAATAACAGACATCTGAAGCAGGACAAATTCCTATTGATATGTTTGCTTGCTCAAATTGGTTTGTGACATCAAAATAAGCAGGACATCAAAAGGAACCACACTATTAAAGGAGAACAGTAGATTGCAGGTTAAAGAAATATTAAGAACAAAATACTATTTTTTATGGAAACTCATGTTATGCGCGTAATTGATCATACAGCATAAACTGTGGAAACAGTATATATCATATTTCTGTAACACTTCCCAAAATAGTTGTGATAGGGGCAATTTAAGACTAGAAACGTTGTGAAATGTTAAAAGAAAACTCTTAAACAGGTGATACAATCACGCTTGGGTATGAAAGGAGCATCCAGTAAGATGTCTGGTCTGTTACGAGCAAGGACGGTCAAGACTTACTACGATGCCAAAAAATCTAAAAGGCATCAAAAGTTTCAGATGACCCCTCTGGGCTCAAGCTCATCTAAAATGGACTGACTCACAGTGGAAACATGTATTGTGGTCTGATGAGTCCACCTTTTAGATTATTTATGGAAATAATGGACATTGTGTGCTCTGGGCCAAAGAAGAAAAGGACCGTCCCTATTGTTACCAGCATAAAGTTAAAATGCCAGGATTTGTCATGTTATGTTGGGGCATTAACAAGTAACTTGCACATGTGAAGTCACCATTAATGCTGACGTACAAATTTCTTTTTCAAGGTCCTTAGTTTGATGTTTACAAACTTTTTAAACGCTACATTCAGTAGTTCAGCATTATATATTAGACTTTATTTCAACTTTTTTTCTCCATACATGCAATGGTTAGACGCCAACCAATTATTTTTGGCAGGCCTGTGTTGCGGTTTTATAAAGTAAATAACGACAGGCACTGAATGTAAAATGCCAGTTTGGCCAATTAATGAGCAAATAAAATGTATGTGTATATTGGAGACAGGCTGGTGGCATGTCCACGTAAAAGTGTGTAGTAATTTAAGTATTGATTTTTCTGTTTTATGTTATGTAATGTGTTTTTGTGGGAACAATGATATATATATTGCTGCCTATCTTGGCCAAGACTCCCCTGTAAAAGAGACTTTTAATCTCCATGAGATTCTTCCTGGTTAAATAAAGGTAATAATAGAGAGTAATGGAAAATGGGTGCTAGTGGGTTTCATGTGTTCACTTAGCTCACACAGTGTGAGCTTAGAAGAGGAAGTGGGTAGTTAGGTAGTTACGTAGGTAGATAAAGAGACAGATAGCCAGATAGACAGACAGACAAATAGATAAACTGCAATCAGCTATAAAAGTTTGCGATCGGTGCATCTCTACTTCAGATATACTTATAAAAATAGTCATTACTCATAAGTAACAATATCATATTGTCCACCTCTACCCATCACCACTGTTATCAGTACAGTGACTTATGAGATCACCCACCTGTCTGTTGATATCAGCACCAGCCTGGAGGAGCCATAAGAGGCACTTTGGGTGACCTCCAAAGGCAGCGATGTGTGCCGGAGTCTGTGCAAATCGGGATGTGACCGCGTTCACCTCACAGCCCACCTGCACCAGCCGCAACACACACTCCAGCTATAGATGAAGGGAGAGAAATACGGAGACATTTAGTGTTGGTACTTTCTAACAGGGATTAGAGCCAAAGTCCTCAGACAGGCGGCACCATATAACGAAACACGCAATGGAAGTCTGACCTTGTGAAAACGCCCAGAAAAAAAAAATGGCGGGAAACGGTTTTAACCACCAGGGACTTGCCATAATTCAATTCTCATGAGATAAAGTGATAAGGAAAGGCCTAATTATAGTATTACTGTGACAAATGGGACCTAAACTGAGGGTGGCTTGTGCAATTTTAACCACTAAACACAAACACAACTCAAGCTCCTTGTTTTCCAGCCACAATAGTGAAATGTATTTGAAGCTCTTATTTCAGTCATGCTCTGATTGGCTACAGTTGTTTGAGGCTCCTGTTTCTTGGCCGTGTATCGCTGCATGGCTTCAGCAGCTGTTTTGTTGTTTTAGTTTTGAAAGCCATGGTGACTCATCGCCTAGTCTTTTGGCCCTGCTCTCCCACCACCGCATACAAACTTTCCAGCATGAGAGACACTTTCTGCAGACAAACATACGCACATCTGCCAAACTCCTCCTCTCTGATCTGCATACACAGACAGCAGAAACGTACAAAACATCTGCCCAAAAAGTCTGGCTGAGACATGAGATGCTGATTCATGTCTCCTCCTCCATACATTACTTTGACAATAAGACTAAGTGGACAAACAGCGGCCTTGAGAGCGGTCCTATTAGCCACAGATGTCATGCTGTAAAGGATGTACACATCCTTGATGTGAGATTTACACAGAAAATTAACAGCTGCAAAGTCACATTTAAAAAGAAAAGCACAAAGAAAGCATGAAAATATGTAACTAAACAAAAGAATGCAACAAGTTTGTGATTTGCACTGTTTGGGAAGCAGACTCCCACTTAGCCTTGAACCATGCCACACTTTTCACTGCTATTTTCACTTGACTCTGCTCAGGGAGTTTCTGTGGAAACTTCCGTTAGGGATGAAGACTAAAAATAGTTACAGGCTGCTGAAAGTGATCATAAAGAATGTGGGCAGTATGACATACTGGCATAACAGTTCTGAATAAGTCTTTGTTTCTTCTTCACTTTGTTTACTCATCTACACAATATGTCCAAAGGTTGGTTACACCTGCTCATACAACGTTTCCTCTGAAATTAAAAAGGTATTAATATGGAGTTTGCCCTCCTTTGCTACAGTAACAGCCTCTACTCTTCTGGTAAGACTTTACAGTAGATGCAGACTGTTGGAACACTGCTGTGAGGATTTGATTGCATTCAGCCACAAGAGCATTAATGAGGTAAGGTACTGATGTTGAAAGATCAGTCCTGGATCACAAACTCATTCCAAAGGTATTGGATGGAGCTCCAACACTCCAGGATACACAGTTCCACTGCTCCACAGTCCACTGCTGGGGGGATTTGTACCCCTCTAGCAGAAGCGTGGCATTATGCATAGTGACCTTAGGCTCATGTGCAGCTGCTCCAGAGCATCCACTTCTATTAACAGTGCTTTTCTTGAATGCCAGTATTAGCAATGGGTGCAGCTGGTGCTCCTGAGTGGCACAACTGGTTTTATGAACCAAACAGGTCACTCTGCTCCTCTGGCACTATTCTACTTGTAGTTCTCAGGGCACAGACAAACACATAAAAAGGCAGCTTTTAGCATATACCGCCCTCGCCTTTGGAATATCGTGCCAGAGAGCTTGAGGGCATTTTTAAACTGAACCTTAAGTGTTACTTTTTCAACAGCACTTTTACTTTATAATCCTTTCATTCCAATATTTTGATTTTATTTTTAATTAGATGTTTATTAGGGCTGTACAACTATTTTATTTTATAGTTTAATATCTTAATTTTTTATAAAAACAAAGATTTGATTGATTGAACTGTCTAAGCATTGGCTCCATCATTCTCTCTCTGGCGATGCCCCAACCCTCCATGGTCAACAGTCCAAGAGAGTACAAATGGCCTCACACTCCCTGGGTGGGTCCAGCACAACATTAGATCACTTCTTACATTCACAGTAATGACATGTTAAGCAACACATTTCTTGTTATGAGTAACAAGTGCTGTCCTCAACGAAACACACCAATGTGTCTAGTTAAGGACACAATGTGTTTTTAGTGGTTTGATGGGAAATGCTCTGATATATAATAAACACAGTCAGAACTGGCCACACAGTTGATGGTACGAACACTGGGCTTAAAGGGGAACAATTTTTTTTTAATTCCACATAATTAAATTATTGAGATGTAAACAAAGTCATTCAGAGTGGTTTGGTGTGAAATGCTCCGTTCTACATAAACTTGCTGAGCCGGAATTATTCACAGTGGTTATGATAGGAGCCAGATGTCCACTTCCTAAAGCTCCCTCACAGAAAGTTAATACATGACATGGTTATGAATACACTGTCTGATGTCTGACACATTGATTTATGTAGCTTTGTGATAAAGTTTTGGCATAAAATGCATTTGGATCCATTCATTTTAATCCATTCAAGGCGGAGGGATACATGCAGGGCATTGTAAGGCAAAACAGTCTCCAAAAAAATTTTTTTTTTTCAGATTTATGTCTATTCCATTGTCAACATTACATATATAAACTCGAAAGGCATGTGCAGGTTCATTGGTTTTGGATCGTGAATAAAACAGCTATAGACAGACATTGTGACCCCGTGGTTCCTATCACCACCACTGTAAATAAAGTCAGTAAGTTTCTCCTCAATTCATCAAACCACTCTGAATGACTTTACAACTCAAGGACTGAATTATTCAGAAATTTTCAAAAATTGGTGGAATTCCCCTTTATGTTGTCTGGCTGTATCAGTAATTCTGCTTTGTGAAAAAAGCAAACAAACAGTAAAAAGGTCAGTGTTTGAGACTCAGGGGTCAAAGGGCCCCTTTTTAAACGGCGGTTTTGGCGCCTCGCCTCTCATTGGCTCCCGCTCAGCCAATGATCGACTCGCTTTTGCTGCGCGCGCGCCCACCTGGAGACCGACTCGCCGGTCTGATCAAGTTGATTTTCCCCATCGGTCTAAACCGCAGCGTCAAAACTTACCGGCCCACTAACATAATACGACACGTTTTCACACTTCCAGCATAACAATCCCACCTCCCGTTCACTTAAAGCTAAGCACAGAGCGCTCGGAGGCAAATACGAAGAAAATCCCGCTCGCGTCCATGCAGCTGATGCTCTAACGTTCATTTGAACACGACTCGGTCAGCCGGCGAGCGGCGGTTAAACAGGACTCTTCCCGGTTCTGGGCCTCGTCGACCAAACGATGTGGTCCCTCAGGTCTGTTGCTGAGTTTGGCTAACGCAGGCCAGCTGAAACCGCCAACCGCGATGTGGACAAACCTGCAGCTTAACGCGAAGCTGGAGTCAGCTTCTCACTCGAATTTCTCCGTTCCACCTTAAATGGTGCAGCAGTTACCCTCCGGCGCCTCAGGTTGGGTGTAACTGCTGTACGCACAACTGCTACACCATTTAAGGTGGAACGGGAAAATTCAAATAATAAGCTGACGAATAGGAAACCGACTTCAGCCTCGTCTGCCCAACTTGCGCCTCACACGTCGAGTCAACGTGAAAGTTTAAAAAACACTAAAATCCCCCTTTAACGTCACTTTTGCTAACGCGACTCTAACCGTTACCGTTAACGCTAGCTACCTTTCCGAAGTGGGCCGCCCAGTGAATGGGCGTCCAGCCGTAGAAGGAGTCCTCGGCGGCCAGGTCCTCCGGGCTGGCGGAGCACTGCTGGAGCAGCGAGCACAGGGCGCCCACGTCCCCGTCCCTGCAGGCGCGGTGGATGGGGAAGCGAATGTGGAGCAGCTCGTCGTTTGAGAAGCCGGACTCGACGCCCACAGACATGGCCGTGTAACGTCTGCTCAAACTGAGCTGCGTGGAAACTAAACAAAAAATGGAGCTTTCCTGAACACGCCGATCAGGACCCAGCGAGGCGTGGACTTAGAAAACCCCTACCGCACAAAAAACACACACACACCAGACAAAACACTCCGGGACACACACAGACAGACACACGCTCTGGAAGTGTAACTTGAGTGGCCGCGTGTAAAACCCGGAGCGGATTTTCAACTCCGCATCACGGCCTCTAGTGCAGTAGGGGCTAAAGGCAGACATGGAACACACACGATGGATTGGAACTCCAATGCTGCTAAACTAATGTCCAATCGAAATCTAAGCTCCCCTACATTGTTTATGCTACGGAGCCTCTAAGGTGACATATTGATTATTGTTTAATATGTTAAAGCCACAAATTACTACACTGAGGCCTGAATTTACTATAATTGAGGCCATGAATTACTGTTGAGGCCACAAAATGCTATAGTGAGAAAACAAATTACTATATTGAGGCCATGAGTTATGAGAAATTTAACTTGGGGCCTCAATGTATTAATCTGTGGCCACACCTTATTAAAAACGAATCACCATGTCACCTTAAGGTCTCTGTAGCACACAGTCCATTTAGGGAAACTACATAAAACATAGCAGTTTTCCATGATACAGTCCCTTTAATAGATTTACTAGAGCTCAAAGGTGAGAGGTATAGACACCAGCATGGAAGTGACCAAACAGAAAAAAACGAGCACACTTATCCAAAAAAAGGAATCAGGAACTATGAACACGAAGGACTAAAATAACACTGAGTAAAAAGTAGATTCCCTTCTCCACACACATAGTTGAACAGACGCAAAATAAATAAATAAAAACATTTGAAAGTAATCAGAAAAGTTCCAGTCAACCAAAAGTTTCCTTAAGAAGATGTAACTGAGTAAGTGTAACTGGGTTCCACCCACCTCTGATGGTCAGTGGCACAAGGCGCTAGTTTCTGTAAGTATTAAATCTTTGTGCAGGTCAGAGCTTCAAGCCTGTACAGTTACACATTCATCACAACACAAACTCCAAGAAGACTGAAGATGGGTCAAGCTAGCACTTTATTATCAAGAAAAAATGTGGACTTGTTAGCATTACAGGGCAGAGGGAATTTTGGCCCACAATCTCTACAGCACTTGTCTATGGGCCTAAAAGGCCCATGTCCTACACTATAAATTTTAGGCCCACTTATGACATTTTTGTACCAAAACCAGTCATGTTTCATTTTTATATGATGATTTTCCCATCTCTCTTCATCCCCTATGTAACAGGCTGTTATTTTACTTTGAATTTAAGACTGATATGTAAATGAGCTCTGTTCTGATTGGTTGCCATGCATTGTGCCTCATTCAAAAAGTAGTCTGTGTTTAAACACTCCTCCTAACTTCAGTGTGAGTGGGCGGGGCTAAACTGCTATAGGCTGAATAGGTGGATACATGTAAATGACATCACAAAAACAACAAATTAAAAAATGGGCTGTTTTTGCATCTTAGTTTAATAAGATAAACCCAACAGAACCTGGTCAGCTTTCTTAGTTGGTCCAGTCCCTCTCATCTGAGTGAGATTTCATAATACAAGCAAGAGTAGTCAGAGAAATGGAGATGAGCCCAAATGATAATACAGGCCATCCTAATCCAGAGTGTGAGGGATCTGTCTCCTCAGATACACAGAAACAAAGGCAATTTCACAGGCATTCAAAAGGATGGATGCCACCAAACCCATCAGAGGCATTGTCTGCTCAGGCTCAGCTGCGTTAAAGATCTCATTTAGGATGAAAGAGAATTATCTGTGTACTAGGACAAGAAGAGAAGACAAAGAAGCAACATTTCTCAAAATGTAACTTTTATTAATCAGTTACATTTTAGCATGTAGGACTTCAGTTATCACTAATATACATCATCTAAACCGTTTATCCTTCTGGGTCGCGGTGGGGTGCTGGAGCCTATCCCAGCTGTCATTGGGCGGAAGGCAGGTTCCCTTTTAATGTAAGGAGCAATTTTTGCTAGTTTAAAATATATATTAAATTAACATTTTGACATGTTGAAATTCAAATAGACAGTTTTACTTTTACATGTTGAAGATTCAGTTTTCAAAGGTAAGAAATGAATTTGGAAATATGTAAACTTTAACTATTAAAAATTCAACATTTAATTTTTACTTTTGCAAATATCCCATGTCGAAATTTACTTCATGCAAGTAAAATTGTTCCTCTCATTAAAATGGACTGGGAAAAGCAACGAATTCTTATTAGTGTGAACTCAAATCTTACATGCTGATTTCTATAAGTAAAGAATTTCAATGTTAGAATTTTGTATTTCATGTTTTTACTACTACAAATAACATTTTAATTTTAATCTAAATTAAATTTCGGATATGACAATGTGGAATGAAAGACAAAGGGGCTTAAAAATAACACATACAAACAGTTAATATGTTTGTATCTGAATGTCACTTGACAGAACAGATAGCAGACTATGAAGGAGAACTCCACCAAGTTTTCAAAAATTCCACATAATGAACTGGTTAAGATGTAAACAAAGTCATTCAGAGTGGTTTAATGTGAAATTTACAGACTCAGAATTGTTCACAGTGGTGGTAAATGGAACCAGACATCTGAAAAGTTTAAGGCCTCTCTTTTACATGAAGTTGTTAGATGAAGTGGTTAGGTAAATGCTGTCTGATGCCTAAGACATTGTTTAATGATAGTTTTGTGATAAAGTTTTGGCTGAAAATGTATTTTAATCAATTTATTTAAATTGACTCATGGTGAAGGGATACAAACAGGGGGTTATGAGGCAAAATAGTCCACAAAGAAAACTTTTTTTTTTTTTTTCAGATTTATTACTATTTTACCATAATCAACATTACATATAAAAACTCAGAAGACTCAGTGTAGCTTCATTGGTGGTTTAGGATAGTAAATAAAATGGCTATATATGTGTTGTAGACACTGTGACCCCTGGTTTCTATCACCACCACTGTAAAGAAAACGTTTCTCTACAACGAACCACTTCACATCAAACCACCCTGAAACACTTTGTTTCCATCTCAAGGACTGAATTGTGGAGACGTTTTGAAAAATTGGTGGGATTCCCCTTTAAAGTATCGTTATGTGACTTACTGATCTCACATCTGAGTCAGGACTACTTATCGATTTTAACCCTCATCGCTGGCTGGATTAGCCCTGTGTCTTGTTCCTCTGAGCGGCAGTGTTGAATTGTGCTGCTCTAAAAACACTGAAAAGAACCGCCGTGAATCTCCAGCAGAGGGCGCCACAGAGCTCCATTAACCCGCTCAGCCTAAGACACCGTGAGAGAAACGCTGTGAATGCTGGTAGATATTTAACCGTCAACGTTTCTCAAAATGAAAGCGTTAGACGCCACTAAAGTGTCGCCTTTGAGCTCGACAAGAGAGGTACATATCACTGTCCGTGTCCTTTTGTAGGGTTTTCACTCTCAGACAGCGGAGAGACTCACAGTGTCACTTTATTTTGGATAGTTCAGGTAACGGTGGCTAACGCTAACTCAGCTAGGTTAACTGAAGTTAAATGGGGATTAATTTGACTAATTTAGCTACCAAATACACCGCAGACAAGGTGAACTCTCTCTTCTAAACTAGAGAAGCACAACCAAAGTAGCCAGTTTCTACAAAACAACACAATATTTAAATGTTGTGAAACAAGAAAAAATGAAGTCTAACGTAAGCTGACGTTAAAGGACCAAGGTCCCACAGTCTGTGTTGTATTTTGTTTTATTTCCTTGTGTTCTTATTTTTGTCGTTTTATGTACTAAAAAAGTGGTGATAAATGTTTGTTACTATGCATTTTTAAGGGCTTATATAAAAAATAAAGTAAAATTAATTCCCCTTGTTGCTTTTTTGAAAGGCACGAGTTTGAAGTAGTATGTAAACACTAATACAGTTTCAAAACATAATTCCTTAACTCCCCAGTCCTGACAGTATACACCCCCCTATTCACGCTGAAGTTATCAGGGGTGTTTCAGCTCAGACTGCTCTATGAACAAGGCACAACACAGGGCAGACAATCAGAAGAGAGCTCATATTATCAGTCTTAAACAGTACAGTAACTAAAACAATCTGTTTAATTGAAAAGGTTAATAAAGATAAAATACAAGAAAAATATATTTAGGAGGGGCGGCGGGCGGGTGGTCAAGAAAAATGTACGTAAGTATTAAAAGTGGACCTCAAGGGAGAAACATTAAATGGGAGCTTTAAGACTGGTGTATGTTTGTTAGCTCTGTTCTGATTGGCTACCCTGCATTGTGCATTACTCAGAAAATCTGAGCTGAAACACCCCTTATAACTTCAGCAGGAGTGGGCGGGGCTAAACTGTTGTAGGCTGAATGGGTGGATATATGTAAATTTGAGTTTTTATGACATCACAAAACACTGAATTAAAAATGAGCTGTTATCTGTAGCTTATTTTCCATATATGGACTGTGTGGACTGAGGAGTGAACAGTATGTCTTGAAACTTCATTAATGTTTACATGCTACGTGAAAATCATTTATTTGATTAAAAAAAAGGGAGGAAATTTTGTTTTTTCATTGTACAGCCCATTTAAGTTAGTATGTAAGCTTTCTACATAAATGCAGAATTGAGAATACAGTACAGCATATTTAATTAAGGTTTTGACACAACTTAAGTGGGACAGCCTGGAGCTAAAATATTTGTTTAATTGAAGTTTAAACGTGTATATATGGCGGTAGATTATACTTACTATTGAGTTCAAGTGTCAAGGCCTTTGTTTTCTTGTTACTTCTTGCAGTCGATACTCAGAGTCACCACTAGATGTCAGTATTGTTTCAGTTTGTTCCTTAAAATACTCATTGACCAGTGAAGAGTGATAGAAGCCAGAGAGGATAACCTTCATCAGTGTTTCAGTCCCACAGTTTTCACACATTTTCACTGTTTTTCCTGCTGTAGTTCAAGTGATTCAGCAAAAGGAGGTTTTGGTTGTGAGTTAATGATGTAGGTCAGGTGCAGGAACTGAAAAACACAGATCTATCATCACTCTTTTGATGTGGACGGTTTTGATCTTCTCATTACAACACACGTTTTTAATTTGCACTGTCTTTTGTAGGATTTAGGAGGAGACTGTTTTGTCAGAGTCAGAAAAAGGGACTTGGAGAGACTGTCTACAGAGGTCATGCAGCTCCGAGAGTTTCTGCCAAAGGTTATTAACAGAGAATTTATCGACTCCCTGCATAAAGCACGATCTTTAGAAACACGTAAGTCAACCCCCCTCATAGTCATACACTGCAGGAGAACAGTTTGGAAGCCAGTTAATTAAATAAGCATGACAAGAAGAGATATTAAAATGTCTGCATAATTCTGCTGGTTGAGATGTAAACAGAGTCTTTCAGAGTGGTTTGATATGAAATGGTTTATTGTAGAGAAACTAGGGGTCGCAAAACAACCAGTAAACCTAAACATGTCTCCTGAGGTTTTATATGTATTGTTGATAAAATAGTGGAAAATTTGGAAAGAAAAGTTTTCTTTTGGTTCTTTTTTTGCCTTATCACATCCTGCATGCACATCTCTCCGTTAATGACTTTTAAAAATGCATTTTAAGCCAAAACCTTCTCAAAGCTGTTGTGAAACTACATCTCAAACATCAAGCAGCAAATTTGTAATCATTTTATGTAATAACTTTCAGTAAGAGACCTTTCAGAAGCATTAAATTCCTCACACATCTGGTTCCTATCGCTACCACTGTGAACAATTTTGACTAAACTGTTAACAGTTCTGATAAGTTTTTCTAGAACGGTGGAAAATCACTGGAATTCCTCTTAAAATGTCTGCAGTAATAGAGTACAACTAAGTTATTTCCTCCTTAGAGCTGCGACTTATTCTTCAGGATTTTGTTGAGTTTTACCTGATCAGATCCACCTGATTGTCCTATTCAGAAGCTCCTGAAGCCTTTATGAACTCAATCAGGTGTAATAAATCAGTGTAAGGAACAGTTATCAACAAAGGCTGTGAGAGTTTTTCCAGTATTATGTACTAGAATATGAATGTGTCACTGCAAACTAGTACAATATTTACAAAAAACATCTTTGGTTAAAATAGATGTCACTAAACATGTCATGTCATGTTGTGTTGGTTATTTAATATAGTGAACTTAAGGTGTATTTATCTAATGGTCTACCATTATTGGCCCCTCGTGAAATAATGAAAGAGTAAAGAACGTAAGTGGACTGTTTCAGCTTGAAAACAAGAGCAGCTAAATATCAGTGTGCTCCCAAAACAGATGTTAAAAACAACACATGTTGTGTTTATCTAGGCATGTTCATTAGTTAATTACAACACACGATATGTTACTTTTAACACAGCTTGTGTTAACACATTTGTGTGTGCAGTTCAGGTTAACACAGAAAGCAGTGGCACCAAATGTGTTAAACACATCACAGAAGGTGTGCAGTTAATTAACATGTGAGAAGGCTTTTGTCTTTCTACGTGTTTCAAAAAGGCACGTATTATTTGTCCTTTAGCCTTTTTAATTCAGAATCAGCACTGCGCTGGGGTCTTAGCTCTCAGCAGCGCTGTAAACTATTTAAACAAAGACATGGATCGAATCTGAGATACAGCACAATGTTATGTCACCATCACATAAATGGAATGCAGTTACGTGAGTTAAGACACTTATGAAGCTCCACTGCTGTAGTTCGTTTAGACTCTGATGCTTTACCACTTCAAGCATTGCTTTCATGTGAAATGTTTCTTTGTACATTCTTTGGGACATTAATTTTTTACAGTGGTGGTGATAGGAACCAGGGCTCATGATGTCTACAATGCAAATATAGTGATTTTATTTACTATCCAAAACCACCAGTGAACCGACACGTGTCTTCTGAGTTTAATACATAATGTTGATGATGGTGAAACAGTGATAAATCTAAAAAAAAAGGTTTGTTTTTTTTAAAACTGTTTTGCCTTACAGCACCCTGCAATTTTATCTCAAAATTTTATCTCCGAACAACGTTCCAGGCATCAGGCAGCATAACCATTTTTTGTAATAGTTTTCTGTGAAAGTAGCTTTTAACGCATTAAACGCCTTGAACGTTTGGTTCCTGTCACCACCACTGTGAACAACTGTGACTCAGTAGGTTGATCTAGAGCAAAGCATTTCACACCAAACCGCTCTGAATGACTTTCGCATTTTAAGGTGTGCATTATGTAGAAATTTCCTTTTAAGGTCCCAACTTAAAGGAATAATTCTGTGCCTATGTGGTTTCTGACAATGTGTGACATACTGTTATCTATGAAATTGGACAGGTACAGACAAAAATCCAAATAAAATAAAAGGTGCATTCTGCTGCTGTTTTTTACCTATGTGGTGTACTTTAGTCCATTTTTATATAGTAGTGTGTCCTAAACTGTGAGAAATCATAGGTATGAGTCTATTTGAGATTACTAAACTACTTGGCGTGACTTGGGGCAAGTGATGATTTAGGTATGGTCTTAATACAGTATTGATGAGTTATGAACTTCCAATGCATGTTAGCTACATTGGCCTCGTAGCTTCAGTGCAAAACTAAAGAAGAACATTTCAGACACCAAACATATCTTGACTGATCAACTATGTTTGAGGTAAAAGGAAAATTGCGTAGATTTGATTTTGTACAAACTAGTGTTATAGTCAAGACCACTAGAGATGAGTCAAGACCGAAACTTGGACATATTGAGTCCATGCCAAGACCAACACTTTGTAGTAGTCGAGTCCGTGTCATTCATTGCTGTACATTCATTATCATTTGTTAAACATGATATATATTAATAGAAGACATTATATTTTACATTTATTATAAATCACATTATTCCCTGAAACCAAGACAAGATAGAAGTTCAAATGATGTCTCAACACCATAACACTCGAGACAGAGACCAGGCTTCAACACTATACTACGAACTATCTCTTTAAAAACTTTGTGAGGTATTTACAATGCACCATTTAAAGATAGACATTTATGAATGCTTATTTTGTCAGTCACAGGTATTTTAAGGAATAAACGTGCAAAGAAGGACACACAGTCTCACTAGTGTGAAGCACTGCTCTTATGAAGCATCCAAAGCTATTTGACTTTTAATGATGCCCGTCTTGTGGAGAATTTTCAACCTGCTAAACATGATTAAGTGAATGAACTATAAGACAGTTCTATGTAGAGGCCTCACATCTAAAAATCATAAACATTCTTTTCTCTGTAGCTGCCAATGGTAAGCTGCATATGTTATGAAGGTAATAAAGTGCATTTTTGTGCTACTGTGCTCTTGGGGATCTCACTGTAGGTTCTCTTTGTTGTGCAGTGAAGGAGCAGAGCCAGCAAGAGCAGCAGCAGCTAAAGCAGGAGTGCCTACACCTTCACTCGCGCCTGGAAGCCCTGCAGGCAGAGTGTCAGAGAGAGAAGGAGGTGAGGGAGAGGAAGAATGCATAGAAAAGGAGAATTTTTTACAGCTGCTTGAGTTTAGTCTAGCTTTTGGTGCATATGAGCATAACATGAGCACTAACCTAAAAACTTTGTGAATCCAAATGTTTCTTACGGTTCTTATGGTTCCACTGGGTTCTTTGCCCTGTATTTGCTAACATTTTATTTATACTTGCTATTTAATATTTGCTTAAAGGGTCAATATCATGGAGCACAAAACTTTTCCCACTTATTTAAAATAAAAGAGTTTGATAAAGTTCAAGTCTGTGTAGTCCATGTATGGTAGTTGAATTCTTCTCTTGCAGTTTAACTCCACCCATTCAGATTGAAGTTATAAGGAGTGTTTCAAAAAGTTGGGACAGTAGGTAAAATGCAGATAAAAACAAAGAGCAGTTTTTTTTTACAGGCAGTTAAACAGCACAAAGAATATACATTTAATATTGTGCTTTATTAACTTTACTGATTTTTGTAAATATATGCTAAAAAGTTGGGACAGGGGCAATGTAAGATGGGGAAGTTTGTGGAATAATCAAAACGCGTGTTTTGAAACATTTCACAGGTAAACAGATGAGACCAACATTTCTCAACACACCACTGCATGGAATTTAGTGATTTTACCATCTACAGTCCACAACATTATTAAATAATTCAGAGAATCTGGAGAAATCTCTGTGCGAAAAGAGCAAAGCTAACGGCACTGCAATAAAAACTGGCATGTTTCTGTAATGAATATAACCACATGGACTTGGGAATACTTCGGAAAGCCTTGATAGTAAACACAGTTCATCACTCTATCTGCGAATGCAAGTTAAGACTGTACTATGCAAAGCGGAAGCCACATATCAACAACATTCAGAAACACCGCCAACTTCTCTGGGCTCATCTGAGATGGACTGACACAAATTGGAAACATGTGCTGTGGTCTGACGAGTCCACCTTTCAGATTGTTTTTGGAAATAACAGATGTTGTGTTCTCCAGGCCAAAGAGGAAAGGACCATCCCAACTGTTACTGAAGCAAAGATCAAAAGCCAGCGTGTGTCATGCTATGGGGTGTGTTAGTGGGTAACTGCACATCTGTGAAGGGATCATTAATGCTGAGGGGTACGTTCACATTTTGGAGCAACATATGCTGCCATCAGGGACGGCTCTGCTTGTTTCAGCAAGACAGTGCTAGATTGAATCTTGAGCAAGTGTTATATCAAGCAAGAATGGAAAGAAATTCCACTTTCACAACTACCAGAATTGGTGTCCTCAGTTCCCAAACAATAACTGAACGTTGTTGAAAGGAAAGGTGATATAAACAGTGGTAAACATACTCCTGTCCCAACTTTTTTGGAACTGGTTCAGGCATCAAATGTATGAAAAATGTATATATACAAAATTAGTTGAAACGTTAAACGTCTTGTCTTTGTACTTTGTCCATTTGAATACAGGTCAAAAAGGATTTGCAAATGATTGCTATCTGTTTTTATTTATATTTTATTTAGATTTATATTTTTATATTCCTGCTGTGTGAACTTCTTTTGGAAGTGGGTTTGTACATAATCCCACAGAAATGTCATAAGTGTATGCCAGGGAAAAAATAAAATGCAAAAAATGTCCCTTTATTCATCAACTGAATCATCCCTGTAATTCTGGGATGCCCAACTTTATTCCCAAAGAGCTACCACCCTGCAGAGTTTAGTTTCAGCATGCACAGCTATAATAATGGGACGCTCTTGAAGGCCTTCATTATGATGATTGACAGGGTCAGGTGTGTTAGATTAGGACTGGAACTAAACTCTGCCGAGTGGCAAATCTCCAGGAGCAGAGTTGGGCAGCCTCGCTGTAAATCAGCACACGCTGATTAGTCAGACGAACAGTTAGTTCCAGGGGAGATAATGTCTGTGGAGCAAAACAAGCTGAAAGCACACATGATTGTAAATGAGAGTGGGATGAATTGAAATGAGTCCAATTATGATTACCTTAATCATTGCTTTGGGGCCTTTTAGGGTTGCATGTATAGTACTATACAGTCAGAGATCACCCTTCATTTATTTAATTTCCAGTCAAAACGGCCATTAAGTACAATTTACTCATTTTTCAGCGTGAGATAAAAGCAGAAAACTATTTTTGCTATTTATCAGTATTTTGTGTGTCCACAACTTCATGACAGCTTCCTGCAGGGATATTTTTCACACCTCCAAAGTTCAGTCTTAGAAAGTTGGTTGCATTTTCTGCTTCTCACGATCCAAATAATTCCAAACATATTCAGCGATGTTGAAGTCTGGACTCTGGAGTGACCAGTCCATTGTTCTGAGAACACCAGCAGCTTTTTTGTGTGGTTTGTAAATGTTCTGTTTTGTCTACTTTCTTTTCTCATTATCAGCTTCTTGACAGCTGCACATCCTTTCAGATCCATAGTGTTGAGTCGTCTTCTCACAGTGGAAGGATGGAAAGAAACACCTGTGGATTATTTCCGATCTGAAGCAAGAGTAGAACTTGTTTTTGTCTTCTGCCTCAAAGATGAAAGCTTTTGTGGTCTACTAGGTCTTGCACAGCTGTTAAGAATCTCATTATCTCAATAACTTTTAGTCATTTAGATTATTTCATCTTCTGTTTTGGGAACACCTCCTCTGACTTCCCCCTTCTTTATGCAAGTGGACTGTCTTCTATCTAATCTCCTCAGAAATATCTCCTGAAACATGAATAACTTGTACTTAATGATTGTTTTGACTGGAAAGTGAGTAAATGAAGGCTGGTCTCTTACTTTTGCACAGCACTGTATGTGCTAATTATTTTTAAAAGTTAGCCAGACAAAAATTAATGATTAATTATGAAATTACTTATGAAAATCAAATTGGATTGTGGTGAAATGTGAGATTTTATGATGCACCTACACAACTGTATTCGCATCTAATCGTTGTGAGGTCAGAGATTTATTTACTGTATTTTATGTGTCTGTTTGCAGGAGAAGATGGTCCTGAGGGAGCAGTTGTGGGAGAGCAGGGAGCAGCTGCAGCAGCAGGCTGAGTTCTGTACTGGTCTGGGCGCCGCCTCCTGTACTCTGCTCTGGAGCGCCTCCCGCAGAGAAGAGGCTGTCAGGGACATATTGGCTGATGTAAGTCAACCTGAAAAAGGAATTCTTCTTCCAGAAATACTGACCAAGCTGTCAGTTACTGAATGGCTAGTACTAAGTGATTTGAAGCATTTTTGTTTATTGTTAGCGCTATTAACATTTTTGGGCAACGTGTTGTGTAAAAGCCTTTATACAATGAGTGTGATAAATTCATACGCCAATATATCAATTCAAACACGTGTAAAACTAATGAAAATAAACAAAGACAGTCTTTCAGGGCACTGAAAATGCGATGCTGCTTTATTCTCCATTCATTTGTTGATCTCTCACTGCTGTCTCTAATGTTGACATGGCGATAACCAAGCTGAATAATTGGCTGTATCTGAGCTGCTAGAACTTTTTGCCAAATGTCAGAAAGATTAATTTGTCTTTTGCTTCGCCACTTTTCGCACTAGCATCTCCAAACGCTGAGCTACAAACTGTATCACTCATTATTCTGAGTTGGAGTGTCTAATTTATTGTTTTGACAGTCAGCTGTGGAACACTGTATTCTCCTCACTTATTTGAAATAAGAATTTAATGAAGTTCCAGTCCATACAGTCCATGTACAGAAATCAAGTTACTGTATTGAATTTGTCTTGTCATAAAAAAAGGGTATTAACATGTATGAACCTATTTAACCTACAGCAGTTTCACCCTGCCCATTCACACTGACGTTGTAAGGAGTGTTTACCGTTCATGCTGCTTCTTGAACAAGGCTCATCACAGGGCAGACAATCAGACGAGAGCACAATTACATATGTTAGTCTTATGGCACAGCAACAGAAACAGCCTGTTTAATTCTAAGGAATGAAAGAGAGGTTGGAAAATGGTCATCTGCAAATGAATCAAGGCTATTTTGGTACCCACAGAAATGTAATAAGTGGATCTACACATTGCATTTGTTGTGTTTAAACAATCTTTAAACTCTTAATATCAACCTGAAATCAAAATTGAATTGTTTTCAGTGAAATTTGCCATTTTGAGTTATGAATATGCCATGAACATGAATTGTGTAGATTTGGTGAGTTTTTAGTTTTGGGAAATGTCTGGGTGGTCTGCTGCCAGCTGAAAATTCTGAAGGAGAATCCCTCCTCTCCCCCAAACACAGGAACAACAGCAGGTTACACAGTCACTATTCAGCCAACCCACAGATATAGTATTTAATCTTTACTGACCAATCAGAACTAAGATAATGTTAGCAAGATGTGAAAAGAGAGTCATGTTTCGTGAGTGGTGAAGCTTTCAAACATTGGGCAAAGAGTTAATATATGGAAATTATGGAAGACTATAAGATACTACTTCATTTTTAACTGAAATTGAGTTTGCAGTCAAGGTTCTCCTGTGAAAGATGACGATGTAGGCCTGACAGTATTTATCGTTATCCCGATAAATTACATTACAATATGTCACAGGAAGCATGTTTGGTCCTGTTTCACTGGATTTAGTGCAGTGTAGTATGTGAAATGTTAAATACAAGAAATTGTATTAATAGTTTTTCATAGTATGATTTGTAAATGAAGCACTACTTTCTTTGTTTGAACTTACTGGATGTCAGAAAACATAAGTGATTTGACTTATGATGAAAATGTTTTGAATTATCATGATATCACTATTGCCCACCTTGAGTCATATGGTCTGCTTTCTTCTGGATTTCATTTGCTGCATTTTGAACACTATCCAGTAAAAAATGTCAATGTACTCACTGCAGCCAGCAGAATATCCCACATTGAAGCTAGTTTGTTGATTCTATTTATATATTGCGTATCTCACAGTCAGCAGGGAGTTCAAAATATGTTGTACCTTCCACACACACACACACACACATACACACACACATATATGTGTGCTTGTGTGTGTGTATGTGTGTGTGTGTGTGTGTGTGTATACATGTAGTATAAAAGGAGGAAGTCTGTTTTAGTTCTGTTATCTACCCCTCTTTTTGTGTGTGTGTGTGTGTGTGTGTTTGTATAAAGGGAAAGCTGGAGCCATTCCTGAAAGTAGCAGGTCAAACTCTTGAAAGTTTTGTCAAATCTCTGGATGAAGAGGAAAAACCTCAGCAGAACTACAGTTCCCATGAGCATCAGTTTGTGCTAGCACTGGCAGGTGTCATTACCAGTAAGGGCTCAGACATTATCTTGTAATTTTGTACACAGTTTGTACAGTTGTGTGCACAAGTTTGGCACTTTTGGCCAAATTCCATATTTTGTTGTTATTTTTTAAGTGAAAAGAAGTAAACACAACCTCTGCAGCAAACTAAATAAATAAAAACATTTTTATACAAATGTTAATGTACAGTTACTTTATATTTGAATAACTTAAAAAATGTGGACAGCCTTCCTGTTTTAAAGTCTGAGAATGTAATTAACTTAAGCCTTAAATGACTCATTAGGACTGGTTAAGGAGGGTCATGAATAGCCATTAGGATTTATCAGCTGACACTTATGGTAGGTTTGGTGGAAAAAAGGAAAGTATTTGATGAAAATAATGTCTTGTCAGCCACTAAGAATTCTATTTTTTAAGTTAATCAAACATAAAGAAATTACCATTCATAGAAAAAATCAAATGAATATGTTGCAGATCTTGTGGTTACTTTGATTCAAAAATGGAATGGATGCCCACACTGTAGCATATAACTGTCAATGACTGTCACTTACACAGAGTGTGCCCCTATTTGTTCATAATAATATAAAATATTTTGGAAATTGTTAAAATGGGACAACATGTACTTGGGTGGATATCAGTAGACTGTATGGGAAACACTGCCAATAACTTTTCAGATATTTTTTATCTGCATGTTCAGGACAGCCTCATAAAATTAAATAAGTAAATAAATAAATAAGTGGAAAAACACAGCAAAACCCTCATTATCACAAAACATGGTAGATGATAGAACAGTTCACAAGACAGCAGGACAAACTATCTGTTTTTTCTACAAATTTATGCGTAGTTTGTTGATGAAAGGTGATGAACACGGTGAAGAACTGAAGGTTGCTATTTAGCCCAAAATCTACTATCACGTGACAAAATTGCTTGAAAAATCGAGAACCAGTGACGCCGTAAAAACAATATGGAATTTTGTGCTGCTGTGGGGACGGTTGCTGTGATAGTATTAAACAGCTGTACTAAAGTACTTAAGATGTCTTTAAAGAACTCAAGACTCAGCACTGTCGTTATTTTACAGATTTAGCAGCTGTGTCGAGTGGGAGGGACTTCATCTCCAGCTCCGCCCACATCCTGTTGGACACTCTAATGCAGCTGCTTGGGCTCATGAAGCCAGGAGTGTTTCCAAAACTCAAAGTGTGGGTTGAAACTCACAAATGCACAGACACTCATACATTCTCACTCAGTGCAAAAGTCTCTGTCACCTCTGGTAAAATGACGTTTTGTTGATTTTCTAAGAAAATAAGTAAACACATCCTTTACAGAGTATACGCTTTTCCACACATTTTAATGCACAATTACTGTTTATTTGCTGAATTTAACATATTGGTAGCAACCTGCTTTGTATTTAGTGTTTTTTGTGATGTCACAATAACCAATGCATTTACATACATCTGCCTCTTCATCCTACAGCAGTTTAGCTCCACCTATTCACGCTGAAGTTATTAGGAGTGTTTCAGCCTGGACTGCTTTCTAAATCAGGCATAATACAGGGCAAACAATCGCAACAGAGCTCATTTATGTTCATCAGTTTTAAAAGAGCAGCATTAATGGCCTGTTTAATTCTAAGGCATCAGGAGAGGTTGGAAAATGGTCACGTTAAAATTAATGATGTCTTTTTATTGGTACATAAATGCACACAGCTGCCATAAATGGATGTCAGGGAAAATATAACATAAGAAAAAAAATGTGTCCTTTAATTGATAACAACTAATTTTGAGAATTTAAGTAATTACAACTCAATTATTTAAGTACAAATAATGTCAGGGCTTTCAGTGCATATGCTGTAATGAGTTTTCTCAATGTTTCTCACTGACACTTTTCTTTATGTGTGCAGGTTGATGCTGATGGCTTTATATAACGTCAGCATCAGTGTGAATGGGCTAACATACATCAGCGAAAGTCCAGCACTCCTCCCCCTTATCTGCACCCTGCTTAAAGGTGTGTGTGTGTCTGCATGTGTGCATGAGTGTGTGAGTAAGTGATTGCAGCTGAGGCAGGCCTCCAGAGGCTTTAGAGTTTATCTGATCTCAGCTTTGACGTCATGACAGCTAAACTCACGTGCGGAGGAGGGGAGGATTAAGAAAAGCCCCCACACTTTCTCTCTCTGTCCTTTGCACGTTGCTTTTTT
This sequence comes from Colossoma macropomum, assembly GCF_904425465.1. Taxonomy (NCBI): domain Eukaryota; kingdom Metazoa; phylum Chordata; class Actinopteri; order Characiformes; family Serrasalmidae; genus Colossoma; species Colossoma macropomum. The sequence continues at coordinate 19,612,702 of NW_023494808.1, forward strand.
CCTCTCTTTTTCTTGCGCATGTAACAGTGCATGTTAGTCCAGTACACATTCACCTCCTTATATGTCCATTTTTTAGTCTCGCCTTTAATCTCACACACAAAAAATTAATTCAGTCACAAACCTCCAGCTATCCAAAAGTCAGAGACCGCCCTTCATTTTCATTTCCAGTCAAAATAGCCTTTAAGCATGAGCATTTTTGAGATATTATCTCAAAAAATTAGGTAGTATTTCAAAGTAATGACCTGTACGTCACAGAATAATGGCATAGCAGTCCACTTAGTAATGAAACAAATAATAAAACAATGCTGGATTTTTTTTATTTTTAGTGCTGGAATGGGCTTCCAAACATTTTTCAGTAATGGCTTCTTGACAACTATTCGTCTATTCAGACTGGTCCGTGTTTTCTCATTTTTATTCATTTTTTTCAGATCTAAAGCAAGAGTGGAGCTTGATTTTCTCCTCTCTCTCGAAGATGAAAGTTTTAAGTACTGTTTATCTAACATAAAAGTTTTGGTGGTCTACCAGATATTGCATGGTTGTTATGAGTCCCATTTTCTCTATATCTTTCTTTTTTATGGAAACGCTGATCTTAATTATTGACTTATTTTCCTTTGATTTTGCTTTTCCTTATGCAAGTGAATTATTTCCTCAGCAGTATCTCCTGAAAATATCTCCTTAAATAACTTGTACTTAATGGTCATATTGACTGGAAATGAAACAAATGAAGGGTGTTCTCTGATGTTTGCACTGTACTATGCATTTGAATGAAGTCAATTCAGCGCTTTACTTGTTCCCATGTTTCTCCCTCCCTCCGTCTTAGACCGGGACTCAGAGGTGTGTCTGCAGGCTCTGCGGCTGCTCCAGTCTCTGCTAGTAGAGGGCAAGGTTGTGGAGCAGCTCACCCCAGACCTGCTGAGCTCTCTGCCAATAGGACGTGTCTGTCAGCTGACCTCCAGTCGCCATGCCACCCTCAGACAAACGGCCCAGGAGGCCCTGGAGGACCTAGAGCGGCTCACCAACAACCAGAACCCGGCCCATGAGAAAGAACAGTGAGGCTTTGGGCATCTTTAGACCATTACATTATTAATTATACCCTTGCAGTTAAATTAAGAGCCAGTGTATGTACACTGCTGGCCCAGTCCAGACAGAACAGTGTTCTAGGTTCAGGCAAGTTCTTCAATGGGGGCTTTCTTCAGTAGCTCTAATTCTGTTCATCATTGGTAAGTGTAATCAGTTAAAAGGGTCAGAGGTCACAGAGCCAATTAAAAAATGGCTCACTGACCTCCGGGGTGGTCCAGTGGGTAATAATATTGGTTTAAGTAACCAATGTTACCTTTTGGTTTGCACTGGATAGGGAGGATTATTGGTTGGTCTTTAATATATAAAAAATATTCAACCTAATTTTCAACCTAATCTCTATCTGCGATGTCTGCAGCGTATCGCTGTTGTCGGAAGAAAACCTCTTCTTCAAAAAGGTAACTTTACAGGAGAAGGAAAAAACCTACTTTACTTTTAATGTAAGTCAATGAAACCATCCTTTTTTCCAAGTTATTTTGGACCATTTCTTTTGGTCCATTCTTCATAAAATTTACACACAATGTAAAGGGCAACAGGCATTTTTAAATTATGTTAAAAACTGCAAAACGACAAAAATGGAGATACGAGGTTTTCTTCTGACAACAACGATATGGTCATTTACCATGGATGATAATGTTGCTGTGTTTTTTGCGTGTTTCCCTGTACATAGAAAAAGTCCATTGACTTGAAACATGTTCTCTATATATTGTCTCTAGATATTTTCCAATGTGTTTTCGCTCAGGTTTTCTGCTTGTTTCTAAGCACATGTTAATCTGTCAAACTCTTTAGATATGGCAGATAAAGCTGAGGAATGCTGGAGTATTCCTTTAAGCATGCAGTTCTGGCTTGCTGTGATTGTATCCAATTTTTGCACTTAATAACCAGTGTCGATAACATGTTCCTGTTAATACTATTTCTAATGTCTTTGCATTGTTTCAGTAATAAAAAGCTGTTTTAGGATCACCAATGATGTTCTGTTAACCCACCAAGGTGTGACAAAAGATAAAAGAAGCTTTGTGTGCCTAACTCCGCTGTATTCACTGAAAGGAAGCAGTCCCATGAAACAAAGTGTCACATTAGAGACTCTCAAATTAAAGGTGAGCTTCCTGGATGAAGGTCAACAGAGATTGATGATTTTCATTGATCACCTCTGTGGGTGGCAAACGTGTTCAGTCGACTCCGCTCTGATTACAGATCCATGTTGTGGATCCTAAATACATTATAAACCTCTAACACTATAGGAAGTAGCCATTCCCCTGGCTTTATCTCTAGATTTTAAGTACTATTTAAGTGGGCGGCAAGAGATAGCTGCATTTAGCCATTCCAGTACGTAATCCTTGCTAGACTGTGGGGGTTATATTCGGTTTTATCTGCAGGGAGAAACCACATAATACACTATATATAGTCTAAACTGTGGGTGAGTTCATGCAAGAGATTAGTCAGGCTAGGAGATAGCGGACTTCTTATCAGTCAGCGTTTGTGACAGAATACCAAGTACCGTTCTTGCTCCACTTTTAGTGGAACTGCATTAAATTGATGACCTAAATGGAAAGTGAAAGGGACAGATAGTCCAAATATTGCATTATATCACAACTGTCGTAAGAAAAAAAACTTACATTTCTGAAATGGTAACTTTATAGAAGGAAGTAACATCCTTAACTTCAATGCATGTTATTTTGTACCATTTCTATTGGTCCAGTCATCATAAAACGTTCACACAATGTAAAATGACATCCACGAGACTAGTCTAAAGAAGAATCTAAAATTTAAAAAAAAACTGGACTCAATCTCTCTGGACAATAATTATCTATTTTAAGAGTTCCCTAGAGGAAGATTGCACTTTCAAGCCTAGGTCAAATGGAGCCCATGTGTAGCTGTGCACTGTCCCTAATACTGCTGCAAATAACATCGCATTATACGCTCAATGTGACCAGCTGCAGGTAGACACTCTTACAAGCACATGTGACCTTTGCCTGCTGTCAGGAGCATTAGCTATACAACAAGGAGCACACTGCCAGAAGGCTTTACAATGACTTCATGCGCACTGTTGATTAAACCTCCATTAGTTCAGTGCTTTGGAGGTATTTAAGCAAGAGAAATGTGTGTTCATTGTAAATAGTCCTTTATAACTTAGCCATGTGCTGATGGTTGTTGTTGCAAAGAAGGTTTTGAGTCCCCACAAATGTGTTATATATAACGTTTTGACATAGTGATAACAGCACAGTACAGAAATTTCATTTCAATTGAAATTCAGCTTTATTAGCATGACCGTATTTAAATACAGTATAACCAAAGCATCATTGATATGACAAGAACATTAGAGAGTTAAGAAGTCTTTTTTATCTTTTCAGACAGAGAAAAGAAGTTGAGGTTAGGTAATAAAATTTTAAATTCTGAGTTCTATGAAACTGTTACAAACAACAAGTAGAAATAGCAGTTTAGAGTGGAGATTTGAAAGGGGGGAAAATGAGAAAATGCCTAAAGATGTCCCTCAGTTCATTGCACCCCAGAAATCCTAGTTGAATGAACAGTGACAGTGTCTATTTGTGTCCAGCTGGACACTGGTAGGGGTTAGAGGAATAGTTCAGCCAGAAATCACATCACAGTTTTCCCCTTGCCACAGATATATATAATGAGTCAAGACGTATTTATTTAGTTTAGCATTAGCTACAAGGCTAATGTGAGCTAATGTGGCTAATAAGAAAGTGAATCTCGTAACTGACTCGTTGCACACTTGCTTTGAATTAAGTCATCTGACTTATTGTCACGGTCAAAAAAAAATACTTTGAATGTTTTTTGAAAAAGCCAGCTGCTGTTTAAACTGTGTAAGAATTTCACAATGAATGGAGCAAAATAAATGCTTCAAACAGGGAACACCTTTTTCCATTAACTTCCATTCAAAGTTACAAATGTTTTTCCTTCTCCTGTAAAAGTACCATTTTTGAGGGACAAGGTTTTGTTCTAACAGTGACAATATACTTGCTTGATTTCTTGTTAGCTACATAGGCCTCAGTGCATGTAATCTTGCGGTGCCAGACATAATCTGGAGAATACACCTCTAAGGACAACTTATTACTGCATGCACTGTGTTCTCCACAACGGGACTCACATCTACATGCTTATTTGGACTTTCTGGGGAGAGTTTTAAGCTATGCTAACTTACATTACATCAGTGGGCTAACGGCAGGCTTGTTGTCCTTTATTGTTGACCAGCACATTATCACCCCTTACTTGGAGCTCCAACTTCATGAGGCATTGGATCGGTTTAGAAATTACACACTCAGAGTGTTCCTACCTTAATAAGTCCACGTTCTCACTCACAGTTAGCCCAAAATGTGTCACAGTTTTCCCATTCTTATTATGATATCACATCTAATCTGCAGGACTACAGTGCGTACAACATACTTGTATACTGTGTGCATTTTGTTTCACAGTGTGGACTACAGTGTAAAAGACCATTCCTTTAATTAAGCACAGGGGATTCTGTTGAATACTGTTTCCTTGATGAAGCTCATTATGAAAACTGTCCCCAGCCAACATGTCCTAGTGAGCTCCACATAGGTAAACGTAAACTGAGTGTCTGTCTTATGCATGATAAGCAGACCACAACTATTAGCTTCCATGGAACAGGATCTATCTAGGGTCTGATGGAAAAGACATGAAAAATTGCAAGCAGCTGCCAACTGTGACTGAGCCTTTCACAACAAGATAGTTGCTGGATTGAAAAAAACGTTTGTGACGTTCAAGGCGTTCATGACTCTGGTTCAGGGCTCCAGGTTTACCTTTGCATTTGTTACACATGGGTTTGTTTTGGTTGCAGCCCTGGTTTGAAAAATTGTCTGTCCTGAGGTGCTGTGCTAAAACAGTGGTCTATAATTGTTTCTTGTCTGTGCCAGTTAAATGGATTTTCCTGCTTCCTTAGTGATTCATTTAGAAGTGTATTTTGTAAGACTAACAGTGGGCTGGCACTTAGGCCCCCTTTAGGCATTCCAGCAGGGGCCCACAAAGATTTGTCCATCGGCTCACTATGTGGGCTTTAAATGGGGCCAAGGTGGGCCATAATTGGAGGATGATTGCTCACATGGGCTCTTATCGTATCTCCTAATGGGCTAATGATGGGGCCAGAACAATCTACAAGATATCCCAAAAAAACCCACACTTTTAACTCAACTGTGGCCCACATACAAAACCAGGGAGCCACTCTAAGTCCATGCCCAGTTAAAACCCACGTGGGCCCCACATGGACATGCTGGCTGGGTTAATACTGCAGGTCTTGGCCCGTGTAGCCCTGCCTCACTTGGCCAAGTCCTTCAGGGATTCTATGTGTGCGTGAGTGTTCACACAGTGTTAAGCCTATGCTGTAATTCTGCCTGCTCATGCCTGAAATCCCCTGTGTTGAATTAACACAGAGCTCTTGCAGTGTTTCATTTGTGTCTAGCTGGATTTGTATAAACACTGTGTTCATGCAGCATTGGTGGTTTTGCAGTGAGGACATGGTTTGCTGTTGGTCTCCAGCAGTCTGATTTTAAAAAAGAGCCATGGTGAGTGTTCAGAAGAGCTGACAGAGCTAATGCTCTCAGGTGTTACTGCTGCAGGCGCAGTGAGTGATGACACAGAGCTAAGAAGCTGTAAGGGTGAAACACTGGAAGGCAACACAGCTTTTAGCTTTTAGCTGACAGAGGTGGTTTGTGGGTGTTTCTGTGTGATTCAGCCTTACTAATAACCCTGTAATAACCCTGTATGCCACCCACACCCTCTTTTTCATCGTAAATAATGGATGCTTAGCTTATGCTAAAAATATGCACACACCTTCCACTATATGAGAAACACCTGTCTTGTGGCTCCACCGTGCTGATGCAGAGTATGAGACTATAGAGGACATATAAGGGAGGTGGACCTCATAAAGTAGCCAGTGAGTGAAAGTACAAGATAGGGGTTTCCAATAAAGTGGCCAGTGAGTGGAAGTACAATGTAGGGGTTTCCAATAAAGTGGCCAGTGAGTGGTAGTACAATGTAGGGGTTTCCAATAAAGTGACCCCATGAGTAAAAGCGCAAGATAGGGCTTTCCAATGAAGTGGCCAGCAAGAAATAGTACAAGGTAGGGGTTTCCAATGAAGTGACCCCATGAGTGAAAGCACAAGATAGGGGTTTGCAATAAAGTGGCCATTAAGTAGAAGTACAAGATAGGGGTTTGCAATAAAGTGGCCAGTGAGAAATAGTACAAAATAGGGGTTTCCAATAAAGTGGCCAGTGAGTAGAAGTACAAGATAGGGGTTTGCAAAAAAGTGGTCAGTGAGTGAAAGCACAAGAAAGGGTTTTGCAATAAAGTGGCCAGTGAGAAATAGTACAAAATAGGGGTTTCCAGTAAAGTGACCATTAAGTAGAAGTACAAGATAGGGGTTTCCAATAAAGTGGCCAGTGAGAAATAGTACAAAATAGGGGTTTCCAATAAAGTGGCCAGTGAGTAGAAGTACAAGATAGGGGTTTCCAATAAAGTGGCCAGTGAGTAGAAGTACAAGATAGGGGTTTCCAATAAAGTGGCCAGTGAGTGGAAGAACAGGTAACTGTTAAGGCAGATAGTGAGTGTTTATGCTATGGTGTTCAGAGTAACGTGCTATGAAATTCTCAGAAGTTCCACCCACCTTTAAGATACGTCATCTTAAAGGTGTTTTTTCCCTGTCTTTACACCACAACATCTCACTCTAGTGCGTCTGCTGAGGCGCCACGGTTACAAAAACAGTTAGTTTTTTAATGTGGCTGGAGTTCGGTTATTTTTGCCTGCTGGCAAAGTAGACCCCGCTGAAGTAACCTGAAAAGTCAGGACCCTCTAACAGAAACTTTATTGCTATATTTTCCTGAATAAGTTCTGATCGTAAATTCGCGCGTATCTAAATCACGTAGACGCTGCGTTGCTCGGCAACATGACTTTCCCGCCAGCCGCCGAGCCCGCGGCCCGCGCGCGCCCGCCAGACTAGGTGCTCTGACGTCAGTGTGACGCTAATGAAGTGTGTGCAAGGTTTCGAGGAGAAACACACACACACACAACACACACAGAGCACAGCTGCAGAGTCTCGGCGCAGCGGAGGAGAGTCTCCTCTGTGAGCGGAGCGGAGCTCAGAGCAGGACTTGAACTCTTCAAACACGCCGAACAGACATGAGCGGGAGGGGAAGTTTCACAGAGCGGCTCTCAGGACTGACCGGTCACCAGGAGTCTCACCTCGCCGTGATGTTTTGGTGTAAAGCTTGAGCAGGTGAGCTCCAGATTCAGATTCAGACACTCTGACTGGGTCCAAACCAGCATTCTGTGCCACAGTACTCTGACTGTGCTAATGAAGGTTGCACTTTTTAAAGGCTGCGTCTCAAACCGCATTTTAGCACACTAAACAGGGTGTCTAAAAGAGTGCACCACCCTTAACAGTGCGATCATTAGAAGAGTATATACATAGGATGGTATTATGTGGTTTGAGACACAGCATAATACTCTTTAACATATTGAATAGTGAGGCTGAATCCAAATGCTCCATGCTTCCTATATAGTGCACTGCATAGGTCACGAAATTATAGCTTTTACCTCCAAATAATACATTAAATATCCAAGACTTATGTCATGTCACCCTACTGGACATTTAGTGCACTGTGTGATTGTAAAAGCCACGCTTTGTGGCTGATATAGAGCACTATATAGGAAGTGGGGAGACATTAGAGATTCATGTCTAAATAGTGCACCACCATTAGCAGCGCGTTCATTAGTAGAGTATTATATGTGTACTGCAGTCGTCTATGTGCGTTTTCTTCTTCTTGCCTTCTTGAACTGCTTCCATATAATGAACAGATTTGTTCTTCAAATATGGTTCTGAGAGGCAAACTTGGCTGGATTTAGCAACTTTAAAGGTGGTACATATAGTCTGTACTTATGTGTGCTATTTGGATTAGGGTGTTCATTGGGAACGCTTTGGTTTGTATCAAATCACGTGTCCACTCTCAGGGCGAGACACAACATATATGGGATGACAATAATAATAATAATAATAATAATAATAATAATAATAATAATAATAACAAAGAAGAACATTTTATAGAATTTTAATGATAAGAAAAATAATTATATATGTATTAATCCTGTTTTTATAATATATTTGCTAAAAATACTGTACTTTATATTTTTGTTTTATATAAGTTATTGGTCGTTTAATTATTATTATTATTATTATTATTATTATTATTATTATTATTATGGAGCATTTTGTCCAGTGAAAGCTGATAGAGACAGGAGTGGCCTACAGGACTCTGACACTGGCAGCTTAAACTGTTTAGAGGGCATCTGCCTGTAGGTGGCGCTGCTGTAACACCAACATCACTTTAACTCCTCAAGCAATTACGAAGGAGAACCTGGCAGCACCAACGATCCTTTTTAAATCAGTGTAGAGGTGTCTGTATTCTTCTAAAACTGGAGTTCCCGTAGATTCTTATCAAATCTTACTAACACTTTAAATAAATTAACAGTGTTTAAGATCATGAAACGTGTGAAGCTGTCTTATTTCTTACTGTTGAAGACTTTCCAATATAAGATGCTGCCTAAAGAATGGGTTGAGAAGCAGGGATGCACTGATGTGGTTATTGTGGGCTGATGCTGATATTTTCACATACACATCTGCTGACGTGGATACATTAACATCTGTAAAATGGAGAAATTGGGACTTGATCTACTGGATTAGTATTACAGAGAAATGTAACATTCATGTGTAGAGGAGCATGACTGCAGTACAGTTAATAAAACACAGATATTTTAGCACAATAACCCAGCATCACCCAGACCAGCTCTTCAAGACTACAACAAATACATAATCAAATATCGGTTTGATTTATCAGTCAAATCTAAACATCGGACTGATGCTGATATTTTTTTAAATCAAATATCTGCCAATATTGATATGTTTCGGATACCATTGTGTATACTAAACTAATTCAGAATAGTCCATCTACCAAAAAATGCAGTCGACAGCGGTCCTTTGGTCAGAAACTGACCACTGATGTAGGCAATTGGTAACAAAAATCTAACACAAAAAGTCATTTTTTGATTTTCAACCAATCAGTTTGAACAATTAATACATGCCATGCCACATTAATACATGCCATATTTAAGTTTGTTTGTGTTCCTTTTGTTAAGGTCTTAAAAGTATCAAAAAACACTTTATCCAATTTTAAAATTGAGCGGTAACCCTGTAAGTATATCACCGCGACCCAGAAGGATAAGCGGTTTAGAAAGTGTGTGTGTGTGTGTGTGTGTGTGTGTGTGTGTGTGTGTGTGTGTGTGTGTACATATATGTATATATATACATATTTATCTCGCTGCTGTCGGGACAAAACCTCATATCTCCATTTTTGTCATTGTTCAGTTTTTGACATAATTTGAAAATGCCTGTTGCCCTTATAAATATCTATCTATCTATCTATCTATCTATATATATATATATATATATATACACTTAAGATTAAGATAAACGTCAAAAAGCAGGCTATTATGTTCAAACTACTCAAACACTCACAGGATTGTATTAGTTTCATTTCATACTGATATTAGGCTGATACCAATACCAGATAACGGTTGTGCTAGTGTGTAGTGTACAAAATATTAACAGAAATTGTCAGTCTTTGAGCACTAGGTAGCTTTACATGAATAATAGCAGTGATCTTATACTTTTTGTGAGGTTAAAACGTTGTTCAAGCTACTTTTTACACATTCATGATTGGCTGTGATAGTTTGCTATCGGGTGGCCACAGTCTGATGCTGTGTTTAATAATTAAAAAGCTATCAGTTAACAGCACTAACTGTGGCAGTGTGGCCCGAGGATGGGAAAAAAAGAGAGAGAAAAACATAACTTTTTTCAGTGTCAAAGTCTGTCTATTAGAGTCAGAGTTTATATTAGCAGGAAACACAGAGCTGGCACACATGGGGAGGACAGGGGAATCCATGACAGAAAAACATCCAAAGAGAAAAACATTCAAAGAAAAACACAAAGCTAGGAAAATAACACAAACTAACGCAAGAAACTAACAAAGCACAAAGAAAGAACTGGCAGAATAACTAAGAAAAACAACATATAGAACAAAACAGTGGTGTAACAACAATGCACAGCTGGGAACAATATCAAGCAAAGGACTATAAATAAACAGAAAAGTGATGAGACAGCTGGGAACACTGATTACAGAGCAGGATTACAAACAAAACACAGGTGGATACTAGGGATGTATGTATTGGTTAACAATTCAGTGACTTAGTTTTGCTCGTGTTTAGGAGTGAATAAGTGTATTATATTATACTTTAATTATACTTTGTTTTTTTTATTATACTTTGTTAAAGGAAACATTTTCAGATTTTTTGGGAATTTCTGAATAATTTAGTGGTTGAATAGTGTAAATAATGGTAATTCTGAAAAAAATATGTTTCCTATGGGGACTAGTTTGCCATATAACGCCCTGCATGTACCCCTCTTCCAAAAATGTTTTTTAAAAATATGAATAAGGTCAATAGTCTCTCTCAAGACTATCGTGTTTAGCAGCGTATTCATAACCATTTCATTTACAAACTTTCTGTGAGGGAGTTTTTGGAGGCATTAACCCTTTAAAATCTCAGACTTATTACATACTAAGATTTATTATGCAGTAACTACACGGACTTCAGTGCAAACTGCTTGAGGTATTCTTAGGTTATAGAAGTGTGTAATAAAGTTTTGGGCCTGTCGGCAGACCCTGACCATTTAAAGGGTTAAATGGTTCCCACATCACCACTGTGAACAATTCTGACTCAGTAAGTTGCTGTTCACATCAAACCACTGTGAATGACTTTGTTTACACCCGAATTTTTTAATTATGCAGAAATGAGCTTTGCTCTAAATAGGCATCCTTCATTACTCATCCGATACAAAAACCTACCAATTTTCAAATGTATTCCTGCTCTCTTTTGTGAGACTGAATATTTTAGCATTTAACACCAGTGGTATTGCCTGAAAAGGAGGATTACAGCCCTGCGTTAATTTTGGCCAAAGTCTGTTATACCTTCTATATGCTTGAGCAAATATCCAGTCATTAACTATTATGGATAATTGACTATCATGTCAAAATGAGTCAGAGTGCACATCTCTAGTGGATATGGATATGGATAGTGGAAAATAGGAGACAGAGCTAGAGAAAAAGAAGTAAGGCGAGACTGGGGCAGAGAAAAAAAGGGGGAGACTGACAATATCATTGATTATATTTATACGATAAGAATTATTGAGGTATTGTCAAAATAAAAGTACAGTTATTATATTGATTGACTTTTTATTGAACCTCTCATTTACGTAACACCAAGAATCATCTGCAATTTGAATAAATATAACATCACCAGCACTGTTACTGCCTGCTGTTCTGACTATAGCTGTTTATTTGAAAATCCATTGTCCTGGTGCTGGATTTATTTATGAGTATATCATTTACTTTCACTTTTAGAATTATTAAAATTTGAAATAGTATGATTATTATTGTGTTTTATACTGCACTATATCACTAAAACTGAAAACCTTCCCATCACTATAATAGCCAGTATAATGTACATATCTGACAGAACACGTTTCCAGGTCTCTTAAATGGTTTCTTCAGTGGGGATGTTATTAATTTCAGTCCTATTCATCAGTGTAATTTGCTACCAAAAAGCCACTTGCTGATGTTGTGTCTCCTGTTCAATATTTAAACAGCTATTGGTTAATGACACTGGCCATGGTGGTGTTATCAGACGATGGGCTGGGGTCTCCCTCGAGCCAGCCTGGCAGACCACTGCAGGTTGGCTTCTACGAGATTATCCGTACGCTGGGGAAGGGCAAACTTTGCTGTGGTGAAACTGGCCAGACACAAAGTCACCAAAACACAGGTGATCTACATTTTACACAACCACTACATGCTTAATTATTCATTGTGTGTCCAAAAGTTTATAGACATCTGCTCCACAATGTTAACTCAAGAGTATTAATAGGGAGTTTGTTCCCCCTTTGCTGCAGAAACAACCTGTTGTCTTCTAGGAAGGCTTTACACTAGATGTTGGAACATTGCTGTAAGGTTTTGATTGCATTCAGCCACAGCAGCATTATTGAGGTCAGGTACTGATGTTGGATGAATAGTTCTGGATCACAAAAACTTCAGCTCATCCCAAAGCTATCGGATGGAGCTCCATCACTCCCAAGAATGCAGTTCCACTGCTTCAGAGCCCAGTGCTGGGGGGCTTTATACCCCTCAAGTCAATGGCTGTCATTGAGCATGAAAATATTAGGCTCATGTGCAGTTGTTCCAGAGGTTCCAATTCAATTGGCTGTGGAAATTATAAAGCTGTGTGTGCGAAATTGAACACCTGTATCAGCAGGGGTTCACTATGTACAAGGCATGTCTTAATACCTTTGGACATTCACTGGATGCTAAAGAGCCTATATCATACATTGGTCTTGTATTTTATTATTTTTTTTGTATAAAGGCCACTATTAGTGTGGTTATGAACTGAATAATTCATTTTCACATGACCATTTCCCACTTCTCTTTATCCCTTAGACTTAAGCAAGTTGTTTTTGTTACTGTGCCTATAAGACATAAATATATAACATAAATGAGAAGTTAAAATCTGTTCTTATTGGCTGCTCGGTATTGTGCCTCAAAAAAACAGTCCAGGCTAAAATGGGCAGAATGGGTGGAGCTAAACCACCGTAGGCTGAATAGGTGGATATAAATGTGCTGGTTTTTGTGACACCACAGAAACAGTAAATTTTAAATCAGCCATTTTTGCAGTTTAGTTTCTATATAAGGTCTATATAGATTGGGTACCTGTAACAGTGATTTCCATAATATGTGCCCTTTAAAGGGTTCATAGCTTAGAAAGCTTTTTTCCCCTTTTTTTACCTTTACCTTTTTTAAATAAAACTGTTTGATGTAGTATTATAAGTAGCATTATACGTTTCAAAACGTGACACTCAGTCCTCAGTCCATACAGTCGCTATATCATCTCTGTCCAAAGACAAACAAGTATCCCCAAAAGGCAACTTCATAGGAAGAACAAAATTTGAATGTAAGTTAATGTAATGTGATTATATTCCAAGTAATTTTGGAGCATTTCTCTCGGTCATGAAATTTTCACACAACGTAAAAGGCAGTTGCTGAGCTCAAATTAAATACAAAAGATGAAAAACAAAAAATGGAAAAAAAATAATAATTCTGGATAGTGACAATATGCAAAGTAAGCTGCAAAAAATGTCAGTTTTGAATTCAACATGGTTGTGATGTCACGGCCATAAACACACTTAAATATGACCACCCATTCAGCCTACAGCAGTGTAAACTACCCACTAACGCTGAAGTTACTGAAAACAGTGTGAAGCCTCAAGTGCACAGTAACAAAAACAGCCCTAATTCTAAAGGATAATTCTAAAAAAGGAAGTGGTCATATAACAACTAATCACTTCTCTAAAAAAATCCAGAACATGATCCTACACAAATATAAATGGACTTCAGGCAAAAGCAATTTTCACAATAGTTGTGTGATTACAGTGATTGGCTTTTTGTTGCTTGAAAGCAGTTTGTTCTAATTAATGATCTGTAATCAATTCTCACAGGTTGCCATTAAAATCATTGACAAAACTCGTTTGGATGCTTCAGATTTGGAGAAACTCAACAGAGAAGTTAAAATTATGAAGCTTCTGAACCACCCGCACATCATCAAACTCTACCAGGTCTGTGAGTTCCCATATTGCTACATACATGCCACAAGCAAGCTGTCACTCCTGCGCATTTAATAGATGTCAAGTTATGTGAAACTATAACTGAACACTATATCACTTTTTCTTAAAGCCAGCTACTTAAATTGTAACTGCTAGTGGCAAAACTGCTTGAACACCACACTTAACATAAGTTTGCTGGTTTGTGTGTATTATTTTAGCAAGGTCTTATGTAGAGATGGCTCCAAATTGATACTGGGTATCAGTATCAGACCTGTATCAGTAGAAAATGCTGGATCGGATATCGGAGGAAAACGGAATGAGTCTGATACTGTATCAAACTATAAGATCAATAACTATATGATAATGTCATATGAAAACATTAAGGATGTTTCATGTGATATGAAAAAATATAAATGTTTTGTAGAATATTTATTTTAAAGCTCAGTAGTTTTAAAGATAAAAAGATCAATATCAGAAAATTGGTATTGTATCATATATATATATATATATATATATATATATACTAATACACACACACACACACACACACACACATACACACATTTAGTACTACCAAATATTGAAAAAATCAGTGTCATTTAATACCAAATTTTAGTACCTTTGTAATCAGTCTTATTATCAGCAAGCCCATAAGCATGCTTGTTCCAAAATCTAGACTGCTGATTGGCTGTCTAAATTACATTCCACATGCAAATTATTAAGGTCAGTGCTTCTTAACTACTTTGCAGTCCATTGTGGTCAGTGAATAAACCCACTTCCAGCACCTCATGTCTGATTTAAGCCACACACACTTTCAGTTTGTAAATTGAGAAAAGGTCTTAAAAAGTGCCATTCAGGAATCAGTATTAGTATCAATATTGTCAGTATTGAGCATTTTTTAATGATACCCAGCCCTCATCGTCAGAAGTCTGCTCACATACTAACGTCAGACTTAAGACACAATCATAAACTTTTTTAATATTATCAATTAAGTTGACAATTTAATTTTTTTTTTTGGTCACTGAATGTAAATGTTACAGTACAAGCCTAAAGAGGCCAAGTTAGCTGATTAGCTCTCATACTTCACGTCTGTCAATATATAGTAGCTCCCAACACTCCCAAAGCTCAAATAAACAAACATTACTTATCATTAGAGGTGTATTGGTACACTAAGCCTACAACTCGATTCAATTCATGACACTGTGTCTACATTTCAATATTGTAGTGATATTTTGAACAAAATTTGAACGAGGATAAATGACTATTATCATATAGTTGCACTAATGACCCTGAGCAAGGAGGCAGGAGGAGTTGAGGCTGGGGGATAGCACCAAAACACAGTATCAAGATACTTTCACATTATGTATCATGGTATTTACTTAAAATTTGAGAAGTTGTGCCACATCAAAAATACTATCAAAAACTATAAATACAATGAAGTTTATTCAGTATTTCACATATTGTGCTGCACTAAATCCAATCAAACAAGACTTGCTGTAAGTAAATTATTTACAAAATGGTAAAATATTGTTATATTGCCCACTCCTAAGAGAAGTCCTGGTGTAAGCTGCTGATTGGTGCTGATCATCTGGTGTTTAAACAGTGCAGTGGAATTAGATACAGGCATAATAGAGCATCCATTCTTTACAATGCATTGTCACATCTCCACGATGCACACTGTCACAGTTTTCATTGTGATATCACGATCTCTCAATGTATTGTTACACCCTTACTCATTACTGCCCTCTAACGGTTATAGCTTGAGTCAGAAGTTTGACGTGTTGTTTTCTTAAGATGTACGTCGCGTTCCTATAAATGTGCTTTCTGCTTTCTTTACATGTGTTTGCTTTAAACCAGCTGATTAAAACACACCCATTTCACACGCTGTTTGTTGACATGAACATATGACTGTGAAAGCTAAGTGTGGAAAATAATTGCGGTTGGCTCACATACTGTGATCAGCTCAGATAATTGCGATCATTTGATTATGTAATAATTGTAAAGAGCTTAGTCAGAGTCTTTCAGTCATCTTAACGATCAACTGATTCAGCTGTACTTTCCCACGACTGCTGCCTCATATTATTTTTATGGTGACTAAAAGACTCTTGAGGTTTACAGGAGGGGAAACAAATGACCTCAATTTCAGTCACGGCACAACTGTTTTCTCCTTTCTCAATATCCGTGAGTCTGGGGCATATTTATGACCATGCCCTATATTAGAAAGATAAACAGGAAAAGGACTGAGTTGTGTATTGATACAGGGGAACCATGTCTGGGAAATGATCTCAGACAGGATATATGAACCTGTCATTCAAACTGATGTTCTGCTTTGAAAATGTGAGGTATTGCTTACCAGCTTTTGGGTATTTGCCCTTTGTTTGAATTGCAGGTTATGGAAACCAAAGACATGCTGTACATAGTAACAGAGTTTGCAAAGAATGGGGAGATGTTTGGTGAGTGTGATCATGAACCTTCAATTCAGTTTAATGCCATATTTTTGAAAAGAAGCTTGTCAGTAGCTTTAACTCTAGAAGTCTACAGTTATTACTGTTGTTTTGTTTATCTACTGACATGTAATTACATAATTAGTTACATTAGTACTGTGTGTTATTCCAGTTTATCCAGTATAGCAGTTGAAACTTTTCCTCTGGTGTGAGTTTAAGGTGAAACAGAAAATTTATCAAAAATGCCAAATAAAAAGCCAGCTCCAGTTTTGTAGAAATCAGACGCGACTCAACATTTAGCACCTTTTTTGCCAGAAAGCAATATTGACATAAAATTATGGTTCTTTTCAGGTTCTTTAGTAAAGAAAATGGTTCTGTATAGAACCATGAACACACAGGGAACCCTTTGCATGATTAAATGGTTCTTTGCATTGTTAAATGGTTCTTCAGATTGATGGAGAATGTGCTGTAGATGGTTCTATATAGAATCTTTTTGAAAAGGGTTCTATATAGCACCAAAAAGGGTTCTTCTATTGTACGATGTCAAGCCTGTAACAATAGAAGAACCCTTTTTGGTGCTATATAAAACCCTAGGGTTTTATATAGAACCTTTTAAAAAGGTTCTAAATAGAACCATCTACAGCACATTTTACATCAATCTGAACACTTTAATCACACAAATTGTTCTATATAGAACCATTTCTTTACTAAAGAACCCTTGAAAAAGCATATTTTTTAAGTGCGTATATGTTGTTCAATTTTGTTTTCACTGTTTTGTGCAATAAAAACATTTCAGATTTGCTTTGGCCGTTAAAAATGCTTGTTATGAAAAAGTGAAGGGACTAATAAAAGCCACTGTTCATCTACAAAAATAGGTTTACATAAGCATCTGAAATATTTTTATTTAAAAAATATATGTATTTCGTGATTCGTACTGAAACCACCAAAAATTGCAATTATGCTGTGATGTAATTACATAATTACCTAATTTAAATAACTAATTAACATTTTTTCTTTTTGTTTTGATGTCAAGAAATGACAAAAATGTGACAAAAACATAAAAAAATATTTTTTACTTTCCACAAAAGAATACTGTATGCAGACCAATAATTCATCAGCTTGCAGTTTCTCTTTTACGTACACTCACAAATGTGGTATTATTTGAAAGTTTACAATTCTCCCTTTTGACAGAATTTCTCCACTCATTTCTATGAGCTACAAGTGAGAAATGATTAACAGGCTTTTGATATCGGGACTTCTAGAATGTCAAATTTCTTCAAAACCTTTCAAACACAATTCAGTCCCTTTTAATCTGAATTTCTCTTCTCTGTGTCTTTTTCCTTCCTAAAGATTATCTTGCTTCCAACGGCCGTCTCAGTGAAGAAGAAGCTCGCAGAACGTTCTGGCAGATCCTCACAGCTGTGGAGTACTGCCACAGACACCGTATTGTACATAGAGACCTCAAAGCTGAAAACTTACTGCTAGACGACAACATGAACATCAAATTGGCAGGTGAGACACCAGGCCTATCATAAAAACTACAGTATACTGAAAGTAATCAATTATAATGCAAATATACACAACATATGACAACATTTTTGTATTTGAATGCACTGAGCTGCAAGTGAAGAACTGCTTGTATCACAACCTAACGTTAAAATAGCCATATGTAGCCTAATTTGTTGTTGGCTACATAAGTCCTCTTATAGCCTAGTAGAGTGAGAGTGAGATGACCATCTTGAGTGAAGTGATTATCAGCTGATGTTCTGTATGTTTTTTGTGCAAAAACACTATATAATATCAGAATAAATAAAAGTGAACATAATTACATTTTCAAAAAAAGTTATTACTGTGTTGGTAAATTAATACAGTTAAAAGAACACAGGTTTAGTTCCTGACTTCTCACTGCGCTTCTATCATTGCTTGAATTTGATCATCAGCAGCTCACCTGATTTAATTTATTGAAGGATTGATTAGATTAAGTAGGTATTGAGTAGTAACTGTAAATGCAGACTTTCTCAAGGGGAGTTTTGGAAATAGTTAAGATATCACAGTCACACATAAAAGCACAATATTGAGTGTTTTTTTTATATTTTTTTTTTATTAGCAAATAATACTTACAGCCCAGATATATAGCTTTACATATTGCAAGGTATTGCATATTTATGAGAATTTCCAAATAGATTTACTTCATTTCTTTCCTTTCTGCCTTCATCAGACTTTGGATTCGGAAACTTCTATGTGCCCGGTGAACCTCTGTCTACCTGGTGTGGAAGTCCCCCTTATGCAGCTCCAGAAGTCTTTGAAGGGAAGGAGTATGAGGGACCACAGCTAGACATCTGGGTAGGTTCCTCTGAAGAACGTTAGTCCAACTGCTCTGCTTGTTATCCGCCTTGTTTGACGTCAGTGGAGTCGTGGTAAAGACAGGTGACTCATTAGTTTGATGCTGTTTTATGCTGTTATGAGTGAAAGCCAGATGTCATTCTAATACATGCTTGAAAAACAGATCAGCATAAGGGTTTTTATTGAAAATATCTCACATGGGATGTTTTACTCTTTCACTCAGGCCTAGTACATAGCTAACTTGTGTATCTAATATGCTGTAAAGGCAGTTCTGAATTGTTCAAACAATCAGAGACAGTGTAGATAACAGCAGGTGGTAGGAATATGGGAATTGGGGGCTCATGGCAGTATTTTTCATGCACATATCTGCTGACACCAGTGTCAATGCCAATAAGTAAACATTTTTAAAATGTAATCATTGGGACTAAATCCATCTGGATTGGCGTTACAAAGAAATATAGCATAGAGTTACAAATACAGTAAATTGAATCACATGCAGACATTACAGCACTGTAGCCCAGCTTCACATAAACATTCTGCTCTTCTGGAGTCTAATCAATACATTATCAAATATCGGCTTAATTTAATTCCAATATCATTGCTCTATTTTTTTTTTTTAAGAGCTACCAAATCTCTGATTTTTAACTCTTCTGTTCTGATTTTCAGAGTCTGGGAGTGGTCCTGTATGTGCTGGTGTGTGGTTCTCTGCCATTTGACGGTGCTACTCTCCCTGCCCTGAAACAGCGTGTTACAGAGGGACGCTTCAGAGTGCCCTATTTCATGTCACAGGGTGTGTAGAGCGCCAACACACCAACTCTTTCAACATGATTGGCAGTTGCTGCAGGCAAAGGGAAAATTGTGAACCCTGCTACAGAACACATTCATTTAATTTCTGAGCCTCTGTTTCGAAGAAGTTAGAAAACCCATCAATGATTTTCAAGGATAAGACAATTAATGACGGACTTAAGTCCATTGTGGTGTTTGATATATAATAACAAAGACAACAAACATTACCTTTAAACTAGACAAAATCAAAAATACCATTGGAAACACACAATTTACACATATAACTTCAGGATGTACTTACAATGGCCCATATTTGTTTTAAACAGCTCAGATTCATAATGCTGAACTGTCAGTTTATGCCTTTTACATAGAATTGAATAAGACTGGACTTATGAGGCCTGAGCTTAGACCAGTGTTCCTACACCGAAGAGCTTGATAAATGAGGGCCAGGGTCTATATATCTCAATCTTTTCTTCCACAGAATGTGAAAACCTGATACGGAGGATGTTGGCGGTGGACCCTGCCAGGCGCATCAGTGTGGCCCAGATAAAGCAGCATCGCTGGATGCAAGCTGACCCCACAGATTCCTGCCAGGCCACTTCTGCCTCTCATTGCACTGATGGCCTACTCCAGCCAGAGAGCTACAGCGAGCCAGTCCTCAGTCTAATGCAAGCGCTGGGCATCGACAAGCAGAGGACGATTGAAGTGAGCAAGACTTAGGTCGTTTTGTATGTGCTTTCATTTTGACCACATGTCAGTTTTGGTTCTAGAATAGCAATAAAACAGTAAAACTATCGCATTGGTAGCTGAATTTGATTAAATTTAGAGTCAACCTAAAATAAGTATTGTCATATCATCTTGTTTAAAAGACAAACGTCTTGTTTTCTCATAAACTCCCATTAAGGTGTAAAGACTTTTTAATAACATGAGTGTGCACCAGCACACAATCCCAGGTTTGCACTGGCGCTGCGAGACTAATGTCGCTACCAAGTAATGTAAGCTTATGTACACCAATTATCATCATGAGAACTGCATGCTTAAATTATTGCACATGCTATTATCTATAAAAAATGGACAAAAGTATGTCACATAGTTAAAAAACAGTGGTAGCAGCAATCTTAAAGCCAAGATTTTTATTGGTCCCAGTTTATTTGGATGGCCCCAAACAGTTTATCTGTACAAAGTGTGTTAAAAAAAAACTTTTACCAAACTGGTGAAGCTCTTGGTGATCCTCAACAATGTTAAAAATATGGTTAGGATCAGTACCAAACTTAGGGGTTTGGGACAATAAAGCGAAACTGAATAGATATTTAGTTGATTGTAAGTTAAATACAAGCTAAGCATTCACAGCGGGCTATCCAAATAAAGTGTTACTGTTTTGGTATTGAAACACTGTCCTAACCTCCATCTCTCTCCATAGTCTTTACAGAATGGCAGCTACAACCACTTCTCTGCCATCTACTGGCTCCTACTGGAGAGATTGAGAGAGCACCGGGACCAGCAGCAAATTCGACAGGACCGGGACTGGCTGAAAGAGTCTGGTTACACGCTTCGAGGAGCAGAGCTTTCAGGAGAGGTGGAGTACAGAAACGCTGCCTCTCCAGGCATCCAGTTGGACACTACTGTCAGCAAGAAGGCCCCAGCTAAAGACTTTGTGGAAGTGGAAGAGGGATTGCCTCTTGATCTTACCACCGAATCCAGAAACACAACACGCCGACACACTGTCTCAGAAGTTTCATCCTCCAAACACTCATGCCACCCACCAAGTGAGTAGCTTGTTATGTACTGTACAGTTACAAGAGCTGAATATCACAAAGGTCCAAAGTAAGGAGTCATGTATTGATTTATGGAGTACTTATTTTATGCACTGTAGCCCACTTACATAGAGAAAAGAACTTCTAGAAACCCATGAAACCCTTACATGCGTACCATGGTGGAGTGCTTGTGCTGGTCATTGGTATTGAAAACCTAAGTAGTCACTTTTATCATTATCACTAACCCAGCAAGCATTTAGAGAAGGCCTAATGATTTCAGTGGAATAAATAATGCATGTCAGTAATTTTTAGTTTTTTTTTTATTTTAATTTTTAGGTTTTTTTTTTTATTGAATCATATTTCTTTGTGGCACTGTGGGTGGAGCAACTTAGAGTTACTGGCAATAATTTTCACCTATACCAGTAAATCCACAGGTTATCAGTATTGCCTGACACTATTGGTCTGTATAGATTTAATGTTTTATGTATTTTTCATATTTGTGTATAATGTTTTTGTACATAAAAGAAGGGATCAAAAAAGTATCCTTGAAGAGGTTATCAAATTATTGGTATGGTATGGTATTGGTATGAGTATTAAAACATTTTTGTACAGTACACAGCTCTAATCATAGCACCTTGTAGATAAAGTTGTGATAGATAGAAGATAGAAGTGGTGGGTCACTAATGACCTGAGGTCTGTAACATCTCACAATAACCCTTACATTCTGTTTCTGTTTCTAGGTATTGTTGTAGACCTTGTGGATGATGCTGCCTCAGCTGGCAGTCCCAGACTCTGCTCTTCCTCCAGTGCCTCCAGCTCCTCTCTCACTTCCGCCGGTGCCATTTTAGAAGCAGGCACACATCTCTTTGCCCA
Organism: Colossoma macropomum; assembly: GCF_904425465.1. Classification (NCBI taxonomy): domain Eukaryota; kingdom Metazoa; phylum Chordata; class Actinopteri; order Characiformes; family Serrasalmidae; genus Colossoma; species Colossoma macropomum. The sequence continues at coordinate 19,634,713 of NW_023494808.1, forward strand.
CCAACCCCAGGGGCTGCACCCGTTCTCACAGAACTCAGTAAGAGCCCCTCTCACTCAGTCATCAGTCCTGGGGTTCCAGAACAGTCTGCAGGTTCCCAGCTTCCAGGAGGGCAGAAGAGCCTCAGACACGTCTCTTACTCCAGGTGAGATCAGACTGGGCTTTACTGACACTACATATGTGCTCAGAGACATTTACATAACCCTGTCCGAGACACTGCACAAATATACTGTCAAAAATGGACTGTTATTATTAAAACTGATATTCTTGCTATAACTAAAGTGTTTAGTTGCACAGATGTATTTCAAACAGTAAGCATTATGATCAGCGGTCTCAAACCTTACTCTTGGAGATCTAGCAGAATTTAGTTCCAGCTTGCATCTAAAATGCTGCCTCCTCCTCACCTAAACCACTAATGTATCTGATACAGCCAAGGACTTCTGAAGAAGTTCGTTAGCTGAAGTAGGTGTGGCAGATTGGGACAACATTCTGCTGGAAGGTAGATCTCCAGGGCCAGGATTGGTGACCACTGATTTAAAAGAACCACAGTTAGGAGTGGCAGATGGACACTGATGTGGAACATCTGTCAGAAGTTTTCAGAGTCTGCGTAAAGAGCCTAATATTGACATCAGTAACTACATTTACATGACAGCTGACTTTTTTTATACACACAAAAAAAAAGTTTTTACACCAGAAAACTGTCACTCACTTCACTGGTTGGTACCCTCTATTATACATCTTCAGTACTTCTAGCTAGACAACATAATTGTACCGTATTCCATTGTGAGTACATTATTTTAAAGCTACACTACATATTATTTTTCGATAAATCTGAAAGAAGAAGCATCACTAAGTCAGGAGAAAAAACTCATTAAAATACGGTGTGTGTGCGCTGTGCAAGTCATCCTGAAATAATAACTAAAATGTCAGAGGAGCCGGGAGGGAATTTGCAGGCTTTTTTCGGACAGCGTCATAAGTCTTTACGTATTAACGTCAGACGCACAGACTCTGGCTCGATGTTTAGGTCTCAAACGCAAAATCAACGTAGTACTGATAAAGATATAATGACAATAGTAGATAATTCACTTACATCCTCGGAATACACATTCTTCACCAATTATTGACTGCTCAATTATTATTTTCAAATTCTCTTTTAACACGCCTGACAATCATCAGATTCAGGGAAGTGGGAGCAAAGCACAACAGATGCTACAAAATGTTCTTCCATGTGCATGCAGTTACTCATTTCCCCCAGTGCCATGGGGACCTTAAGACTGTTGTACCTTCAAGGGTACGTTTACATTGTTTATACTTTGATAAACAAAAATGTACTAGTAAAGTATCCTTTCTCTGACAGTGTAGTTAGTCTAAGAAGCTAGACTGTACCAAGATGTTTACAACAGATATATAAATTGGTAGTCCAATTTACATGCACGCCAGCATGAAAAGCCCCATGAAAACATGAAAAGCCACTTTCTTGAGGCGCTGAAGTTCATCCACGTACAGTCATATGCAAAATAACCTGCTATAGTCTCTGCTCCCACTGGCACATTGTGTTGGTAAACTGTCTGTAATTAGCACCTTTCTTAGCAAATCCGCCCCTAATATTCAGTATTGGAAACTCTAACCAAAGGAATGTTCAGTGACTCTTGATCTCCCCCACCTCTTGTAGGTCTGAGGGCCTTCCACCAGCAGCTGAGGAAGAACATTCTCACAAAAGGCTTGAATAAAGTCAAACGACCTCCACAGTATGCATGGCCCCCATTCCATAGTCTACAGGACACTAATGTTTCTGTAGTATCACCATGCTCTCCAACTCACACTCATTCACGGGACCATCTTCGGAATCCAGTAAGGAGCTTTCAGGACCATCAGAGGTGAGAGTTTAGACCTAATTCTCCCAAAGCCTTCAATCAAACATTCCTGTGACGCTCACAGTAAATAAAAGTTGATGTTGTCAGTTAGCATGCTGTCATAAACTAAAATATCTTCAAGAAAGCTTGTACATTTTAGACCAGTGGTCACCAGCCTTGGCCCTATAGACCTACAGTACTGTGCAAAAGTTCGAGACCACCATTCATTTATGGAATTTCTAGTCAATACAGCCATTAAGTACAAGTTATTGTTACTTTTCAGACGCTATTTTGCAGATATAAAATAATCCACATGCAAAAGGAAAAGGAATTGTAAAAACAGAGAAGGATGGTTAATAGACAACCATGCAAGACCTAGCAGACCTCTAAAACAGTCACCATCAGATAAACAGTACTTAAAACTTAAAACTCATCTTTGAGAGAGGAGAAAATCAAGCTCCACTCTTGATTCAGATCTGAAACAATCCACAAGTGTTTCTGTCCATCCTTCCACTGTGAGAAGACACTGAAAAGATGTGTAGCTGTCGAGAAGCCATTACTGAGAAAAGAAAATAGACAAAAAATAGACAAGAAATTTGCAAATCAAACAGAGAAGCTGGTGGTGTTCTAAGAACAGTGGACTGGGCCCACTAGAGTCCAGATCTCAACATCCATGAATCTGTTTGGGATTACTTGGATTGTGAGAAGCAGAAAACTTGTAAGCTGAAAGCAAGTCTCCTGAAATGAAATTCCTGCAACTTTTAATGGATCATTCTTAGAGTGCACTATTATTTTGTCTTCATACAGAATGACTCATCTTCATCTTCATCAACCCAGTCATCAGCAGCTGCTACAAGTGCCCGCTTCTCATCCACCTCCCACTGCAGCCGTTCAGCAGCAGCACATCTGGCAGTCCCCAGCTCCTCCATTCCTAGGCTTTGGGAATCTCTTGACTCCTCCTCTACCACTCCCTGAACACCAGGGGCACTACCTTAACCCGACATGTCACCTTCAGCCTCCTCCTGGCCAGCTCTGCCCTCAACAAGAACCACCCCCTCAACACTCTTCCTGTCTGTCAGCTCTGGCGAGCTCTTGGTGCTCCTTTTCTAGCTCTTCATCTTCAAACATGGTGGATTCTGCCGCACTGCTCCTGGAGAGCCAGCTGCAGATCAGCCCCAGCTCCCAGCCCCAGCTTCAGTCTCGCATTCAGTTGGAGAATGGGGCTCCTTGCTGCCCACACTGACAGTGCTGGAAGGCTGCATTAAAATCAACAGCTTGGTGAAAAATCAATTTTACACAATTATCCACTTACTTGAAATGTATTAGATCAGCTATGACATGTTTGGTGTTTTAGGTTGTTTACTTTTGCGCTGGAGGTATGAGGCTAAGGTAGACAACAAATAATGGAAGATACAAAAGTAAAGAAAAAAATTAGGCTTCACCTCGACTGCTACTGCAGTTTTTAACTATGCAAAAATACTTTTGTTCTTTTTATAGTATGTCATGAAACGTCAGAAAACACCTGAGTAAATCTAAGATGACTTAACCCCTCAAAATCCCAGGCTTATTACAAAGTAAGGCTTATTATTCAGTAACTACAGGGACTTCAATACAACGGGTTAAGCTATTGTTAGGTTACAGAAGTGTGTAAGTAAACTTTGGGCCCGCCGGCAGACTCATGGCCATGTAAGGGGTTAATGACTCAATGCAGTTTGAGCCAAGTGTGTGATGATTTAGCCTTCAGTTTGCCTGATGCTAATTGGTGGCATGTATGTATCCATTACTTGTTAGCTACATTAGCCTCATAACTCTAGTGCAAAGCTAAAGAAGCAAACTTTGGAAACCAACATTTGCCTTGGCTGACTGACTACTTATCGTTGCTGTCTAAAGAAAAACAAGTATCTCCAAAATAACAATGTTACAGGAAAAGGCAAAAATGTTTTTTACTATCAGGGTTTCAGTGTTAATGTGAAGGGATTTTATTACAAGCAGTTTTGGAGCATTTATGTTGCTCTTATCATCATGAAACATTTGCACAGTGCAAAGGACAGCTGCTGTGCTCAAATGGAAAAAATAGAGATACTTTTTTGTTGGTTTGTTTTTGTTTTTTGACAGTGACGATATAAGGGGTAATTTGTGTAAATCTGACGATATTGGTGAACTGGCCACATAAAACATAAAGGCTGTGATCACAAAGGTTCAACCAGGTGTAATTATGGACACTCATGTCTGTTTGGGCCACTATTTGGACAGTTCAGAGCTTTGTGGGAGAAAAGAGGAACATGGCTATCAAGTATGCAAACTTGCTAACGGGGGAACAACATTGGCCTCTTTTTTTTCTTAAACAACATATTTAAAGAAGTCTATCACTGATTGTCACATTATAGATTAGTTTGTCAAAAACATTTTGCATCCTGACAATCAATTCAGTGAAGATGAGTGCACACAATCTGTCTTCCATTATTATTTTACTTTTATATTTTTCCAAAGTTATTTATTTTTCATTTTATGCATGAGAATATTCAACAAGTAATAGTATTAAGCAAAAGTAACAACAGCAAAAAATAAAAACAGGTTCTATATCACATATATATATGGTTCTTTTTTGTTTGTTTGAATAAGCAAAAATATTCTATGTGTGTTACATGCTTTGCCTGATATGAAAGTATTTTAGTTGGACTGGATTGATGATGAATGACAGACTGATTGATCAGTACTATTATTCATAACAAGGGAAATTTCCATGCTTGTATTTATACATATTGTGTGTTTAATCACTCTAAGCATGCTTCCTATTGTATTTTATGAATGACCAAATATAGTATAAAGTGTTATAAGAACCTGTTGACTATTTTGTCATTGGCACATTATATTTGCATTTATTGAATCACATACATTACCTGTCCAAAAACAGGTCACCCAACATTTCTTCTGAAACCAAGGCTATTAAAATAATTGCCCCCCACCCTTTCCTGCAGTAACACCTGTTCTGGTAAGGCTTTGATTTGTTCTGGATCTCAAATTCCATTCCAACTCATCCCAAACGTATTTGGATGGAGCTCAGTTGGATGCCTGTGCCAGCAATAGGTTCACATTAAAGTAGCTGAATTCACTAATTAGAAGAAGTGTCTGAATACTTTTGGATATACAGTGTACGCTGTTCAGAATTCAGTCTTGTTCCGTCTGTGCCCAGAGTAAAAACCCATGCATGGTCTTAACCAGTAAAGTGGAACTTGGATGCTGTGGCCCTGGCCTTCTGTAGACTGTATAACTAACTCACTCTAGGCTAACGGTCATTCCAAAATCCTAATAGCAGTTGACTGATAGCATAGCATTTCAACCAGCTGAAGCTTTGTTAAATCATCTTTTCAGGTTGTCTGGGATCCCTTGTATCCCTGGGACCTGATTCAACTCTACCTGCAGTGGACAGCTGGTTCCACTAGAGTGAATGGGCATAGGAGGCTATGCATACCCATCTGACTAAGGCTTCCCTGTCGAAGGTTTAGGCACAGTTTGTGGGCCCTTTTAAGATCCTGAGATTGGTCAGCCAGGTTTACCAAGTCTTCACGTGTCTCCTGTCATGCTAGGGGTTCCTGGTCCATTAAATGATGTGACACCCCAGACTGAACCACCTCCGCAGAGGCTTCTTCTACTTGCCTCATTGCTTAGCAGAATTTTTTTCAAGATAGGAAAGTTATCCTAGAAAACTGAGAGTGTAGCAGTACTATCTGATAACGATCTAGTACATCAAACATCAGACTTAAATTAACTGTGAAAACCTGTTCTAAGTCAAAGTGTGCTTTAACTCAAAGTAAACCTTTCTTGAGGACTGTAGTGTGAAGATGTACATCAGTGGACCCTTGAACTAATATAATTTGATCTTAATTTATCTATCTAGACTACAGGTGTAATGCATAGTATTTTGTTTCTAACTAAATTATGCTCACTAAATGAAATGCTCTCTGAAGACCTGTCCTGTGATATAGGAGTAGCATGGCATGTATGGTGTAATAGAATAAAAAGACAAGATTTTTTGCCTCTTGGTTAATGATACAACTTTATTGTGATCATTTTTTTTTTTTAGTAGACCCCTCAGGAAAGGGGCTGTTATAAGCAGAACTAGAGGCTACAAGACAGGGAGAGAAAAGTCAGTGGGACAAAAGAGATAGGGCGAGAAGAGAGTGGACACAGGTGAGGAAGACTAGCCAGACGGCTGGATGGTCCCAGTGTTGGAGCCTCTTACAGATCAAAACCCCCTTGAGGAGAACAAGACTTAACCTTAACCAAACCCTCTACACTCTGCTTTGACGTACTCTCTCAGAGCAGGACATCATACTCCTGTTTAGCAAGAGTAGCCAAACACATTTCTGAAATCTGCCAAAAAGGCCTTTTTGGATTTGTTCATGTGATCCTGTAGAGAAGATGAGAAAAGATTGAGACGAGACTGTCATTGACCAGAAGGTGAGGGGTTTGGATTAAGGGAAGCTTTCAAATGGTTGTCTCAAACTTTCCAGACCCCAACCATTCCTCTTTATCTGTTCCTCACATTAGTATGATAATCAAACATCTTAACAATCATAGTTTTTAGCTAAGATCTAGAAGAGGGTATTAGGCTAGATGTACATTGATACCTTTAGGGGCAAAGTGGGGAGAGGGTTTAGTAACTGCAAGGGGTTAGATCATTTATAACCTAACCGCCAAACCTACTTGTGAGGTACCCCCTTGCTTGAAGCCAAGGCCCCCAGCTGAGCCCCCACTTGCTCCCCCTTTTCCGCCAGCCATTTAAGACTGCCTAAGAGGAGGGGGCAGCGTTGGTCTTGTCATCACGGGTGACTTGAATGTTGCGATCTCCGCGGCCGGTCTCTGAGCCCTCTGTCTTGGGCCCGTAGACAGTGAGCAGGCCGTCGCGAGACAGGGTGCAGGTGACGGCCGACTGGTCCACGTTGGAGGGCAGGCGGTAGCGGCGGTGGAACTCACGGGAGATGTAGCCGTGGTCATCCTGCGGAAAGGAGGAGAGTGGCGCGGGTATAAAGAAGAAGATGTTGGAGAGTTTGGCTCTAAAGTGATTGTTTGAGGTGAAATAGGGGGATTTAACAGATGCCTAGTCCAGACATGCCAAGGAGTCCATTCCACGAGTCCATATTCTTTTAACATCTGGAGCGCAAATCAATAACACAAGTAAAACAAGCTAACTAGCGACACACTATCATTAGCTAACAGAGCTATTTTCCCTTTCCAGAGGTAATATTTATTTTGCCTGTACGCAGTGTGTCCTCCACACATATGACTCACATCTATGTGATTATTTGGAGCTTTTGGGGAGGCTTTAAGCCTCGCTAGCTTACGTTACATTCATGGGCTAACAACAGGCTAGCTGTCAGCTCCAGCTTCACAAGGCGACTCAGTTTATTTATGCCCTAACAAGTTTATGTTCCCACCCACATTTCACTCAAAAATTCTCCTGGTTGTCCCTAGACGTTTCCGTTATGAGATCACATCCTACAAGACTATTGGATGCCAGGCACATTCATACAACACTAAAAACCCTACAGACACACCATGTTGGAGTGCGAGTCTGTTGTCCTTTCACCAGTAGATATGCCCTGGTCTGATACCATAAGATATAGACATACTTACAAAGCTGCTTTTACCTTTACATTGAAAAACAACTAAAGGCCACGGCATGTGGCCACATAGGTTTACATGTTATGCTTGTATCTGAAAGACATTCATTCATTATGTCTTTAAAATGTTGCTGAAACCCTTTTATCTCTGCACATGCACTAAGTACTGTACTGGACAACAGACAACAAGCAAGATTTAAGTGATTGCCTGATGAACAGCACGCATCTGCAATGGAGTGGGTCACACTCTGAGACAGATTTAGGGTAAAGGCAGTTTAGCCTGTAAAGATTATTCACAAGCCTGCAGAGTCCCACAGGATGGCTGCCTGTGACGCAGAGAAGACGTCAATCCGCCGAAAACATTCCAAGAGATTTTCCCTCATCTGCACTCTCCCTTAAGGCTAAACCATGTGCATAAACTGTTGGTGGGGTGAGTTGGAAGGGAGGAGGGGACGGGAAAGCAAATTATAGAAGGAACGAGGTAGAAAAAAGACTGAGGTCTTAGCAGCAGGGAAGAATTCGATGATGATGAGGTTTGAAGGATGAGTCATGTCATGGATTTATAAAAAGTCTGATTGGTTTCATTGAGTCCTCTGTAGTACGGAAAATCAAATGACTGTATATGGTATCGTGTAAAAACGTAATACGAAAAAACACTTAGTACAGAGCCATTATCCAGGAAGAGCTTTCTCTGGGAAAGCAAGTGGATACTGCTCTCAGTTTTGGAAACCGTAGCTGCTAAGACTGAGATCTAGAACTATTTGACCTAGTGAACTTCTACTATTGGGGCTACACTATGCACCAGCAGCAACTTGAATAGCAAGGAATGAGTGCAGTGAAGCATTACTAGGGCAATTAGAGATCCACAACCATGACACACTGTCATCATAATGCCATCTTTCAGTCTGTCTGGTTAAATTCGTTCTGACTTAGAAAAAAAACCCTGAAGGATGAGGAGCAATTGGCCATCATGAAGAATGTGACTACTGGAGACTTGTCTGCCCTTCAGATATGGCATATAGACATGTCTTGTGAAAGCTGGTCCGCTGATCTGAGAGCAAATTACAGGACGCTGCAATTGTTATGTCACTCAGCCCTACAGGCCTGTCTGTCAAACAGACAGCTGGCTGTCTATGACTCTTTCCCTCTCTCTTATACACAGGTTGCACAGCACTCATAATATAGGTCCACAAAACTCTATTCTTTTTAAATGCTGCTGGTCCATATCTTGCCTGAGACTTCTCTTAAAAAAGAAAAATCTAGAAGCAACACTATTGAGTAATTACAGGCCGATTTTAAATCTACCTTTCATTGGAAAAAATATTGAGAAAATCGTCCTCAAGCAACTTACTGAGTTTCTGTCCTTAAATAGCTGTCTAGACAAATTTCAGTCAGGTTTTTGGCCTAATCCTAGCACTCTAATTAAAGTTATTAATGACATTCACTTAAATACAGACTCTGGAAAAATATCTTTTCTATTACTGCTCGATCTCAGTGTTCCCTTGACATCACTGACCATAAAATTCTTATAGTTAGTCTTGAGAACTGGGTCGGGCTCTCAGGAACTGTCCTAAAATTGTTGAGTTCCTACCTGCAAGGAAGGGACTACTTTGTGGAACTTGAAAATAATATTTCTGAGAGAGTGCCAGTGACTTGTGGTGTCCCACAGGGTTCAATTCTTGAGCCACTCTTATTCAATTTATACATGCTGTCTTGGCTAAATACTACAAGACTATGAGATATCACAACTATGCAGATGATACTCAGATTTACTTGGCCCTCTCCCCAAACAACAATGGTCCCCTTAACTCACTTTGTAAGTGCCTTGACCATATAACTAACTGGACAGGACAAAACATTTCATTTATTTCATGAAACAAGCACAATTCTCTGCCAATGGCATATGATCATTTCATTTAGGCCTGGGCAATACGACAATATGCATCGTTATTGTGAGAAATTACATCACATATGTAATAATATGCTTTCCTGAGCATATTGTCGTTATCATTAGTACATAAAAACACTTTCCAACTGCATGTTTCATTACAAAGAGAGCATAATTAGTCCTGTTATTGACTAGATTTATGTTGTTTTTCACTTGCCAAGATATTTTTTGCCATGTAGGCAGAGGTACAAAATAAATGGAAGAGCTATGCACAAAAAACTATGGCTCAGATGGAAGACTGAAGAGCCATTTGTTAAAATGTACAAGTGATGTTTGCAAATAAAAGGGGAAACATGTCTGTTAGAGTACTGAATTAAATACCAACTTGCAGCCACTTGCACTGTGGTTTGAGTGGAAATTCTTCCTGAAGCCAAGTTCTAAACAAACATTAGACTTACTGTAAAGGTCACCTGACGGCTCACCTGTCTCTCCCCATGCTTGCCATGGATCTCCAAGTAGTCGTCTGCCACCTTCACATCAAGCTCCTCCGGGGAGAAGTGCTTCACATCCAGGTAGACTGTGAACTTCTCTCTGTCAGACCTCACCTAGAGAAGAACCAAAGGAAGCTTTGATACGAAGGAATCAAAGCAGAAGACATTTTTGCAGATCTCCAGAATTTTGGAGAAAAGCAAAAAGCTTGAACTATACAGTGGACACAAGCCCTTATGACAGTTAGGATAGTACAAAATGTCAAACTACTTCAGTGGAGCACAAGAACTTCTTTTGGTCTGTGAAATAGAAAGACGTTTGAGTGTTTTCAAATGTAGCCATTCAACAAATGACAATGCGATGTCATGTGAGGTGCTTAAAGGCAGAACTTCACTCTGAATGACAGGTAACACAACATATTTGTCTTATACAACCTGTAATCTTTTGTCGGTCATCAGCAATACTGTCATGATACAGCCACCTTTTATATGAGTTATTCACATTCAAATGCACTTTCGGTTGGATAGCCTACTTCATTTCTTCCCTCAGCTCCACTACAACCTTAAGCAAGTCATTGAACGTCTCAGCATCAAAAACCTCTTTAACTGCTGCAAAGGCTCCATGAGCAACCCTTGGAATACACGTACAACCAACATGGTCACAAAGCCAACCAGCTGCTTACCTCAGAGATGCCAGAGTTGGAGGACTCCAGGAAGTTGCGGAAGAGCGAGTACCGGTAGTAAGGGCTGATGGTGGAGGTGGCATAAGGGAAGAGGTCGAAGTCGAACAGGCCCTCCCCGAAGAACTGGTCAAAGAGTCGGGAGGGGTAGCCCAGGGCGCGTCGGAACCAGGGGTACTGAATGGCAATATCCATAATGACTTGGCTTGGCTTAACTTGGACTGGAGTTGCTTAGCAGGTCTTGGCGAGTCTCGGCCTCTCTGCCTGGGACACCCTTGGTGTAGTCTTTGAACTGGGATTTGACTGAGAAGAACAAGACCACTGGAGGGAGATGTAAGGAGGCTGTGGAAGGCTGTGCAAGTGGGCAGGGATCCACGAACGGTGCGTGCTACCTTCAGCCGTGGCCACCCCCGGCCTTTATATAGGTGAGTGGCAGAAAGAGGGGCTTACACTGGGATCTCTCTGGAATGGCATTAGCTCATGGTGGGAACGCCGGTGTCAGCAGAATCACTGACCTGCGGACGACAGTCTGGCCCTGGACGGCTCCAGGCAGTGGCACGGTTGCCAGCCTATGCCACCGCCGGAAAGTGAGCAGCTGCCAAAACAAACTGGACCTCAAGCTTGGAGGGGTGGAGGGGGATTCAGGAGTGGGTCATGGTCTGTCAACTGAAGAGTATCACTGCCATAAAGGCCACTTCCTATTGCTGTGCATGGTGGTTTGGGTGGAGATGCTCTGAACAGTTGTCTATACAGATGATCACACCAAAAAACAACCCTTATACACCACTAAATACATATATTGACATACATTATACAGATTACATAATGCCTGGACCAGCACAACTGCAGGGGCCTGATGCTGATAAAGAGCAGGGATTAGGAGGTGAATGTTACACATTCCTATACTGCACAGAAGGCCACTCACCATCAATGGGGTTCCTGTATCTATTCAAAAGGCACAGAGTAAACAGGTAGGCCACAGATTTCCAGCCTTAAGCACTACATTAAAAGCAACTATACGTTCTGAACTTCACATGTATACAGAAAGAGCAAAACATGGAAAGAAGAAATTGTTCCAGTCTGATACCAGGTACCAGGTTGGTTTCGGTGTGATATTAGCAGAACATGCTGCCTTACTTTTAAATGCTCAACTTAACTGAAGCACTTCAATTAAAAATAGCTCAATTTATAACATTGCACAGACAGTTACTGTACATGTTTTTACTCTGCATTCTTATTTTACATATGCTATTCTCTACATTCACTCTGTATATAACACGTATACTGGCAATATCTTTATTTTTTTACCACTCTAATGTCCTTCACTGTACATATTGTAACCACAGCATCACTTACTATGGAAATTCAACTGATTCTTTTGCAAAATTCAATGAGTGTGGTAAACAATGTCATTCAGAATGTTTTAATGTGAAGTGGGTAGTTGTAGAGACACTTACCCACTCAGATTTCTTCAGAGTGATGGTGACACGAACCAGGGGTTGTGAATATTGCCAGTTTATTTTCTATCCAAAATAATCAATGAGTTTTTATATGTAATTTTCATGATGGTGATAACATGCCAAAAAATATGCTTACTTAACCAAAAATAATTTGCTAAATATTAGCTAAAAAGCTAATTATGTCCTGAGATGAGGGAGAACATTACAAGGAACAGAGAGTCAAAGGTATGAGATTGGCCCACATTAACAAAAGACAGAGTAGTTAAAATAAAGTCACCTCACCTCCCAAATAACCCTCAGAGGTTGAGTTATTACTATCATTATTACTACATACTAGCATATGTAACTATGTAATTACATATTAATTACATTGTAAGTTATGCAATTAATTCTATTTACATTCAGTTTATGTTCTATATTGATGGTTTCACAGGGCACTAAAATGTGAACTTCCTATAACAACTTGTCTCACGTGAGACTCTGTGTTTGTCAGGTAGGACGCTCTGAAACCACCGCCAAAACATTGCATCACAGCACAATCGGCTTACTGTAGACCTTAACAGACCTTAACAAACACACGTTCAGCGTATATGTGTGGTCTGGGTGTCTATCTAGCTTATGTTCAGAACGGTCGGCCCAGGACTCTCCCATCAGCCTGATCCCACATCTGATGACTTCCCCTCTGGGCCATGTGGGGCAGCATTAAGGTAATCCCCAGGGGCTTTTGCTTGACACGCTGGAGAGGCTTAACCGAAAAGCACCAGCGAGGCCCTTTTTCCAGCCCAGAGAGCCCAGGGCCACGGCAAACATGAGGCAGCTGAGGGAGGGGTGTGTGGGCCAAGAGGACGGAGGCTTGGTTGCTTGGCTGGGGTGTTTTCCACAGGGGTGGTCAGGGGCCGGATGTTACGGGCAGTTAAGCTCTGGCCTCGTTTTAGCTCACTCAGCAGCTTTTTGATCGGTTGTAGCTTTTTCTCAATGGGCCACAACATGAGACTGTCAGTCTCGCTAGAGGGCTGATTGGAACTGGTGTGTACAGGCAGACTGGTGTATGATATCTGTCTCTTTCAAAGGGCTGATTTTGCTTGTTGAACTTCTTTCTACCAGGTTTCACATCTAACATATGCCCAACAAAATTGGTGGTCCACCGTATCTTTTACAAATTTTAGCACTGGTTATGTTTCCTCCGTTCTCCCAGAGGCGTCTTGGTTTGTCTATTATTGTGTTGGTTAATATTAGGTCCTAATCGATATGCAAATGTTGTGGTGAATTGCAATACCAACTTTAAGGGGTTACATTTTCTGAATTGTTCTGCATTGGAGCATGCATCTTAAGGTTTTTGTCCTATCAGTGTGACATCAGGACTTTGAATACTTTTGAATCACAAGTTTGAATCTGACCGTTATCAATATATCAGCCAACCGTATGTGTGTATATATATGTAACAAAATATGCAGAGAAACAGATGGACTACAAAGTATAGTTATGCCTGATCGGCATAACATACATACATACATACATACATATATATATATATATATATATATATATATATATATATATATATATACACATACACACACACACACACACACACACGTATGCACAAAATGGGGTCCAAAAGTTAGATTTTTTTTCTTTTAAACCCAAAAAAGGACAAAGATTTTGAAGTGTGAAAAATTTAACCCAAGGAAAAGTTATGACAAATTAAATTAAGAAATATTCAGTATTCTGCACTTTTACTAGGTCACTGTTCAAATTTAAGTACATTTGTGGTGTTGACCATGTTAAGGCCTTGGCACAAAAAGGTCAGATTGATTAATCTCTTGCACTGAAGTTTGTGTTCAGATGATTCCCAGTAGGATCTACTCTAGGCTTTTGCACAAACTTGGAGTCCATGCAGCACGAGTGCATGCTGTCATTAAAGACGCGCTCTGGTGAAAATCAAGCTTTCAAACTTGTTAGCAAGTCCACGTGGTGTCTTTTATATGCTAGAAGACACATCATGAGTGAAATAAGTAGTCAGTGCCATGGTTGAGTATTTCTGCTTTGAAACTGCAGTGCACCAGTGACAGTCTCAAAGAGGCAGATTCAGGCAGTCAGGTTTCGCATGTCATAACCCTAAGGAACCCATCCCGTCCAGGGGCGGGTGAGCCTTTAAAAAAAATTTGCATAATAATAAGGTAGAACGAGGTTTATCAGAGTCAGGTGTAGCTACATGCTGTATTAAGTTTTACATTTTTTCAAAATGATGGCAGTGACAGGTTCTGTGAGCCTTCATATGTTACCAAAGAATCTAAAAATAAAAACCGGGTGCAGTTTATTCGGAAAAATCGGACTGTCCCAAACTTCGAGAGCAACCTGGGATTTGCAGTAGCCAAGACTGTTTTGTCAGTTTCACTCAAAAAATAGAGACTAGCAAAACACAACTTATGAATTTGCATATTCATAGATCTACACATACTGAACGAAGGCAAAGGTGTGGAGTTCCATCTAAGCAACTTTTAAGGCATTAAGGGACTTTTTTAATGGAAATAACTTCAAAATGTCATTTTGATGAACACGAGATGGATTTTTAGGGGTTCCATTGATGCCTGGAGAGGGTCTTTAAAGCAAAAGGGGGGACATTTCAAAGTGGAAATCCACCAGTGTAGTCTCAGACTTTTGGACCTTACTGTATATGGAAAGTATTTTGACAGTGTACATTTTTATTGGAGTAGATATCCAGGCTCTAAATCTATCTGCAATGAGGTTCAAACACAAATAACTTTATTTACTCTTTATTGATTGTCTCTTTACAAGAGTTTTCTTACAACAGCCTCCTACAAAATCCGTTCTGTGGTGCACTTATCAAACCAATATGTTTGACCTTTGACAGCCACAAAGGGAAGGGTAAAACATCCCAGCTAGCTGTAGGGGAATTTCCTTATAATAAATAAAAAAGGAAAAAAAAACAGATAAGGCTATTTTATTGAGAGAAAAAAATTTAACATTCTGCACAGCTGCATCTTTCATGAGCAGATAAGTGCATCTGAAGAGCTTTTGGCTTTTTTTTTCTTAGCAGAGGCAGATAACACTGTAACCTTAGCTGACATTTACTAGTATTTATGGAACACTGCCTCTAGACTTTCAAATAAATGGAAAGGGACGAAAAGAAGAATTGAGATTAAGTATACAACAGGGATATTGGGGGTGCCCAATCCTGGTCCTGGAGATCTACCATCATTCAGAATTTAACTCCAACCCTGATCCAACACACCTGATCTGGAAAATGAAGGCAACAATAATAAACAATCCAATACTGCTTAAAAAAAAAAAAAAGTGAGGCCCTGATCTGAGAAATTTAGTCTGGCTTCTTTAAGCTTCTTAGGTGTTTAAAAGTCCTTTGGAAGATGTTTGCCATCATGGCAGATGGTGCCAAGTAATGTGAGAAAAAACTTGCTCTACAGAATGTTGTAAATTCTGGGTTCACAGAATAATTTTGACTCATGACTCTTAACCCATAGACGAGCTATAGCCGGTGTGGCACATCATTATATATCCCCTCCGCAACCTGCATCTCTTATTTTCCTCATATAGACTCATTAGATGAGTCAGAGGAACTGAAATAAGGGAATGCATATATTTACTGTATTTATTTTTTTACCTATATGGTGTCTTAATTCATTTCAGACATATGGTTGTGACCAGATCCTCTTACATCAAGCATAAATTTTTTACACAAGATATGTAACCGCATGTCCACATGCTGATGCCGCGCAAAACATTTGCCTCTCCTAGATTCCAGTTCTTGCATTTTCAAAATTAAAACCTGGAAGAATTTATAGAGGAGTTCTCTGAATATAAAAATTATATCAGGGGACTCATAAGGCATCATACCACACGTAGTCACTGGTTAAGAGGCAGGAAGTGTTCAAACAGAGGGCTAATCACAGTTCGTCTGTGGATTCAGACAACGATCTCTCTCGTCTCTCGCGGGCGGTGACGAAGTTGAGCAGGTCTATGGCCGTCACTACTCCAAACACCATCTGCCTCAGACTGGTGGACCCGTCTGTCAAATCTGAGAAGAACAGAGACAGTCAGAACACAAATACTGTCACAGATAAAGGAGCATGGACATCAGATCCAGGAGGAGCTTAATAAACTATCCCCAGAAGGATAAGATGTGCAAACAATGAATGAAACGTTAGTAGAGGATCAGTTAGTTTGACCTTATCTGCATAAATTAGAAATATTAGAAATGCTTGCAATTTGTTCCAAACCATTCCTCTAAACTAGAGTTGGCAAACTCCAGTCCTGGAAAGCCGAAGTCCTGCACAGTTTGGTGGTCTTCCTACTCAAACACACTTGATTGAGCAGCTACCTGCAGGATTTAGTAGGCGTGTTAAGAGCAGGAAAATCACCGAACTGTGCTCCTCCAGGGCCGCAGTTCGCCACCCCTATTCTAAACAGCCATATAGTACAGGGCCAAAGTCAGAGACCCCCCGTCATTTATTTACTTTCCAGTCAAAACAACCATTAAGTACAAGTTATTTATTTTCCAGGTGATACTTCTGAAGAGATTAGATATAAGGTGATCCACTTGCAAAAGGAAGGGGAAAGTCTAGCAGCATCAGAAGTTTAAAAAGATATGGACAAACAAAAACACAGGTGTTTCTGTTCATCCTCCCATTGTGAGAAGACAACTCAACACTATGAGTCTGAAAGGATGTGTAGCTGTCAAAAAGCCATTACTAAAATATGTAAATTTCCAAAATAGCAGAACACATAGTAGTTGCAAATCAAACAAAGAAGCTGCTGGTGTTCTCAGAACAGTGGACTGACCACCTCAGAGTCCAGACCTTAACATCACTGAATGTGTTTGTGATTACTTAGATCTTGAAAAGCAGAAAATGCAAAGAACTTCTAAGACTGAACCTTAGAAGTGTGGAAAAATATCCCTGTAGATTGCTTTGAAAAACTGAAAATAAGTCTTCTTCTGAAAAGAACTGAAGCTGTAATAAAGTCAAAAAGTGAACACATTAAATACTCAAATCATACACTGTACATACATACATACATACATACATACATACATACATACATATATATATATATATATATATATATATATATATATATTAGTTGTTGTGGCTGCAGTGTAACATCCTGTTCAATATATGTTTCTAAATACATGGCGAAAGAAAAATAACTGGCCATGGCTGGAAATTAAATAAATGAAAGGTGATCTATTACTTTTGCACAGTCCTGTATGAGTTAGTAGATGGAGGTGTAAACAGGAACAGACAGCAAAAAAAATGGAGGAATTATGTACAGCTAAGTTAAAGCACAGGACGTTCAGGACGGTTGTAACTGAAAACTCCACATCGCAAAAGAGGGGAAAACAACTTTTTAGATCACAGTGATTGGCCAGGCGAGGAGAGACACAAACTGGGTTAAGAACTACAGGAGCCAATTAAAAGAGCTCACTGGATCTAAACAGAACATCCAGTTGACACATTTACCTCCATAAGAACATTCGCTCATTCACTCGAATAAGGAGTGTTTGTTTAAAAGGGTAAGATGACATCCTTACTTATGCAACACTGACGTAAAAGCACGGTGGCTTGCACAGGCATTAGAAATAACAGTCTAACTGCAGCTTCAGTTTGAACAAACATGCTTATCTGTGGAGAAGATACTTCAGTTCAGTTATGATACTAATGCAGTGAATGGATGAGTGTTGGCTACAGCTGATAGACGAAGTTCTTGTATTTCTATTATATTGCTATGTAAATCTGTAACGCTTTGCAATATATTAAAAATGCTCTGGTGAATCAGTAGGTGTGAGTGATATGGAAAAACATTTCATGATACATGATTTTTTTTTACATGATAGTGAGTTATTTACTTTTCTTGAAATCTAATGATATTTATGTCATTATTATGGCAAATTGCATGTTAATTTATAGAGTTTTCAAGTCATTTATATTATTAGTCATGGCATTATGGACACTGTTTTATTGAGATAACATCCATTATGTCATGATAATGACAAACACATCTTGAGGTCTTTGAGAAAATAAATGAAAATATCATGTTGATTTGCTTTCTTGAGAGGCATATTGCAGCATTCTGTGATTGGAGTACTGTAAAGGCCAGTAGCATGACAATGATTCACAAAAAAATACTGTGCAGCCCTAGTAGTGAGGATTTTCTAAGAAAGATCACTCACATTTGGTGATTATATAAAAAAGAATGAATCTGATGATCAAGTTCTGAGCAGAAATCTCCCCTTGAAAGAGCACGCACTGTTAGATGTGATGGAGTTAGCAGTGTATTTCTTCCTGTTGGGTGGTCAAGTAGTCGAGTAGTTTGGACATGATAGCCTACTTTTAGATGCTTAAGAGAAGATCTTAAGAGAAGTGCTTCAAATAAAACAACTCCTTTTAAAGCTTAGAAGTTTTTAAGAAGAAATATCCTCAAAAGTGTCAATGTTGGTATAGAAAGAAAGTTATTGTTCCATCTCTACTCACACTGAATCTGTTCATGCACCACCAGGGCGAAGTGATCCGTCTCCAGGATCCGAGAGAGCTTCCCCAGGTTATCAGTCAGACGTATCTGAGAGAAAGAACTTGTTAGCTGTAATTTCAAACAACTATATTTTCTGCAGAACCATTGTACATAAATACTGTCACAGTCAAAAAAAATCCTTCCATTTTTCTGTCAAAATTTTGTTATGAATGGACCAATAAACATGTTCCAAAATTACAAGGAAAAAACCTCATTTCATTGACTTACATTTAAAGTAAAGAGCATTTTTGTGTTCTCCTGTAGAGTCATCATTTTGGAGACACTTGTTTTTTTACAGTGACGATATATAATTTAAAAAATAAAGGCGCCAAAATATATAGCAATCCTTCTTTTAGCTCCCTAAGAAACCTTTTAGTAGATCAAGGGTGTCCAATCTTAGCCACAAAGGCTGCAGGTTTTCACTCCAACAAAGCAGCAGCTGTTTGAAGACTGAAACCAACTGATTAAACAAGTAGAATCAGGTGTGCTCCAGCTTGTTTGGTGTGAAAACCCGCAGCCACAACGGCCCTTTGCGGATAAGACCTCCCCAGCGGTAGATGGTTCTTTGAAGACATGGTTTTGTAAATGATGTGTAGATGTGTGAGTGTGAAGAACTTTTTTACTGTTTAAAAACTTCCATGCCAAGGTTTTATACTAATTAAAAGCTTTCCCCAGAACTGCACGTCCAGGCTAAGAGCCATTTAGGAACCTTTAACTTTAAGAGCACAGTGCTGGCAGATAATCATATACTGACCACAGCTGAGTGGGTGCGTGTGACTCACCTGTTTGAACTGCTTGTAGAGCACTTTGCTGACAGGGTCAGAGGGCTTGACTTTTCCAGCCAGCACTGACGCCAACATGTTCCCCAGAGTCACCATACCAAGAATCACCCTAAACACACAGCAGAGACAATACTAAATGAATCAAAGGCACTTTTACCTTTTCAAGTATCTAATTAAAGAGAGAGTGAGGCTTAGCTGTGCTATTCTCAGTTCCTTATACTGTAGGTTTATTGTTCAGTAAATGACCTTAAGACTTATTATTCCCAAACTACTATAAATGATTGAGTACTGACTTTGAAACTAACACACAAATTACATAGTTTAAAGTAAGGAACTGAAATGTGAGCAAATATGCAGCTTTCGGAGATCATAAGAGGTTAAATGATAACATAATGAAAGATGTGTCTGCTTATAAACATCAGTGGCAAACCTTCAGACACTTCTAGGTCTTCGGAGACGGCCTAATAATTTCTGGGAAGTAAAAAAATGTATTTGTCTGTAATTCATAGTTTTATTTAATAGAGTCATCATGCTTGTTTATTTAAACCTATTGTTTTGTTTAAATGTATTATTTACAAAGTACTGTAGAAATAATTCTATTCAGTTATTGAGCTTTGGTTTGAAATAAAATGGTTAAACCTTTGAAATACCCAGAGAAATGTCCAGTCGCTTTTTTGCTGTGGCATGCAGACAGATACAGCCTAGCGAATTCAGGAGCTGATCTGATGGCTTTACACATCAGATTAACTACCAACAAAATTAGGAAATGATATTTAATCAACCAATCACATTTTGATTTACTGGTAGAAAGAAGTCACTCTAGACCTTCTAGAAGTTTTAGATGCATCATTGACGGTGAACAAGAACTGTAGTCCAGCCAGGATTTAATTAGTTGTTAGAAATGGAAAACAGTGGCAGCTCTATATAAGAGCTCTTCAGTGAAAAAGTCACAATTAAACTGCTACACAGTTGAATATATGTTAATGAGTTTGTTATTAACTTAAAATAAAACAATGAATCACTATTACAAAAAAAATTGCTTACTGCTAACATACTATTACAAATCCCATAAAGGTTGCATAACAGAAAAAAAACATTGTCATAGAGTTGGGTCTCATTTTTGACCAATTTTTTGAAATGAAGGCTTCGCTGTAATTGCAATTTATTACAATATACACAAACAATAACCTAAACAAAGTGAAAATCATAATGGAAGAGCTCAGAACATTGTGTGTTTATCATTGTGTGAGACTCACCCAGACTCATCCACGACTGGCGCTTGGTCAAAACCCTTTTCTTTCAGGATCTTGATTGTTTTTTGACAGGTTACTGTGGGCAGAACTGTGAGAGGAGCAGAGAGGTTCAAACTCTGCAACCTGAGATTCCACCACCTAAAAGACAGACAGACAGAAAGGAAGTAAGAAAATGAAACAATGTGAAACAGCTTCATGGCATTATCATTACGCTAGAGCTAAACCTACAACTCTCTCACAACGACTGGCACTATTCATCACTACAATGCAGCGCTCAGGTAACTGGACATCAGCCATTTTTTGGCAGTGGTACATCATGACTATGAGGTTAAAGGGGAACTCCACTGATTTTTTCAGTATTTCTGCATAATTCAATTAGTAAGACGTAAACAAAGTCATTCAGAGTGGTTTGATGTAAAATGCTTTGTTCTAGAAAGAATTGCTTGCAACAGTAATGACAGGAACTAGACATGCAAAGTGCAAATTTGCGGTCTGATGCCTGAGACACTGTTTCATGATATTTTTGAGATAAGGCTTTGGGCTAAAATGTATATTTTTAAAATCCATTCATAACAGAGAGGTACACACAAGGTGTTAAATGGAAAAATAGTACAAAAAACCTACAGATTTACTACTATGTAGGTTCACTAGTAATTCTGGACAGTACTTCATGCATGGCTCCTATCACTTGCCTTTAATGATTATGTGTATGTGAATGTCAGCAGCTGGTTCTGAAGTGTACAGAAGCATCTTAACTGCTCAGATGCAGTTAAATGCAATTCCCTTACTTAAGACTGAAGGCAAAAAGCCTCCTAATAAAGCACACAATGAAAGTCTGCTTTTCAGGCCTAGCAGAGCATTATAGAGGAAGATGTATAGTGACCATGGGGGATAGACGTTTTAGAGGATTCGAAATTGCAACCAAGTGATAAACATGACAATTTTATTTAAGATTATAAGTAACTCATAATCTCCCTGATATGAGGGCACGGTGTATAAAAAGGTGTGACACTCCCATACAGTTCATCCAATATAGGTTAAAGCAGACATCCCGTACGTTAAAAAGGTTCACTGAAAAACCAAAATTTACACACTTTTTCTTGTCGTGTAAATAAAGCTCAAAAACCGAAGTAGCCTTGTAGCTCCAGTGCTAAACTAAAGAAGTAAACAAATGTCTTTGTCAATCGAATTCTAAAAAATAAAATACACATATAAAAGGAATTAAAAATAAATAGATAAATAAATAAATAAATAAAAATAAAAAGGTCTCACCAGGGCTTGGTAACCATGAAGTCTTCTTCTGTGAGAAAGCCTTTCTGGAACATCCATTTGTCGCTCAGGAACTTGGACCTGGAGAAGAAAGGGACAAAATAAATAGTTGCCCTCATCTTATCACAACCACAAAACACACCACACACCACACACACACACACACACACACACACACACACACACACACACACACACACACAAAAACAAGTGATATAAACAAAGCCTCTGAAGCCGCAAGTGTTTCACAACATTTCTTCTACAGTATAGGTTTCACTGGGGGGGGGCACTCCACCCTAATCCACCCGTTTCTCTCTCATGTTCTCCTTACATGTAGTTGCGGATGGAGTCAGGGAGGATGACCACGCAGCGCTGACCCTCCTTCAGCTCCTTGGCCACCTTCACTGCTGCCGCCATGGCTGTGCCTGAGCTACCACCTAAAGAGAGTAAGAAGAGACCTTAAAGCTGTAGTCCGTGCAAAGCTTATATTTACACAGTTTCCCTTTAACCGAATGTGGTCGGTCAGTTTGGTGTCTGAAGTTTGCGTCCTCAGTTTTGAGCTACACGGCTAACGCAGCTAACAAGCAATGGAAGCTAATACTGCCCCAATAATCACAACTGTGCCTTCTGACACTGTATGACATGCTGTTATCTATAAAAATGGAAAATTATAAAAAAAATTAAAGCTTTCAAATGGCTGTTGTTAGATTTGCGATGTGTTACTGACAAGTTTCAACAGTAATAACAGGGAGAACCTTCTATTGCTTGTTACCTAGCTACATTAGCCTTATAGCTATGGAAGCAAACTTTGGACACATAAATAAAAAGAAAAGAAAAACACTTCAAAACTACCAAACTACTGCATTAAATCAGACTCACAGTCTGGACAACAATGCCTATGGGAGCCAAGTTAGCTGAGCAATACATTTCTGTTTATAATTAGTTATGCTAATACTTTCTCAGCTAGCATGCTAATATTTATACTTCTTTAATTTACTGTAAATTTGACAACAAGCTGGAGGGTCTAGAGTTTCCTTATTTAATTTATTCTACTCAAATATTGTGCAAAAGATTATTAGTCTGTAAATGTTCTGAAGTGCACAGAAGCATCTTAATAGAGAAGCTATAAAGGAAGAGACAGGTCACTGGCTGGAGAAGGAATGGGAAAGCTTGTGACGCTCAACATGGCATCTGTGGGCTGTTAAAGTCCTGCCCTTCAATAAAAAGAGCTAGTTGGCTTGCTGGTTACACCACTAGCAGGAAAGCACCCCCTCAGTTTTGGAGATCTCTGCCAGTGCAGCCAGAACAACCCGAAAAATATGCATTTATTGAGCCAAACAGTAAAAAACTATTCATGAGATTTTGTCAGATTTTACCAGTGATTTCAAATTATGTTTTTAAACAGTAATCTGACCATCAGTTTCGAGTGTTTTGGTCTATCCCCATTCAAAGAGAGAGGAGTTTGGTCTTATATGGTCGTTAACCTGTCCGGCAGTGTTGACAAGCTGGCCGCCTTGGGTTCAGACTTTTCTAAAAGGACTTTGATCTTAACTGCTCAGATGCAGTTAAATGAATAATGAAGACTGAAGGCAAAAATGCCAAAATGAATGTCTGCTTTTCAGGCCTAGCTGAATATTATAGGGGAAGATTTATAGTGTCTCTGGGTGGCAGACTTTTTAGAGGCTGTTTAATTTCCAACCAAATACAAAACATGACGATTTTATAGGAGATTATGTGAGTTACTTATAATCTCCCTCATATAAGGAGGCTGAGTATAAAAAGGGCTGCCCTTCCCATATAGTTCATCCAATACAGATTAAATTAGAGCAGCCATTCTGTACACTAAAGGAATGGGCGAAAGAAACGATTTACACATTTTCATTCGTACCCCAAAGTCAAGCAATCAAGTCATGCTTGGTGATGAGAAAGATAAGCTTGGTGCCTGAAAATGAACCCTTTCCATATTTAACATATTCTGCTTAAACATTATGCAAAGGATAACAAACAGCCTTTACTTTCGCAATATGCCTTGACATGGGATACCGTTTTTTTATTTTCCTCATTTCTTCAGGTATTAGAGTATAAAAACACTGATAACATGTTTTAGAGGAACTGAAATTAGCACATCGTACCACATAGCAGCCCCTCGTCTCTGATGAGCATGCGAGCCATAGCAAAAGACTCTTCATCGTTGGACTTGTACCAGCGGTCCACAACCTTAAAGAGTAACAAAAATACAGAGAAACAAAAGTGATGTTGGTTGAGATCTTGAAATTTTGGGCACAAATAATCATATTTGTATTTGGTCTTTTATATAGCAGTATGGTGTTTTGTGCTAATCTTTCAGTCGAAATTGTGTGCTTAAAAGAGGAAATCAAAGAAAAAGATAAATAGATGGAGAAATGAAAGAAGTAATCATGCATGGCACATATTTCCAAACTTAGGGAAACAGACCGCTGGAGAAAATCAGTCCATGTGCTGACTAACAGACTGTATTTGCACTAGCACTGACATCTAGTGGTGATTTAAAAGTACAACAAACTTAGAATTTAAAAAAAAAGAAAAAAAGAACATCACCAAGCTCTAGGGTTATTAGGAATGGGTTTAATTAAAATACATAGATATTAATATATACATATATATTCATATATTACCTAATTACGTTTGATTATGTATTATCTTGTTATTTATAAATATGTTCTTGACTGAGCATTTGATGTAGAACCGCAGGGACATTCGGCACATAGGCAGCTGATATTGCATCTCATATTAACGGGATGGCCACAACTGGCTACGTTCACGTTACCAGGCTAAAGAGGCGTAAATTAGTGTCACGCACTTAGCACCACAAGGCCAATGAAAAAACAGGACGTAAATAGTGAACAGATGCAGTATAGTTTAGTGCAGCCAAAAGAACGTTTGATTTGTTTGACAAAAAATATTTGTATGTTATATTGTATACTGTGTGCTTTGGGATGCTGTCTGGGATCACTCACCGATCTGTCCAGCACAGTTGGGATGAAATCATAGCCAATGCCCTCCACCTCGTACTGCGTCTTATCTGTCTGATTCAGCTCCTCCGGCTCAGCCAGGATCGACCCCTCTGGATCCACACCAATGATCTGACACAGCAAACATACTGCACTGTCATTTTTATTTAATTACCCACCACCCTCTTCCCTTTACAGCAGCTTCCATGTTTTTGTGGTCTGTATATTTTATCATTGCAATATAAACTACAGCTGCCCTTTGCAGTAGTGGAGGAATGAGTCTTTGCTTGGAACGATCCAGTTATTCAAAAATAAAATCAAGCTCCACAGCTCTGGGGCAGCTTAGATTTAGACGAAAGGGCAAAAGACCCCAAAAACCTCAAACAAACAAGCAAATGAATAAGTAAGTAAATAAGTGTGGAATATACAGTCATATACAAACATGTGAACACGCCTGCCCCCCCTAAATAGGGCAATTTTTACTGCACAGTTTCTATTAATTTGCTGAGTTTGACATATTGGTAAAAAATAAAGCATACAATATACAGTTTGCCATAATGTCTGCACAGACCACATTTTATATTTTCCCACAATATGTTCAATTTAGCAAATAAACTGTAATTGTTCATTAAAATGTGTAGAAGTGTGTTCTCTGTAGAGAATGTTTTACTTAGAAAATCTAAACATGTCATTTGACCAGGTGCACCCAAACTTCTGCATATGACTGTATGTGCAAACACATTATCATTCAAAACTTTGGGATCAGTGTTCGCAATAAAATAAAATGTTATTGGAGATACGTGTCTAAATGTATTCTAATGTGGTCCTGTTATTGTGCAATTTGACAGGCTTCAATTAATTAGTAAGAAGCAATAAAATAATGAAATGATTAATCATTAGTAAGACAAGTTCTTCAAGATAAACATGAAATACTTTCAAACTGTAAATGAACAGTACTAAAAGGGGGCCTCATTCACCAACCGTTCTCAGGAAGAAATTTCTTCTTAAAACCCACTTATGCAGTTTTCTTGGTGATTCTGACATTCACCAGTGTTTTCTTATTTGGAATTTGTTCTCAGGTAAGAACAGAATCTACACACTCAAGAGCACAAAGGTGTGAACAATTCTGCAATTTAAGAACCTGCATGTTTCGGACATAGACTTTTTGTCAGTCCATCACTCACTCACGCACTCATCTAAGCCACTTATCCTCCTGGGTCGCAGGGGTTCACTGGGCAGAAGGCAGGAAACACCCTGGACAGGTCGCCAGCCCATCAGAGTTTCTCAAGAACAAATTTAAGGAAAAACTTGGGAAGATATTGGTGAATGAGGCCCCGTGCTTTTTTTGCAATTTCACGAACATTTCCTATCACAAAACAATTATCGATCAAGTATCACGTGTCAAGTCTAGAAGCTGGTGTAGGCACTGGTCTTCACCTTAACATTTGGGCATTTTTCTTTCAGTTTGCGGGCGATGCCGGTGATCGTGCCTCCTGTGCCAGCTCCTGCTACCACCATGTCCACTTTCCCTGAGTAAAGATAATGGGGTAATAGGAGTGAGTCTGACACAAGGTAATGAAAGACAAAGTAAAAATAATTTAGTTACTGGCTTAAATAAAGGAAAAGTTTACACAATTTTCCTCTTACCGCATTGTAATCGATTAGCCACAACTTTGGTTCTTTAGTTTTGCACTGAGGCTTTGAGGCTAATGTGGCTGACAAATTTTGTGCAAAATATTGAGTATTAAAATCTCCAAAATATTCTGCAAACACAAACAATGAGAGTTAAATCAAATCTAATAGAGAGTGCAGGTGAACGGCCCCTTCTAAGACCCACACCCTGTTAAAAAGTGCCGAAAGTCAGAAGTAAATAAATAAGGCAAATTACAAAGCCCAAAAACAGGACATTTCCTGGAGAAAAGGACACATGGTCACGCTACTAAATCATCAAGGGTTGTGTTGTTAAGAATATCAAATCGATTTGCTTATGTTGTTTCTGACACTGTGCAAAGTACTGTTGTCTATAAAAATGAACAAAAGTACATCACATAGCTAAAAACAGCACCTGAAGCAATTATTGAAACTTAAGCTTTGTACAGTGTGTCTTACAGTGTCAGAAACCACAAAAGCAAGTCAATTTGAGGCATGCAGGTGGGGTATAAGTTTCAGTTACTTGTTGGCTACTTTAGTCTGATCGAAGAAAATTGTGCAGATTGCCTAACAAATTCTCGAATAGAGTAAGAGACAAAGTTAGAGGGAAAACAAGTCCTAACCATCGCACTGTTCCAGTATCTCCTCGGCGGTGGTGTCATAGTGAGCCAGGGGGTTGCTGGGGTTGCGGTACTGATCCAGGATGTGTGAGTTGGGGATTTCGTTCTTCAGGCGCCAGGCCACGCCCACATGGGACTCGGGCGAATCAAAACGGGCGCTGGTGGGAGTTCGGACAATCTCAGCTCCCAGAGCTCTCAACACGTCCACCTGAACACAAACTTACTGGTTATTCTCCAACTTGAATACAATTCAGAGTAAAAAAGCCACCAAAAGGGGACGTCATGTGTCTAAAGGCTTTTTAACCTTTCGTATCTAGCCACAATACAATAAAGTCTCCTTAAGTTCTAGAAGAGAGCCGTGGAAAATCTTTTTGTACTTAAACTTTATTCATTTTAACAAACACCATCATTATATCAATAGTTATAGGAGAGTATAATGCTTTACCTTCTCCAAACTCATCTTCTCAGGCATGACAATGATACAGCGGTAGCCTTTAACAGCAGCAGCCAGAGCAAGACCAATACCTGATACAAAGAGTTTCAAAAAGTCTATGTATTAGACCAGCATCTGAAAATCAACAGCAACACATTAAATCTCTATGATATACCCTGATCATCCAAAAGCATCCAGACACCCCCTCTAATTAGTGAATTCATTGCTGTCACAGGCGTCCAATTGCTTAGATAATCTCCACTGATCTAGATATAAAGCATTGCCAGTAGAATGAGACACTCTGGAGCAGCTGCGTGTGAACCTAAGGCAATCATATCCAGTGACAAACCATTTTGACTGACAATCCAGACTTCAGACTTCATGCTGTGGTTTTGGCCAATTATCAAGAGCATCAATCAAAGTCAATGTATTAGATAACATGCTGGCATCAGAACTAGTCACATCTAATGTGAAGGTAAGCACAACTGTTGCATGTAAATAATTTTATATGTTATACAATGAGTTCAGTGTTTTAATTGTCATACTATAAAAGATTTACGTCAATGATAATTTGGCAGTAATTGTCATATCATAATGCATAATTTACAGCCTCATAAAGGGTTACTATAGTTCTGAAAGTTTAATTTATTTTTATTTAGGTTGTTTTGTTTTTTTTTCAGTGAGCTTAACTTTATTTTAGCCATGTTGATTCAGCTTAACAGTATCCTATGGTCAGCTAGGTTGGGATCTTTAATCAAAGGCATCGTCATCTCTTGTGTATTTAAGGTCTGATACAGTAGGAATCCACTTCTAAACTGTCAAAAGACACAAGAGCTGGCATGCACTGTGCTGAATGTACTAAACTAAAATCTGCATTTTATTCATTTTACTGCATTTGCAACCCTAAATAAGTCTTATGTTTCTTCATAATGCTGGTGATGGACCTAGTTTCTAAATTTTACAAATGTTTGTTCTGGCAATCCTGAGATTATGTACATGAAAAATATCAAATATGGCTCATCCCAAATATTTTCTTCATATTTTAAGTCTTTTTACAGGATTTCTAGTTTTGGCCTTTTTAAAAACACAGCAAATTGTCAAAATAATCACTTGATAAATTGATTACTGACTAAAACAACAGTGACAATAACGCCTATCATGAGTACAGCAGACATTTTACACAAAACACAGTGTATGTGAGAAATCATGTCCCACACGCAGACAAACAACCCCCCCGGCCTCCCCCCACACACACTCTGATTACCAGTGTTTCCAGATGTGGGTTCTATAATAGTGTCTCCGGGTTTGAGGACACCCGCTCTCTCTGCGTCCTCCACCATCCGCAGACTGATCCTGTCCTTCACACTGCCGCCCGCATTGAAGAACTCACATTTTGCCACTACACGCACACACACACACACACACACACACACACACACACACACACACACACACACACACAATTTAAGCGCATATTATTAAAGCAATGTTTAACTGCATAGTTACACGATTAAAGCTCAATAGGCTGTTTTTGTGACTGAAAGTATTGTCTGCGTACTCACACAGCTCACACTTGAGTCCGAACATCTTGTTGATCTTGTTGATGCGAACCAGCGGTGTGTCTCCGATTCGTCTAAGGATGTTGGGCAAGATGCTCGGAGCATTTGTCCTTCAAAAGTGGAGAAAACCAATTTATTTACAGCAAGGGTTTCAAAAATGTTGTGTCAGCTGAACCCCTTTAACCTCATTTTGTTGCCTTAAGTACCCCTTGCCTCGGTTTTTTGAACAATGCATATAGAAGGACCTTTTTGGTTCCCTAAAGAACCATGTTTGTAAACCTGAGAATGACTCAACCAGTTTGCATTGCAGAATTACTAGAATTAGAATTAATTGTACAATTACTGAATAATAAGCCTTAGTATGTAACAAGCCTGGGGTTAAACTTTAAAGACGTAAACCTTAACGGTTCATGGTTTCTTTAAAAAACAAAACAAAAAAAGGTTATTCTATCTATTCTATTCTATCTTTGCAAAGAACTCTTTCTTGGAGCCTTTTTTTTTAAGAGTGCCAGTTCCCATGTGAAGTTTCATTCTTTGACTCCAAACGTATCACCACTTCAGATTCAGATGTGTTAGCCACAAAGAATGATTTCGCTAGCTAGCTATTACTTACAACATTTATCATTATTTATCATTATTTAACATGATCCGTTCACTATGAACTGGGTACATCATTACTGAATGGAAATACAAACAACTGTCAGTTTTAAACTTGAGATCACAATTGTTACAGTTTGTTTTGTGTTTTATTTTTTTTTGCTTGTAAGAAAATATTTTAACTTAATAGTGACGTTTCTATCACAGTCCCATTAACTCTCTGCAATGCCACTATGAAAACCGAAGGGTTTGCGATGTTATAAAACCCTGATGTACTAGACCAGGCCTGACCAGTATATTGGTAGGCCAATGATATTGTCCATTATTAAGATTCCACAGACTTATAAAGGGAAAAATCCCACCAATAACGCAACATTTATAAGTTACTTTACTTTATTATGTAATAAAATGATGTCATAACACAAACAATGTGAAAGTCCCATGAAACCATGAACAACCCATGAAAAATAAGATCTAATTAACAGCAAGGACACAAAGTGTCACTGACTTGAAGCTTCAGCACGTAGTACTTTAAAGGTCCTAGAAAGCACACACTTTTTACGTGCCCACAATGCTCATTAGACTCAACGAGGTTGCTTTTACTCCAATTACTAAAGAGCAGTAGGTCCCCCTCCCTCATAACTAAGACTTAAACAATATTTATATTATTTAAGACTTTTATTTAAGAGTTTCTGCTGTTTGGGAAATTGGATAATTAAGAACTGACAATTAAATCCAAAACTATTGGAGTCTGTTTGATTTTTGATAGTATAAAATTTTATCAGCCAATATTATCAACTTTAAACCCTTAAATTTGTATGGGTCTGAAAATTTTCATATCAATGCGGTCATAAATACAGCTGCACAGTCTACTAGAACCTGAACAAACAACAGAATCAGTTACAACATGCAGAAGCACAAGTTATGTAAGTACAGAGAGCCTACATGCAAAACTTGCATGTCAACAAAATGTAAATCTGGAACTGGTTCCAGCTGGATTTAGAAGAGTCAACATGCTTGGGCATGCCAACAGGTCTATGCAGATGCATTTCAACTGTTTAATATTCATAATGTGAGTTCAGTGACTGTAGAAGTAAAACTAGCAGTGAAAGAATGATTTTGGTATAACTCCAGGCCACAATTTATATTGTGTGCTCGTCTTAGCTAGCTCAGCATTGTGCTCAAATTCAAACACCATTAATGTAGTTCCTATGGAGCTTATTTTGCACCAAATGCAAATGCAACGTCATAAAATTCGGGAGTTTATGATGTGCCTTGGGTTTATAGGCTATAAATTATTGCATCAGTAGTTGGCTAACCTGATAATGAGGATGTACTTTCATAAAAAGCACGCTTTAAAATAAAGTGGCATAAAAGAACAGTTATACTTCTGGAGACAACTTCTCCTCTGCTGCAACATACCAAAAATGATTTGCGATCCCCAATGACACATATCTAGACAATCACGTGATCACCAAACCTACTATGTCTTGGTATAGACTGTGATTTTAAGGGGCTGATAATATAACGCTTCGCCAAATACCCTTCTGGTAGAACAACTGGTAAAAATGTTTGGCACGTGTCAGCCCTTAAGTGTCTGTTGGTCAGCTGATTGTTGACTGAATGTTCTCCATGTTTCTAGATTCTTAAAAACCTTTAGCTTCCAATTCAGAATTGCCCAGATACTGATCTGACGTAGAAACTAAAGAATTAGAGGTGTAATGATACACACAGTTTCAATTTTGATAATGAAATCAAGATTTGATTCTATTTTCCATATTTTATGTATTTGGCTCAAAAAAAGATTGACCCATGCGTGTATCCTCTCCCACAAAGCAGAATTTCTTGCTTAGCCAGCTAACTTCAAACTTAGTTCCATCTAAGCCTGGATTTTCTGTTGTACAATGGTAGATAGGTCACTTTTCTCCCGGCTATATTAACGTAAAGTCAGACAAATCTGTTTTCAACTCAGCTAACGTTAACGTTAAAGCTGGGCTTTGTACATTCTGATACCGGGCGCCAGAGACCTTGTGGTGATGATGCGCAACACTTTGTCTGCTTTTTGCTACAGTGGTTTTTTTTTTGCTTCTTCAGACATCTAATTATTCTTCAATATGAGAATGTATGATGTTAGGGAGAAGCTAATTTGCATTTCAAAAATCCTAATTTAATTACATTTTTTTTTTAACTTTCATGACGATTTGAACGTTCGAAAATTCTGACTCACCACTACCCCAGATGTCTAGTTTTGATCTATGGTTTCCATGAGAGACAGGAGAAACCCTTGGTAAAGACCAGCAGTGTACTGAAACAGTCATCTCCATACAAGGCATGTTTATCCACTTACACGGGTGGGTGCGTGTGGGGGGAATCAGCATGTGGCGCTCCAAGGCTCCAGGTGCACTTGCTTCTCAGGTCAGGACGGATCCACTTCCTCTCGATGGCCCCCTTCTCCCTGGTCAGTTGGGCGGCTCCATCCTTGTCACCAGTAAAGCTCAGTTTGTCTTTCTCACTGCTTTCCGGATGGTTTATCTGGAGGGGTCCATCGCTTGAGCCCTTTTTGCCAGCGAAGGGGCAGACTAGGCTGGAGGTTCCGCTGTCTTTGGTGGAGGGCACTGAAGGCATGCTTGACTGGACAGAGGCAAAGGGCAAGGTCACTTTCACTGAAACAAGGATTAACATCACACTGAAAGGCACTACAGAAAACTGTGAACTTGGAATATGAATTAGGAGCCATTACTCACTTTGCTGTAACATTTAGTAAAAGGTAGGAAAAAAGTCTTACTTTGAAATTTAGGCAAAAAAAATAAAAATCGAATTTACACAGTTTTCCCTCTTACCCCAAAAGTAGTTGTGACAACAGAAACAGAAACCGTAACCGGTCTCACAAGTCTGGACCAGCGCAGAACGGCCCAGTCCGGCCCCGAGAACCATTTGGCCCGACAGTGGAAAAGCGGCCTAAGTTTCTTTAACTCTGTTTTGTGTGGGCAAGAGACGTCAGCCTTGTGATTGGTTAGGAAATGCTTACAGAAGTGTTACCCAAGATTAGGACCACCCAGTTTGAGAAATATGGTGAAATGTATCAGTCATTTATTGGTCATTGGAACATTATTCAGGCGGTTTACTTAGCACATATTTACTGTTTGCCTGTAAGAACAAGATTTACCTAATTAGAAAGAAAACACAACAACAAATGTTATACAGGGTGTCCCCCAAAAAAATTGACATCATTTCGTGGTCTAATAACGTAGCCAATTCTCCCTCAAATGATCTCAAATTTGAACAAAGTGTGTAAAAACTAACCAAGTTAAATTTTTAATGCTTTTTTTTCAGCTTGAAGAATGGCATTCACTAGAAATGAAAATTATATATAATATAATGTATTACTGAAAAACTAATTCCAAACTTTTGAATGGTAGTGTAGATAAAAACTGCAGTAACAGCCATTTTTATAGACAACAGCATTTCATGTGGTGTCAGAGACCACAACAGCATGTCTGACTGTGGTGTTTATGTTGTCTGTCTGTTTTATGATATGATATTGATTATTTCCTGACTGGCACACCTGTGCAAATAAAGTCATTTGCACCTATAACCACACTTATTACATAAGACAATAAATCTAAAAAGTTGGACCTTGAGTTTTTGTTTTAGTGAAAACAACTGATAAAGATCCTCTTGGTCACTTAATGTTATTTGTTCAAGCCACATTTAGTTCACCACAGCTCTGAGAGAGGACAGTCTGTCCAGGCCTAAGAACTGTGTCTTATGTATACTGGCCAACAGGCTCTCACTGGACTCATGCCAAAGGGATTACAGCCAAAACTTGTCCCAGCCGGACAGCTGGCACACAGCACTGAATCTACCAGTTAAACTGATGAGGACTGTGGATTTTTACTATGACGGTACAAGAACAGGTCTTAAAAGTGCCCGGCTGCCAACAACAAATCACGCTGAGTTTATGTTTTAAGAAGACTGTAAAACGTGAAAGTTTTGATTGGACCACCCAAATTACTGTCCTGCTTTAAATGATCTGATATGATAAACAGTGCTCAATAAGACCAGGAGCATTAATTAACAAGGTAAAGGCTGTACATTTTGATTTCTGGTTGACTTTATCTGAATACATGACAGATGACAGCCATCTTGAGTGAAATGCTTCAGTTAGAAATAGCTTGTTTTAAAACACAGTAGATTAAAAAAATGTATGAGATCAGTTTTGGTACTGGCTGATACCTAAATGAAAGGAAAAAGTGCATTTGTGCCATGTCTGCTGAGGATGCTACCTGGGCAAGAATTAATCAGTCACCAATTCCTGGTATCCTCCTCTCCTCTGAATAGCTGTGCTGGCTGGGATAAATACAGCAGGTTCAGGTGGAAATGGTAAAGCTACACAGCAGCTGTTCAAACAAAACCTTCCTGGAGCTGCTCTGAAACTACACATCTCGCTCGGCTGCCTTAATGCGAAATAACCAGTGGCCAGCACGGGTCTAGCATGCTTTTGTTTCCTTAGAAATAACACTCGGTGGTTATTTATGGCGTGATTTAATTATGGCTAAATCAAAGTTGTGACAAATGGTGAACAATAAAAACTCATCATTGATATATGCTAAAATTAGGGATGCATAATGACATTGACAATTCTTTTTTTTAAATATATTCATTTTTGGTTAATTATCTGGAGGAGTAGAATGTTTAGCCAATGATATGAAATACCTGCATTTTATTAGTTTTACTGCATTTGTAACCCTACACAAATGAAGGTTTATTTCTCTGTGATGCTTATCCAAGTGGATTTACTACAATTTCTACATTTCATAAACGTTTTAGTGTCGGCACTGGTAGATATGTACATGATAAATATCTAATACCGTAACTCCCTTGCAGCCCTAGCTATACTAGTGCATATATACTATCTACAACACAACAGTACATTGCATAGCTAAAAACACCAATAGTGTCCATGTTGACACTAAATATTTTCCATACTTTTTCCAGTTTGTCCATTATTTTGAATAGTCAGTGTTAATCAGAAACAACATAATGAACTCTTTTTATTATAAATTATAAATTACTTAATTTCCTATTTGGGGTAATGTGTGATGATTTTGGCAAGCAGTGTGCACAATGCTAATTAGTCTACATAAGCTTCCATTACTTGTTAGCTACATTAGCCTTGTAGCTCTAGCAAAAAGCTAAAAAGGAAACATTTCAGACATTGATCAATCATATTTGGGACAAGAGATAAAACTTAAAAACAAAAAAAGGTTTTTAGCTCAACCTTCGCCTTTTGAATTTGGTCACAAAGTTAAAGCAGTGGTCATTCCTTACAGCAGGCATGTCAAACTGGGGACCTTCCAAGCCAAAGTGCTGCAGAGATTAGCATTTACCATCATCTAATGCTCTGAATTCAGTTCATGAAGGCCTTGCTAATTAGCTGATGAGCTGAATCAGGTGTGTTTAATGGGCAGTGCTGAGATCTACAGTGTTTTGGCTTGTGAGGACTGGAGCTTGACATGTGTGCCTCACAGCGACACTGTAGCTACAGGGCTTCTTTGCAACAGCCTAGGCGCTCACCACATGCTGGCTTCATGTAAGCAATTTAATGCTGTACTTGGAGACTCTAGGACTGTGAAGAAACTCAAGACACATTGGCTCAGTCCCCATCTGGAACATGACGCACTACACAGAATACAAGTTTGTTAGCACTTACACACTTGTACCCTATTTAGTGTCCTAAAGTAACCGGAGCAGTAACTGGAGGCGAATAAGGGAGGAGCTGTAAAGACCTTTAAAGGTTTAAATGTGTAGAGGGACTCTTGCGTCATGAATGGCCTTGGCTAAAACCCAAAACAAGCACATGGTAACATGTGCCATCATGCCGCAGCATCGCATAGGTCCTTTCAGAAGAGCAGGCCAAGAAGGCTGAGCACTTTTCTTAACTGGACAACCAGTTACCCAAAATACTGTAAAAATGAAGGACATTAAACCCAGCTTGCAGATTTCTGAGAGCCTCGGAAAGCAATGAGAAGCTTTTATAAAAGGTGTTCATGCTGAAGTTAATACTTACGATATATTTTATACTTCATGTTAATTTTAATTATTAGATGTTTTTGTTTTGGGATTTTATTTTGTTGAATTCTGGATTCTGACTCAGTATCTAGTTATTAAGAAGTACACTTTAATGAGTTCTTAAAAGTCTGGGTATCTGTAGGTTCAAACAATTACTCACTGCATTATTATACCTTAAGACAGGCATGACTGGCTCTGCTTAAGAAATAAGCAACCAAACGTGTTTTCAGCACATATGCAGGGCTTATCTAATCTTTGTCTTGTGGCAAAAACAGTACAGATTAAATAAGGCGAGTGTATTGTTCAGTAGGAAACATGGTTTCCCAATGCTCTGCTGGACTAGAGCTAAACTGCTTAGTTTAAAGCAGGGGTGTCAAACTCAACCACTAAAAGGGCCATATTAAAGAATTTCAAAAAATCTGTGGGCCAGCTGTGTTTCATTTTATTTTTACTTAACATGTTGTCATGACCCCAACTGACCATTGTTTGTTCAAAATACGCCAAAACTACAAGGCAAAAAACAGGCATTGAATACACAATTTCAAATAAAAACAGATTGTTTTCTATAAACTAATAGACTACATTAGCTGCAGATAACTGTTAAACCTCTTTAAATGTCCCCAATGCACAGTAGGTTTTAAAACCTAAGCATTCGCTTGAACTAAACACCTGGCATCTTTTTTTTGTGGTGCTGTTCTGTAGATCGTTGTTGGGGAGGGGATGGGAGCGCACATTACGTTACAGCGCATGCTGGGGACTGTAGTGCAGCTCATGGTGAAATGGGCTAATAATAGTTAAAATAATTTTGTGGGCCCAATAGGATTGTGACACAGTGTTTGACACATGGGGTTTTTAAAGGGACACTCTGGCCAAATTGAAAAAAATGCTGTTGTAAACAAGCTTACTCTCATAATAAAACAGTGCCTTAGTACAGAGGTTTTTTCAGTCCTGCCCACTCCCGCAGAAAATCTGAATTATAGTCCCGTTCCCGCCTGCAACCAAAACGTTTTGTCCCACTCTCACCCACACAGTTCCGTCAAGGCAAACTGACATCCAATGTTTAGCATAGTCTATTCACAAATACAGTATTCTCTGCAGAAATAAGATGGCAGTCATGGCAATCAGGCTTACTGTAAGTAACTTCACCAAACGGCATTTATTCCCAGTTAACACAAAGCAGGATTTAAACTACAGAATTGTTCATTTATTAATTTTTTTCCCAAAAAACAAAAAACTCCCCAACGGTTGTATGATGTATTTGCATAATGCATGCTAGGTATCGTGGTTAAAGAGCACTGATGAAAGTAAACATGAAAATATAACTTAAATAAAAGATATAAAATCATGAATCCTGTTAAACCGATAAGGCTGAGGGACGTCATGCTGTGCTATATAATATGACAACACTACTAAAAAAAAACAGACCAGCATGACAAAATTCATCCATCCCAAAAGCCTTCTCCTATGTGGAGGTCCTAAAATCCAACGGACTCTAGGACCCAGAAAAGAGGGAAGAGAGATGGAGGGCCATGTGCTTCCCAAAGCGGGGAAAAACAGGAATTCTTATGAAAATTCCCACTTACACTGCTTTATCCCAAAGCCACTGACTTCGACGGCACATAAAGCAGCTCAGAAGCGTGAGACACATATTTAATCAAGAAAGATTTGACTGGATATGACCGACCGACAGCAGCCACGTGTTGAAAAGCCCATTTACTCTGATACACATCGCGGCTTACAGGAGGAGGAGGAGGATGGTGGTGATGATGATGATGTAACTCTTCATAGTAAGAAGTCATTCAGCTCTGTTGTTTACTTGACTAAAGTACTTTAAGGTTAGAACTTCGATGTGATCTACTTTATTCGATATTTTCAGTCTCCTCTCCAACATTATAACAACGGTTCACAGATTTCTGCTGCTAACAGTCAAAATATTTTGAGAAGTTCATGAGAAGCCGGTGAATATGAAGCCAAATTCAGCCTCGTTTTCTCTGAACATTTTCATTCTCTTATTCTAGCTACTAACTTTAGTCTTTCCACGCCTGAAATAAATAAACAGTCCATTAATTTTCTGCAGCGGTGCTGATGAAGAGAAACCGGCCCACCTGTGTGTCGACACTGAGAGGTTCTCTTCAGAGGCGGCTGACTGGAAACCTGCCGAACTCTCCACAGGTCCGATCGGAGTGAGCAGAGTGAACAGAGTGCGCAGCAGCTCCAGTTTTAAAGGGAAGGGAGCTGATCGCCATTTGGGAATCGGCCCCGTTTGGGAGCGCGCTGTGATTGGCTAGAGCGGGGGCGGGTATTTACATACTTACCCACAACCGGCAGGTGTATCCAAGCAACCGGGTGAGAAAGGTGACGTCCAAAGGTGTCCTCTCTGATGAAACCCCTTCCCTGATCTGGACCGAACCAGATGATGGAAAACCACCGAAAGAAGACAGGAAAGGGGGGTTTCACACGAAAGGGGCCCCGAGTTCGAGTCCCAAACTACGAGACTGAAAACTGCTTACGCTGTTTAGACGAAGTAGATATTTACCTCTTATGTAACAGCACTGCGGTTTGGTGACCGAATTGCGTAATCCATTAGTTTAATACTTAGTGAATTATTATCTTGTAACCGACCCGATCAGGAACACTGAACATCCATCTGGAAAGCCTGCTGAGTCGCACACAATCATGTAAAATCCTAGACAGTGAATTCTGGCATGTGTACATCCAGTTCTATCCAGTGCAGAGCTACAAAATCCCAATCAGTGATTACAAAAAACCAAACTCCAAAGTAATAACTTTACAGAAGAAGACAAACATGTTCTAAACTTTTAATGAAACTTTAATGAAATAAGGTAAAGAGGTGAGTTTCTAAGTGATAATGGAGTATTTCTATTGGTCCATTCCTCAGAAGGTTTTCACAGTATGGGAAAGTAAAGGGGAGCTGGAGGTGTTTTCTGTTTGTTTTGATTTGGACAGCAACAAAATCCTACATCATGATGCAGTGGCCAAGTGAGGTTATGGTATTCTCAGCTGTCAGCCAATCACATTTAAAGAGCCCATACCCTGCATTTTTCTATTTTATTTTTTCCCCTGAGGTCCACATGTAGCATAGTGTGGTGCGGGTATCGAAACAGTCACACCCCGTTTTTACATGCCCATTTTCCAAACTCTATCCTTTACAATTAAACAGGCTGTTTTTGTTGCAATCCTTTTATTTTACTGATACATGTTATAGAGCTCTGTTCTGATTGGTTGCCCTGTTTTGTGCTCTTTTCAAAAAGCTGAAACACTCCTTATGATTTCATCCTGAATGAGAGGGCTGAACTGCTGTATGTGGATTAGAGGGATGTATGTAAATGGGTTTTCATGACATAAAAACAATCACTTCAAAATGGGCTTTTAGTTACTTTATATGGACTGTATTTTGAAACTAATTTACTTTTAAAGTGAAATTCCCAAGACTGTTCGAATATTCTGCATAATTTAATCATTAAGATGTAAAAGTCTTCCAGCGTGGTTTGGTATGAAATGTGCCATTCTAGAAAGCTGACTCACAATTTTTCACAATGGTGGTGATGGGAACCAGACATCTAAAGAGCTTAATGCTTCTAAAAACCTCACAGAAAGTTGTTACATGAACTGGTGATGTATATGTCGACTGATGAAGGACACATTGCTTTACTATAGTTTTGAGATATTTTGACCTAAAAGGTAGGAAGATACATTCAGATTTACCACATTGGTACCATCATCAACATCGCATATAAAATTTAAAAGACACATGTAGGTTCACTGGCGGTTTTGGATACTAAAGAAAATGGTTATTTTTGTCTCATATACATTGTAAGCCCTGATTCCTAACACCACCACAGTAAAGAAATCTGTTGGTTTGTTTCCCTAAATGAACCATTTCACATCAAACCATCCTGAATAGGACTGGGCAATATGGCAATATGTATCAACAACGTGATATTTCCTGAGCATACTGTGTTGTCAGAACTTAAAGAACACTTCCACTGTGATCGAACTGCATGTTTGATTAAATAGAGAGCATAATTAGTCCTGTTTAATTACATTTAGTGCAGCACTTGGAATGTTCAATACAAATCAGTGGATTCATAACTTTTAAAAACTATGTTGTATATTTGGCTATTTCAACTCGTCCAAAAATCAAACATTGTGAAATATAACACCGTAAATCGTTCACCATATCCAACTATAATTCTGATTTTGTTAACATTTCAACCATTTAATCATGCAGAAAATTTAAAATTGGTGGAGTTCCCCTTTAAACTCTTGCTTAAAAAATGGGAATCAATTATCCATTTCATACTACATCATATCATTCGTGATGTTGGCCCTTTGCCAGTTCCTCAGGCACTTGTTTCTTTACTATTAAAAGTGCCCTGGCCTATTATCCTCAGCCAAGTATCAGTAACATTATTTGTGGCAAAGTCAGCATTAATAACTAACAACCTGAACTTAGGTCAGAACTGAGATTAATTTGTACCCAAAAATGCCTTTCCCGCCATTTCAACTATAACAAAACAGGTAGAGGCTACCTTTAACATTTTAAATATTGGCCAAACAGGTTTTTTTTCAGAGCTATCAATAGAATAGGGGTTAACAGTCAAGCACTTAGTGTTTGATGTAGGAAGTAAGTCTAATGAATAAGCTTGAATAAACCTACATTAACTACAACACAATACTAGACACTTAGGCAACGACCATTTTCATTTCCAAGTGAGCCTGAAATCACTGCATAAACAGTGGTGGGAGAAATTGTATGTCATTCCATTTTATTGTCTATAGTGCAAGTCATGATGACTGGTACTATATAAAACACTAGCTATACCCCAGATAAGGGAAACCATAACCACACCCAGTCACAGCCACAAGAAAGTCTTAAAAAGACAGACATTAAGGAATTTATAACAATGTACTTTTATTGAGAAAACAGGCATCCAAGAAAAACAGAAAACAACACAGAGGGGTAAAAAGCAAAAGGGTTCGAATGTTGGCTCAAAACCGTCCAGAACGTTCACGTTCTCTTGATCTCCTCCTCTCGCGATCTCGCCGGCCTCGGTCACGCGAACGAGAGCGCCGTTCTCGAGACCTTGAACGAGAGCGATGCCTGAAGGGCCAATAATGGGCAGTATGGAGAACAGCAAAAACATTTTAAAGAAATTAAACATTTCTACATTTCACAAGTCCAACTTATTAATTCCCAGAGTTTTCCATACCTTTTCCTACGCCGTCCGTACAGTTCCCTCCTCAGCTCTCGAGAAATGGGCTTTAGGTGCATGAAGTTACAGAAGCCGCCTCTTGTGCACTCCCTGTGGTAAGACAAGACACTGCAGTCAAACATCACAGCAGTAACATCAAAACAGAAGTATTCACATCAGCTCATATCAAGTACCTTTGAAAACAGACTGTGAGAAATGTTATCTGCCCAGCAGCTGCACCCACTGCTGCACCTTACACAGTCAGTCTGACTGAGCAGAGATTACTTCGCTACTTTCCCTGCCAAATATAAAACGTAAGGTGCCAGCGCTTCAAACTGCACGTAATCATCCGACAGTTGAAAATTCTCAAGAAGAAAATGCAGATAGAATCTCTCAAACGTATCACAATGATAAAGACATTATGGCAGAGGTACCAAACTCAAATTACCTGAATACCACAAGCTAGGTGGTATTTCCCAAGGGGGGTGGAGTTTTAATTATATGACTTACGCACTCATTTAAGCACAACGATGTATCTACCACTAACTAATCAGCCTAAATTAGAACAACAGCTTCATTAGTTATAGCTAAATTACAGTCGCGCCAGCTCAGCGTGCAGGTTGCGCTAGGGTTTTTGCTCAAATGGTCCCTTTTGTATGGCTTACGTAAAACTACTTGTTAGATGTAAATATTTAGCCGCAAAAAACAAGGGTGGGAGGGGAAAAAAAAAGAAAATGTATGCAGGCCGGATTCAAGATTTAAGGTTACACTTGAAATATGTGATGGTCATATGAAGCTGTCTCCCGGACGGGATATGGCCTGTGGGCTAATAGTTTGAGACCTCTACTTTACAGTTTCCAGCATCAGCTTTTATGTATGTGTAACCAATACACAGTATGCAGCAGAGCTTACTCAACTCACAACAACTAGCTCAAGTTATATTTTAGGACTACAATTGAAGGGACACTGGAATACACTGTGTACTTTATATGAGATATATGATTAATCTTTTTTTATTGTTATTGATATATTAGTTTACGTGATCAATAAATTTTTAAAGGCTATGATGACTGGATACATGACACGTGTTGTGGTAGAGTGCCAGGAAATGTAGCATTAGGAGCTGTGAGTGTAGAGTGAGTGACTTAACCACTCTGCCATAGAGCTAATTACCAAGCACACACATATATGCAGCTCAAAAGCGAATCTATCCCTAATAACTACAAACAGTGTGATCTACAGAGGTTTTTTTGGTAGCTCTATATACAAAAAGGCTGTACACACTACAGACCCAGTCAGACAAACTATTTTAATCATATTTTGCTTTTCATATCATCAAAATATCCTACAACTTTAATCAAACATTGCATTTTATGACCACATCGTGCAGCCCTAATAGGTTGTACAGTGTATACTAGAACAGAAGGAGTGAGGCAGAGCAAGACAGACAGACAGACAGACCCCATTTCATATTGCCTGCAGCAGGCTTCTCTGAAGTCGGTCACAGGGGAAAGCTCAGCATGAATGGGTTGGCCGTTGAACCAGCGGTTGTTCAGGTCGAGAACAGCCTTTTCTGCATCCTCCTCGTACCGGAACTGTTCAAACATCAACAGAGTTCAGTGCAAGCCCTGAAGGTCATGATCATAAAACTTTGGAAGGAATAGTTTAGTGAAATATCAAATTTACACATTTTTTCCCCTTACAGCAAATATAGTAGATCAGCCAAGACATGTTTGGTGTCTGAATTGTGCAGCTTTATTTTTGCACTGAAGCTGAGAGGCTAATGTAGCTGACAGATAATAGAAGCTTATACCCAGTAGTTAGCGTCACATGACTGCATACCTAAATCATCCAACACTTACCTCAAACTGTAATACTGTGTCTGACACTTATCTATAAAAATAGCAAAAAAGCAGACAGAATTCAAGATGGCTAGTACTTTACTGTTTTAGCCTTGCAATGTACTTCTGTCAACTTTATAAACTTCCATTACTTGTGGCTGCATGATCCTCATAACCCCAATGCAACTCTAAAGTAGTAAACTGCAGACACCAAACAGGTCTTGGCTGATCCAAAAAAAAACAAAAAAAAACAAAAAAAAAACACACAACTAATTATGATTGTTTTGCTACACTATAGCTTTAAGTTTAGATCAGAAGCTGTTTCGAAATTCAATAAATAAAAAACTTAACCTCATCAAGCTTCTCTGGACTAAGTTTTGACTTTTTGATTCCGTAAATAGTTGAAAAACCTGGCTGTAAATAGAGCAGCACAGCTGGAGAATCTGTTGCAAGTAGATTACTTGCCGTTTGAACAACTAAAATGCTGCAGGTACAATGCATGTTTCAAGCAGTATACAGCAGTTCAATATGAGCTATTCATCATGTGAGCAGGATCTGTTGTGTGATTGGGTGGAACTTACCTTCACGTAAACATTGCCAACCAGGTGATCACCCAGGTTATCACACACATTCATCTCCTCCACCTCTCCATACTTCTCCTCCATTTCCGTGAAGACTTCCTAACAACACAAAGCCTCTGTGTTACTAGACAGAGATGTTTTCTCACAATCATCTATATGAAAATAACAATTTGTGAGAAAAAAAAATTCTGCCAAAGAAAAACATTTTTGGTATCAATTATAACATCCCACCAGCTACAGAAAAGGGTAGCCAAATCTTAGTTTTTCAAGCTGCTCAACGATTATGCTGTTTATTCCACTAGGCAGTGAAATAATCCAGGTGGTACTGTTACAAATCCGTTATCATGAATTTTGTCATTATTTCCATCGCCAAGTAAACCATACCGTACCACACCCACGTACTTGCGCTGAATTTAGTAACCCTTCCTGTTGGAATACGAAGCGTGCCGAGTCGGAACTTATGAGTGGAGCTAAAATAGTGCAGACTAGGGGTGGGCAACATGGCAAAAAATATATCACAATATTTTCACAATGCATTATTGTTTTTCTGAGATTCAATAAGTTGAAACAGGCGAAATAGAACCTGTAGTGCCACAAAAAAAAATTATAAAAGGAAATAATAATAATAAACTTACAACTATAATGCTTCGTAATAAATGTTTTACAAACTGCATTGCACTAAATCTAATGAATCATACTGTCTTTGCAATGAAAAAAGCAGTTAGTCAAAGTTCTTTAAGTACTGATGATTTTTTTTTTTTTTACTTAGAAAATAAACAAAGCAAGTCATTTGACCAGGGGTGCTGAAACTTTTGTAGACATATGTGAATGACCTCTGTCATGTGTTTTTTGCAGCTTGGTTTTCATAGCTGGACCATATAAACAGTGGCAAGATTGGCATGTTTTCTATGATACTGGCCCTGTAGGTGGCAAGTAGTCATTAAGATGAGCAAAGTATTTTAGGGTCCTGTTCCAAGATCAGTATTTGTACTGTTTTTGTGAATCCAGGCTTGGTCTCCGTTTTAGAAAGCCAGTGTATGGAACTGACCTCAAAAAATTCATCGTAATGCTCCTGCATTTCCACATCACTGACGGCACCTGTGAACAAAAGCAGGGAAAAGAAGCAGTAAACATAAAAGTGAAATTCTTTGAACAGTCTACCTACATTTTTGGTGTTCTTGAGAGAGCATGCAACATTTTTTACTCCACCAATATTAGCAAAGCAGGTTATATTGAATTTAACCACCACCAGAATACTAAAACAAATCAAGCAGGTAAGAAAATGCTGGTTATGTGAACAACCATTCTTAAGACAGCCAAGTGACCACCACTGAACAGTTGCATTTAACAGACAGGTAAATCATGGAAACCAATAACACATGGCCTCCCAGTACATAAACAATATTGTTTTGTGTGGTTGTGAAATGAGAAACAAAA
Source organism: Colossoma macropomum (assembly GCF_904425465.1). Lineage (NCBI taxonomy): Eukaryota > Metazoa > Chordata > Actinopteri > Characiformes > Serrasalmidae > Colossoma > Colossoma macropomum. Next base: position 19,679,553 of record NW_023494808.1, read on the forward strand.
AACACAAGACATTAGCCAGCCCAGTAAGTCTACACTGAGAGAGCCTTAAAGGACTGTAAATGAGCTAGAAAGGCAAACTGTATATGCCATATCAGTCCAAATTAAAGAGAATTTTTTTTTAGAGAAGAAGCCACTGAAAGGCTCAGTAGCAATGCTACTATGGAACCTTGTGAGAAGATATTTTGGAGTGAGGGCCTTCTAAGCCCTAATGTTTGGGTCAATGTTGCAGGGGTCCTGAAAGCAAGTGAAGGGGCAACTTACAGCATCAGCAGACTGGGCAGAGTTTTGAGGGTTACGGAATATGTTCAAGAGGACAATGGTCTGAAATACAAAACGTACATTTTTGTAAAGTAAACTCTATGACTGCAACAAAAGCTTAGAAGTGCTGTAATATAAACAGTTCAGTTACACCAGGAAGAGCTGGGCCTGGAAGAAATAAGATGTCATCTTAATAAACCATGTGACCAATTAGACCCCAAAACTGAATCCCTTTCCAAGACTCTAAAAATTAATCACTTTGTAGGTAATATTAAAAAAATTAAAAACTGCCAACTACATGTTAAAGAAAGTTTGACAAATTCATATTGACAGTTTTCCACTTGCCCTATATAAAGTCCATCAGCCATGACACATGTGAAGTCTAAATTTGGCTTTAGTTCAGAAATGCTTTTTTGCGAATACCATCCCTAGTATTGTCTGAAATAGCTGCCTTTAGCGGAAGTTGTCCATTTTTATAGTCCACAGTCATACAAGTCATACTGTGTCCCAGATCACACCCACTAACACACTTTACTGTACTTTTATGGAAACAGTTTGGGCTATTTGGATGACTAATGCATTCTAGTGTTTGTTATCAACATTAGCCTCATAGCTCCAGTTCTAAACCAGGAAAGCAAAATTTGGCTCTAAACGTTTTGGCTGATCGACTATATATGGGTAATTGTAAAACTGTAAATTTTATTTTTCACCATAGTACTGCTTTAATGGGGAGAGCGGCATTATTCCAGTGACTGAACACATCCACATCCATCAGCTTCTGTACTTACCTTGGCTAACATCAAGCCAAAAGCTCTTTAAGTCAAGGCCACACAATAAACAAAACAGTGTCAGACACACTTCCTTCATTATGAGGTGTGAAAATTTATTTATTTATTTTTTTATTTCATTTGGTTTGATGTGTGGCAGAAAGCCACTTCCAATCTTAGCCTGTTATTTTTTATTTGCCAAACCTTTTCCTGTGGTATCCAACACATAAGGTTGGAAATAACAAAAATAATAATAATAATAATAATAATAAAAAAGTTCAATTGCACAGTGGAAAGAGGGGCCTGCAGTCTAAAAAAAAAAAAGTTTGAGTAATGGAGATATTTAACAATTATGATAACATTTAGTACGAGTGATAAAGCTGTAAGGCCTTTTTAAGCACAATGTTATTTTTCACCCTGTGTTCCATTTTGAGCGCCATGAATTGTCTGACCAACCACTGTAGTCTCTGCTGTTGGCATGGCGACAACTAAGACGACAGTTTGGCTGTATCCCAGCAATTAGAAATTTTTCATTTATTTATTTATTTATTTTTTTTTTTACAAAAACACCAAAAAAAATCTTAAAAATCAATTTAAACCAGGTTCAAATATAACTCATTCGAACTATATGAAGACGCACTCGTGAAGCTCTAAACGCTACTTTCCATTTTGGTAAAGTGACAGTAGCTAGCCTTAATGTCACCATTTGCTCTTTCTGTGTGGAACAAAGAATATTCCGCCTGTTTGTTTTGTGGTTCGTCACATGTGGAGCTGCATCTCCAAAAGCAGCAAGACTGAGTTATTGAGACACATGCTATACGCTAAAGTGCTCAAAGTTTTAGCTTCTAAGTGAGGAGAAACTCTCTGCTCCTTTTTAACATTTCCAAACTTGAAAGCATCCAGCACTGTGTTAGTTTGTCCATTTTACAAGAAGAAAATAACCTTTTGACAGATATGTTGTCTACCTTTTGACAGACAGATAGTCATGGTGCAAACAGAAATATTCCCTAAAAAAACTGAACCATGTCTGGTGTCTATAGTTTTAGAGCAAACTTGTGTCAGAATCATGTCTGAATATTTCTCATTTTCATGTCGTTTATTTGCATTATAATGGCCTTTAGCGTATCTACTTTGTGTGCTGTGGAATGGTTCAGACCACTACCTCAGCCTGCTTCTCTTTAACTCTACAGCAGCAGCTCCAGGCTAGCATTACGTACGAAGTAAACAGACTTACAGCGAGAGGCGTCGGCCGTCTGAGCGCTGTTCTGGGGGTTCCGGTAGATGTTTTGAATCAAGATGGTCTATATAAAAAATAAATGGAAAAAAAAAAAATCTGAAAAATAAACAGAGCAAATTATAACAAAAAGCCCATTACAGATGCCAGTGATGAGAGTAAAAGCACTGGGGAGAACCCAAAAAACTGAGACTGAGGCCCTGTACACACCTGGGATTAACACCCTTCTCCAGTGATCCGATCACAAGCAGACATTTACACCTGACATTTCAATGTGTCTCAAATTACGTCTCTCGCTGCATTTTCTATCAAACAAAAATGACCTGAGTTTGCGTTTGTGTAAATGTACAGGCTGTTGCAAATGTTTGGACCACATGCACTGCTGACACAAGACAAAGAAAAAAACTATGCAGTTGTTTTGGTCTCTGCTGTGATGGCGCAGTCGATTAGGGAGTCCTTCGTTGCCGTCAGGGACACATTTAGAGGCTTCAGCATTCACACTACAAATGTTATGTGGTTTCCTGGCCACCTCTGAAGGTAGTTTGAATGACCAGATCACAGTGCAATTTCAAGACGCACTGGATCCTGTTCATGCCTGAATGCTTTCCACTTATGATCAGATCCCCCAGTGTCTGATATTTTTAAATGTTCCTTGTGCAGAAATTTTCATTTTAAAAGACATAACACCACATACTTTTACTAATAGTGGAAAGACTCATATTTACCTTTATAGTTTTAAAACTACACTCAACAGCTTGGTTCAAGGTCAAGAGCACAGCACCTGGATTGTTCTACTTGCTGTGTTTACATATAATATACATATACATTACATATAATAACATCTGTTATTTGACCTGGTTTACAGGCATCAAAGACTAACTGATTCACCACAGGCAGGCAGGCTGGCAAAGGAGCATGTCTAGCAGCATCATTCTATTTTACATAAGATTCAGTGATATTTTTCACAGATCTGAGGGAATTTCAAATAACTACTGTCAGCAGAAAAACTGCTAAATGCAAAGAATTGTACATTTTGCTTCACTTTGAAACCGTCTTTAAACCAAGACTCCTCTCATCATCACACACATAGAAAAAACTTATAAGTATCAGGGACCTCAGATACAAACTCTCTTCAACTTAGCTGTGAAAACAGCACATGGGTGGCAGGAGAACATCTTCAGAGATCATGATGAAATTAAATAAGAAAAAGACAAACACGCTGGAAAGGGGACCTTCAACATCTGGTAACTCTTCTGAAACTAAGCCAAGCAAAGCTTTCAACCTGCATTAAGGAAACATACCTGGCTGAAGGTTGGTTTATTGTGTAGTCTAGAGCAGCGATCTCCATGGCGACATGCTCCAATTTTAAAGTAGAAAGAGCAATTGACTCTGGAAATAGAAGACGGAAAAAAAACATGCAGAAAATAGCAAAAAAGTGTGTTATTTTTGCTCATCCCTTCACAAAAAAGAACTGCAGACATACCATAAGAAACAGGTTTGTACAGTACTTCTATAATAATCTTGCCACTACATAGTAATCATGGAGTTCTGTTTTACAGTATTCAACAATATCTGTTAAGGTGTGTACACACAATTACAGTAATTGTCTGAATTTACTATAAGATTCTTACAGGACTTCTGTAGAAATAAACTGTAGTATTACTCTAGATTTCTTTCATACAGGATGCTTAAAGGGAATTTATGCAGATGCTTCAAATTTCCTCTAGCATTAAATGATTAAGATGTAAACAGAGGCATTTAGAGTAGTCTGATGTGAAATGATTTGTTCTAGAGAAGCTTACTGAATCAGAACTGTTCACAGTGGTGATGACAGGAACCACACATCTTAAAAGGCCTCTAAGTTGTTGAAGCTTTTATTGTTAGTGATTACATGTGTACTGTAATGTCTGAGAGACTGTTTTACAACAGGGTTGAGACAAGATTTAAAAACTTTCTAAAAAGCACACTTAACCAAAATAACAACAACAACAACAACAACAACAACAACACATTTTTTAAATCCGCTGATGACAAAGAGGTATATGAAAAAAGTGTTAAAGGTAAAAAAAAAAATAGATAAAACTTACTATTATTTCATCATGATCAACATTTCATGTAAAAACTCACATGACACGTGTAGGTTCACTGGTCACTGGTTCTTTTGGAGAGCAAATAAACATCGCTATCCATATTTATGTTGTGGACATCGCGCCCCCCGGTTCCTATCACCACCACTGTAAAGAAATCTGAGTGAGTACGTTTCTCTACAATGAAGCATTTCACATCAAACCTCTCTGACTCTGTCTACATCTCAGCCACTGATCTATGCAGAAACCTTAGTGTGTCTCATTCCCCTTCATCAATTCACCTGGACCTCTCACCGCTTCGGTTTAAGACCATTTAATGTGGACATTTTAGAGACTGTTAATTAAACTGAACGTTATATATTTATTAAGGAGTATTTCACTGCTCTTGCTCTTGAACAGTGGGTTGTGGAGGAAGTCCGAATGGACCTGCAAGCAAATTAAAAGCACAGCTGCGAGCTCGAATAAACAAAGAGAAGAGAAACAACAAACAAAACATCTGGACGACGTTCAGCAGTCTTGCATATTATAAACAAATCACTGCACATGGGGAAAACTAGGTTTTATTGTAAGTACTGCGTTTTTCTACTACTCGTCTGTTTGTGTTTCTCCTCAGAGAGCGCTGTAAACAGAGCGCTCGCTCGCTCTCTCTCTCTCTCTCTCACAGCTCAGCTCAGCTCCTCCCCACACACTGACACGTTTAATAAGACTCAGGCGGCGCGACTTTAACGAAGAAATCACTCTGTTTCACTCACTTGTCTTTTTCTGTGCCGAAAATGGATGCCAGATACTCCGCCATCTTCTGCCCGTCAGTCCGCCTGTGCGCTCCGTCATCAAGTAATGCCAAGCACTTCCGGCAACGTAGAAGACGCGCGTTTTTTTTATTCAATTAATATTAAAAAAAAGGCTTTACAAACACATTTTGTGCAGCGATTTCGATTAACAGAGCATCATCAATCCGTTCAATCTTAATAACAGAATGAGAAGTTACATAAAACTAACCACGGGGTAAACAAGAACATAAATACATTAATTGAAAAAACGCAATTATGAATATTCATTATACGTCGCACAGAACGCCGCCTGATTGGCTCCACAAACAACGCCGTCTGATTGGCCGGACAAAACGCGGCTCTGCTGAGGTAGTTGTAGACGTTAATCGCAGTCGCGAGCACCACAATATTATTCTACAATCTTAATAACCACATCCAACTAATGTAGTGTGAAAATGATGCTGTAAACCTGTTTTATATGCAACAAGGTCTGCAGGCAAACTAAACAAGGAACAATATAGGCTACTGAACTATATTGCTGAGGTAACTGTGACCATTGTCACAACACTGCTCGGCCTTTCTGTGTTTTAATAGCGCCAAGCTAAGCGCAGTGCACACTCACTTTTCACAGTGGTGCTAATATTAGGCAGCTGTACCTTAAACACTAACGACTGAAGCTTGTACGACACGCACATAACATGCTTTGCATGCTGTTTTTTCTACAGTGATTTAGTAAATATGTGAAATGTATTCCTGCATAATGCAAATGTTAGTTAAAACACATTAACTGCGGATCTAGTGTTTGTGCTTTAGGTCACATATATATACATACTATGTGTATATCTGTGTTTGGATTTTAGTACATTGCATTAATGCTACTTGTTTTTTTTTGTTTTTTTTTGGTTAAATAGTTAATTATTCTCCTTAACATTTTAAACAATCAAAGACAAATACATTTCAACATGGAAGTACAGCAAACGGCTTCATAAGCTGGAAATATACCAGATCCTGTAGAGCTGCCTCAAAGGCTGATGTAAATGCATCTTGCCTTCAAGGTTGGTCAAAAGGGGTAATCTGCAGCAGTCATTGATGGAGTTACTTCTGAGGATGCTACAAATGTGACCTGCTATCATCCTGCCAGGCAGACTAGGTTGCCAAATGCAAATGTATTCCTTATGTTATATTTGTTTGTCTCTTTCAGTGACTAAATGTGCATGCATCTATATTTTAAAGCTGCCTAATAGGTACAGTTAATGGAGTTGATATTTCTGATAATGGGAAAAATGTGAATTACGTAACAATACGTAAAACAGTTTCTCAGACATTACGCATTACATTCATAACCACTTCATGTAATAACTTTCTGTGAGGAAGTTTTAAGAGGTGAATGTCTGGCTCCTCACAACCACTGTGAACAATTCTGACTCTGTAAGTTTCTCTAAAACAGAGCATTTCACACCAAAGCACCCTGAGTTATTTTGTTAACGTCTCAATCATTTAATTATTTGTCAAAAAATCGGTGGAGTTCGCCTTTAAAGTAGGGAAAACACAAAAATGTGCAGAGCATGGCATCCCAATGAATGGCTTAGGAAAACTCACTGTTTTCCGAAAATGTTGAATTGATTATGAAGGCCAGTCTGTGCAGCACTACATCTACTCTACACTCTCAGGAACAAGGTACAAAGCTGTCACCGGGGTGGTACCCTCATAGGTACCCTCTCAGTACCTTTAGTCAGGGAACATATTTGTACCATGATCCATTGTAATGATATTTGATATCAATGATAGGAAATTTATTCATGTACATGTGCACTGTTATATGTATATTTTTTGTTTGCATATAATTAGACCCCCATGATACTCTAAGTGATACTTTAATATCGCTGCTAGGTGGCGTTATACACCACTCATTAAAATACTACAACAACGTGCCACAGTCAAGCCGACTGCATGTGGTCTGCTGATCTTTAAAACAGCTCCTCTTAAATAAAGGCTAGTTTACACGGTGCAAAGCGGCCACAGCGTCAAACGTCTTTTACTTTGACGGGTATTTTCCCACAATCCCACCGCACAGGAAACACACGCGGTGCTGAGAGGAGAGTAGAGAGCTGTTTGTGTTTCGCGGGATGAACTCGTGTTTCTGTCTTATTTCGCCATGATGCTGACTTTAACACCTGTTTGTCTTGGCTGAGTTCGCTCTGATAGAGCCGAGGCTGCGCTGTGGTGAGGACACTCCTCCTCCGGGGTGAGGAGTGAGAGAGGGTGAGGTCTGGTGTAGCTCCCTGCTCTGACGGACAGTCCTGAGTGAGTGAGAGCTGCGCTTCTCTCAGTCTCCCCGTTTAGCTGATGTGGGGGTCTCAGTCTCTCAGTCCTGGAGGACCACTGCCCACATGAGAGCGGCGGCGCTCCAGGACCAAGACTGAGAGCCGGAGGTGCAGAACAAGGGGCAGTTCTCAAAGGAGGATTCCTCAGTTAACCTAGCTAACGTACCGAGATAACGCTGACTTACCTACCTGAGCCCCAAAGTCAAGCCTGTCCAGGTGTTTAGGGGCATTTTTGTCGGACAGTCTTCACCTTTCCAGCTAAATGAGAAATCCTGCTTTGAGAAATGTTGTCAAATGCTGCAACGAAGCTGAAGTGGGCTTCCCGTTCACCAGTTTCTTAATAGAAGTTACAGTTCCACCTTAAGTGGTGAGGCAGTTTCATTCTGGCACCTTTTCCACTGTGTTACTGCTGCACCATTTAAAAGTTTGACTTTTATCTTTCAAGTAGTCCCAGTGTCTGAATAGCTTCTCAAGTGTACATATCTTCCTCCACAGGCCAACCAGTGGGACATGGATGCATGGTATGCCCACCCTATCTATGCTCGCTACTGGCAGCATTACCAGCAGGCCATGAACTGGCACCACAGGCACCGGCGGGCATACAGCAAGGCCTTGCAGGCTGCTTATGGACCTGCGCTACACCCTGTGTTCCCCACTGCCACGCCCCGCTATGCAGACTGGCACGGTGAGGAGAGCAATGACAGAACCCATGGACGATTGAGGAGGTGGGGCAGAGAGAAAGAGGAAGGTAGGACTGCTGCTAGTGAATTGTTTCAGAGGTTAAGAATTGACACTGAGCAACTGCTTGAACCCTGTGGGCTTTGTTCAGGCCTTATCTAAAAAGAAATAGCACAATATTTTCTAGTTAATAAATTGCAATTATTGATAATATAATGAAAAAAAAAACTATAGAAATTATTCTTTGTGTCATGCATTTTATAGCATGAACTGAAATATACTTGGAACATACACAGACAGGAATGACAACACTCTACCAAAATACAGCAAACACACAGTTCTTCTGTACAAACTCAGCGTATGTTCTTATGTTACTGTGGCGGTTAAAACACTCAGTACTCAAAGGGGCAGTATAGGACAGATCAGAACAGGATCTGCTGTCATTTTAACAGGCACAACAACTAAACATGTAGACAGTAGAGGAGCTTGCGTTCAGAGAAAACTGCTGCCTCTCAATTTTGTCTTCTGGGTTTGCTAGAGGGTGGTCCTGAGTGAGTACAACACGAATGGGTTCCTTCAAAGCTTTTTAGTAAAGTTATAGTTTGCTAATGTGTAATGCTTTTTATATAGAACATTCAGTAACTTTCTGTTTACAGAGGAGCATACAATATTTCAACGCTGCTGTTATGTTACAGAGTACTTTTGAACTCAAGTTATAGGACTTTCTAACAGTGCCTCATGTACGTTTATGACGTCAGCCGTGTAAACCGCGTAAACCCATATGAGTGAGTTTTCTTTGTTTTTTTTGGTAAATGAATACATCATACTTTCCAAAATTAAAGTAAGAATTAAAGAAAAAATTAAAGATCCTGCACAAATGGTTTCATTTCATTGTTTAATTTTTTGTTTTTTTAGCTCCATTCAAATCTGTTCACTGGGGACTCGCTCACAGGCACCCTCATATTACTGATATAATGGAAGAAATAGGAAGTGGCCAGGCTCCCCTTAAACTAGCTCTCGTGAGCTGCTTTACCTGTTCTATCAGAATAAAGGGGTGATATATAATGTATGTTTATACCAGCATTTTTGTTTGACTCCTCCAGCTGCTCATCTGCTATGACAGTTGACCAAGGGAAAGCTGACTCTTGTTATAGCGCCCCTTGCTGTAATGCTCAGAATGCAGCTTGCGCTTGTGTTGCATTGTAAATTGCATCGTGATGCACTTTCAAATGCAACGATGTGTGGACAGAAAAATGAATGTTAATAGCATATAATGACACTCCTAGACTGCAATGGTTTGCAGTCAAGAAGGGCTGGTACTAGTAACAAGCTTATGTAATGTAATTTAAGCAGTGAGTCACCCATCTAGATTTTGAAACAAGCATGCATATTGGCTCACGTTAAGACTGAATACTTGAATAATGGTATTAAAATTGCCACTGAATGACACAAAATATTTTTTCAATACACAAAATAGTAATTCAGTTAGTACTATAAAAGTATTGAAATGCAATATCCAGTGCTATTAGCGACTGTTTCCTAGCTAATACTGAAGCGTCAGTGTTATATAAAGAGCAGTTACCTTGTCTTGTCAAATCAAATTAAGGTTTGGGTTCAATAATTTATTTTTTCTGTAAAATATTAGCTTTCTTAATTTTTATAAAAATGTAATTGGAACACATTTTGACGAGATTTTGCGGGCACTGTCATACAGCATTGTAGAGCACTTTTGACTTCAAGGAAACTTTGTTGTGTGTTGATGACGACTGTTCGACCCTGTTGACTAATTGTTGCTGTCCTAGAGCAAGATGACCCAGAGAGTGAGAAGGAGGAGGAGGAAGAGTCAGAGAGTTCAGAAGAAAGCGAGATTGAATGCAACGTCAGCAACATGGACATCTCAGCTGAACTACGGCAGTTCTTCGCTCAGACGGAGCGGCACAGGGAGGAGCTGAGTGAGTGCATGAAACAGGAGCAGTTTGCAGTTTTGTGGAAAATACTTGTGCTATTTGCTAATCCTTTGCTGACTGTTCATTTATTTTTTGGAGTCGTTTGGCCCATTTTCCAATGCGCTTCTTTTTTGTCGTTCCAAAAACGATGCTGAAACTCAAAAGATGTTCTGCTTGAATCAAGCATCCTGACTTTTTCATTTTTCATTTGTCCTCCCTAGCAAGGTAATGGTGGCTCATATGGGCCAGCTTAAAGTCATTATTCCAAGGCACATCAAATCTAGCACAGAAAGTCGTGCCCAATTTGTTTTGCACAGATGAGTCCTTTATGCTGAAACCTATTAGATAAGAGGCAGAATGAGGGACGCTCATTATCCTCATGAGTGTCCTCACTGTCACATAGAGCTGCTGACTGGCCTGCTGTTCACTCAGTTCAGACTGTCCTGGATGTCAGAGGAACACAATAACCAGCAGTGTGTTTGTCTTCTTGCTTTTCGGCCCATTATTTTCTATTTCTGAGCTTTTTAACCGTACTCAAATGCTTGTTAAGTGCCATACTGGCATTGTGCTGCCAAGATGACTTGTTGATTAGGCTGTGTTGGTGTGAGGTTAAACCTCAGAGCAGAGAATATCAGAAACAGGATGCTGATGAAGCAGTAACACAGCCCTAATCAGGAAATAATAGACCATATTGCCTATTCTATATTCTGTTCAAGTTCAGTTCTACTTACTTAGTGTAGGTAGCCCTATTATCAGCCACCTCAAACTGAAAAATTCATAATTTAAACTAACTGTAAATAAATGAAAGCACTTTACTCACCTAAATCATTTTTTTTTTTTCACAAGAGATAACAAATTATCTTTCTGCTTTAAAACAGCGTATTGTTTATACAGTGTGGTTAAGTTTGTCCTCTAGGGTACCAAGGAAAGCGAAGAAAGCTAACTTGTAAGACTTCTACAACAAAAAAAAAATTGAAATGAAATGGAAGTAGTGCTGTGTGTTTTGTAGGGAAATATGCAATACATGGAAGTGGCTGATATGGGGGGGCCGTTACCTCTAACCTGGGAGTCACTTAGGTTCTTTTTCACAGTAGGGACAAACATGTCTGAGCACAGAGTAACCGTTCCAGCGGCGTTTCCACACCGACGCGGTTTGCCAAGGAACGCTTACAGATTGTGCTCTGTGCATTTTTTCCTGATATGGTTAGCTAACCGTGCTCAGAGCCATAGAACCGTTCTGTGATGCTACATGTACCTATTCTCAGATTGGTTGTACGTTTACATCTTGCCAAAACAGAAAAACAATGAAATAAGTTTAAAACTGAATGAAAGCAGTGCACGATTTTAACCATTTGAATACATTTCATACCATCCATCTAGCAAAAATTGCTAAATGTAAAACGGCGCTGCTAACCAGGTTAACATTAGCCAAACTAGCATACCAGCACTGCTCACCACAGAACAGGTTCAATTCCTAAGTCGAGTAGCTGGTGTTGGAGGAACAAAAGCAGAAATTAAACCTGTTCTGTGGTGTTTGGATCTGTAGCCTCATAGCTAGGCTAATGCTAACCGGCTCCTGTAGCCTAGTTAGCTTACCTTGTGGCCTACAGGTACGGATTTGATTCAGTCAAACTGGTGCTCTGCTTTTACTGATGCTTTTGCTTTTAGTTAGCAGGCTAAAGATCTAACCCACCGCAATTCCCACTAATACTCAAAACGCTAGTTTAGAGGAAAAAGACTCAGAGTGCACAGAATTGAGTGGCTGTTGTTGGAGTGACAGCCAGAATCGAATGTGTTTTGTAGCATTTAGCGTTTGGTTCTACAGTGGAAGAAAGGCCTTATGGTCTTGCCGATTTCTTTCTCTATTGTCTCCAAAGTTTAGCACTGGTGCTGGATTGTCAGAATACAGGACATTCATAACCTAGTTGGACCTTCATATCTTCTGAGCCGCAGTCTTAACTGGCTGCTCTGTTGTTTCTTAGAATATTTTGGGCGCTGTATTGTCACATCATCGGTCATATTTAGTGGGGGGACATGTAGTAAAATTTAGGTCCAGTCTAGCAGGACAAGAGCGCAAAATGTTCGTGATCCATCAGAAGAGTGGCATTAACAGAACACTTTGACATTGTAAACAGTTTAGCCTACAAGAATATTAAATTTGATTAGTAACAATAAGAAGAATTGGAAATTGTAATTATTTATCACACTTTAAAAAGCACAGTTAAAAGCCATTAAAAAATAACAGATTAATAACATACATTGAAGTAGCACGATTTAAAGTAACAAAAAGGCTGACAGCCTCTCTTTAAGTTTTAGCCCAATGTGATGCCACAAATATCTTAGCACATCCTGTCCTTCTTTTGAAAATGAGACACAAGGATGATCACTAGATCGTTACAAAGTGGTTAATAGTTTCATATGACCTTTGAGAATCGAGTTGTTCTAACAGAATTTTAACTTGAATATGTGATAACAGTGATATGTGTTTATTTATTTGCCCTGGTTTTTAAAGGAGCACTTCAGCATTTTTCAAACCAGATGTAATCAGCTACATCTGTGGCGTACTGCCAGTTTCCACAGACAAAAATTTCCACGTAATTAGAAAGGAACATGAAACCTGTTGCTTCAGAACATGCTTATAATAAAACCTGCCTTAATGTGTGTTTCAAGTGAACAGGTTTCTGTTCTTTATTTTGCAGGGAAGGTAAGAAGCCGGTGCTGTGTGTTACTGATGATAATACCTTATTTGAATCTAGGTCGAGGTGTAGCTCAGAACTATTTTCATGGTAATCTCTAATAGTAAGATCTGCCTAGTTCTCCCATTTAGAGGCCCCCTAAAGCCTTGATGAACTGAATCAGGTGTGTTTGTAAAGAATTGATAAGGGGCAGTTATCAACAAAGAGGCTAAAGGCTTTTCCCATTATATTTTAGAATAAGAGCACATTACTTCAAACGAGTGGGATATTTCAGAAAAACTTAAGATTTTGGTCTATATTGTACCTGTGTTCATGTATCTGTTCTTGCTATTTTTTCCCTCTACAGAGAAGCAACAGCAGATGGAGGCAGAGCGGCAGGAAGCTTATGTGTTGGCCGACCAGGACCTACACCGGGTTTCCTGGCGCAGCGCCCAGCCCCCCACCGAGCGGCCGGGTGAAAGGAGGAGTGCTGAGATGAAGAAGCTGTACGGCAAGGATGCCGCCAAGATCCAGGGCATGGAGGCGGCCATGCAGCTCACCTTCGACCGCAACTGTGACCGCAAGCAGCCCAAGTACTGGCCGGTTATACCATTAAACCTGTAGCAGGGACTCAAGCTACAGTCACTTAACCTCTCCCTTCAGGAGTTAAGAATACTCCAACATTTTTCAGCCTGATTGTTATCTGCCATATCTGTAGTGTACAGTTGATTCAGATGGATGTTTTCCTGTAAGCAGAAAACTTTACTCAGAAAATGCTTATAATAGAAGTCAATGGGCAGCTGCTTCAGCACAGGTCCATTGACTTCTATTTTAGGCATTGTTCTAAGTCAATGTGTTTTCAGTTCTTTTCCAAAGTGTGTGGAATTATTGTCCATGTTAATTAAATGATGCAGCACATTAGGTTAAACCATGCTGGAGTATTCTTTTAACTGGTAATCAGTGCTACTGCTAAGTAGTGGCTGGACAAAATGTATGGACTCACTGTGCTGAAACTGTATATTTTAATCCAGTGTTTCATCAGTTCAGCTCAGGAAGCACTTTAAGCATAAATATTACAGGTAGATACTTGACTCGGTCTCCTAGTTGGTGGCCTTCCAGTTCTGTTTTTTTCAAACAATTGTCAGCTTGATAAGATACGGCTCTTAATTTCTATATAGCAACACGTTAAAGGAATACACCAGAATTTTTCAAACTTATATTCTTTATGCCGCATCTGTTGCATTTGAACGATTACCACAGACAATAATTTTCCTGTATGTTGGCTTAAAACACAGTTTTGTAGAAGCCAATGTTTATCTGAACGTTGATCCATTATATTCCATTATTATGAGTTTTTGGAGTGAACAGGTTCTGTTCAGGGAAACATGTCAAAATTATTTTCTGTGGTAATCAGCCCTATGCTACAGTTGCAGAAGATAGAAATGACATTGAAAAATGCTGAAGTATTCCTTTAATAGTATTCTTTACTGTTGCTGTTGTGCTCCCACGTAAAATCACATGTCCTGCCTATGTAAGTAGTACAGCAGTAAACTCACAAACCATGCATTTATAGCCAAGATGTCATTCAAGGGCTGTATCAAGAAGCTAGTTAGCTAATTCTCCTCCTTTTCACTGAACGTGTCTGTCCTGCTACCTTTTTAATTTCACACTTTGCTGTTCATCACTCTGAAATTTTTTCCTCCTCCAAGTCCATGAATGATGCAGATGCCGCATGCATCGCAGCACAACTCTTTTTCACGGCACCCGTTCTCACTAACTAGGTCAGTGCCTCCCCCACATTTTCATCCCAACGCGGGTTGTCTGCATCCTCTGTCCTCCGCATTTCCTCTGCTGTGAAGAGAGTTTGGAATGCTTTGCACTTTCTGGCTCAGTTTTTGTATGAACATGTTCTTTTTTGTGTGTGTTTGGATGGAGAGAGTTTTCAAATAAAATGCATTAGGTTGAAATTAAAACATGATTTGCAGATGTATTTATTGCACTTTGTAAGATGGATTTAGAGTTGTATGCTCTTATATCTTACAAGGGTTCTTGGAGCGTAGAGAACCACTTTTGGTTCCTTAAAGAACCTTTAAAGACTTACCTACTTAGAATTGTTCACAGTAGTGGTGATAGGAAGTGTGTAATGCTTATAAGGCCTTGTTCAAACAGGGAGCTCAAATCCAATTTTTTGGCATATCCAATTTGAGCAGGAAAGATTTTGTGTTAACTCTGAATGGCAAAAAAGCTCATTTAACCTAAGTTATTCCAGTCAGATTCAAGCCACATTTGTAGGTGGTCTCTAATCTGATTCAGATTGAATTTCTAGATATCTGGTTTAGTTTCATGTTTTTTTTCTTGTTTTGCCATTTTTTGGCATTTCATGATGTTGGAATGTGCGACAAGAAAGGCAGGCGTGAATAGTCACATATTACAGCTTAAACACAGAGAAGATTCTAACAGACATTTAGATAACATATTTTCTTTGTATGTTGCAGTTTACAGTGACTGCTTCATTAAAAGATTTGAACTGTCTATCTGTCTCTGAATATAAAATACAGCCTGTAGCTTACTAACAGTCTGGTGACCAGGTCAACCTACTCAAATGTCATATTCTGTTCATGCTGTAGTTAAAAAGTGAAAATATAGTGTGATCGTTCCATTTGCTAATTATCATTGTTAGGTTTGCTAAGTTTTTCAGCGGGTCAGCGTACACACGTGTGCGTTGTTACTATGGCTACCATTGTGGATATGTGAGCAAATGCGACAGTCTGACCATACAATTCCGATTTGGTAGAGAGGAACATGCTGTGAGAAAAAATATTTTTCAGTCACTTTTTTCCATCTACATCACATTATAAAAACCCAGAAGACGTGTGGTTCACTGGTTGTTTTGGATAGTAAATAAAATGACTACATTTGTCTTTGCAACCTGGTTCCTATCACGACCACTTTAAAGAAAATCAGTTTCTCTATGATGAACTATTTCACATCACAGACTCTGAATGACTTTGTTTACATTCCAACAGTTAAATTATACAGGAATTTTGTTATGGGTTATGGATCCTAATCCAGCCTTAATGACTGCTGCAGACCTCTTTAACACACTTTCTTTAAATAAATGATCTAAAGAAACTTTTCAATGAGTTCTTCCCATCCATAGTTCTCAATGGGATTTTAAAACAGTTAATTCCAATTCCACAGTCTGGAGTTTCCCAAGAGCATCCTAGCACAAAGATCATAGATCGAGCT
This sequence comes from Colossoma macropomum, assembly GCF_904425465.1. Taxonomy (NCBI): domain Eukaryota; kingdom Metazoa; phylum Chordata; class Actinopteri; order Characiformes; family Serrasalmidae; genus Colossoma; species Colossoma macropomum. Next base: position 19,695,541 of record NW_023494808.1, read on the forward strand.
TCACACTGAAAACTCTAATAAAAAGATCTCATCACTGAGGTGCTTTCAGGCTCTGATTAGTTTATAAATGCCATAGCTCCTGGTGTTAGATCTTACGACTGGTTGCTTTTGCACCATAAATGTACCCTTTCACTGATCACCGGATACAAAACAACAACTCGCTTTACTCTAAGCTGCTGGAAATAATTTGGTGGAAGAAATGGCTAATTTAAAAACATTTAAAACAATGTTCGGGACACTTTGCCATGCTTTTTTCTTTACTTTACAAAACTGTTTTTGTATAAAAGCAGTGAATTAAAAGCAATACCTCAATCTTAATCACAATAATGTGATTTTGTCACGGCATTGCAAAGGTTTGAATACTCCCGATAAAATTTTTGTTGATTGTCTAAATGAATAATTTAATAACACATCCTCTACAGGGAACCTAAATGTGGCATTTTTCTGCTGATTTTAGTGCAGTTTCAACTTTTTTTGCTGAGTTTAACCTGATGGAAAAAAATAAAACATGAAACATAAAATATGTCACAGGCCATGTTGTATTTTTTCGCTGTTTTATAAAAGTAATCAGCCACTTGAACCTGTGCTTTTCAGCAATTTTACCACAAATCAGGGCCGCTGCACAAAGCCTCTTCTGGCCAATTACTAGAATAGACTATTTGAGCAACATAACAGTCATACACTAATTAGTGAGGTCATGTACTGAAGTTGGATCATCACTTCTGGACCACAAATGCTACCCCAACTCATCCCAAAGCTACTGGATGGAGCTCCATCACTCCAAAGAACACATTCAACTGCTTCACAGCCCAGTGCTGGAGGACTTTTTACCTCTCTTGCCAACAATCGGCATTGGGCATGGTGACCTAGGACGCACCTGGCTACTCCAGAGCATCTGATTATACAAGCTTGTACAGTTGTGTACAAACATTCGGACATGCAGTGTATGTGTGTGTATATTTTTTTACAGTGAGTTTTTTACAACGTGGACCAGCCAATCAGATTTTAGACCCGGAACAATCTCTTTTATAATGTTTAATCGAATTTGCTGTGCCATCAGCTGAATTTCCTCCTCTTCAAACCGTTCCCTGACTGGAATATCCGTTCATTATTTTATGAGTTTCCTCCTTTAAATGAAGAGAAATGGTAGGTCCCTTCAAACACATCAAAAACTGCTGAACTCAAGTGTAGGCGCATAGAAGTTTCACCATTGGCTTCCACAGGCAGCAGCTCTTGGCTCTTCTGTGTGTTTGCCCACTCGGGGGAACTTTGGCATCATGCCAAACGGCCCAAACTTGAATAGAGTTCCCAGCCAGCCCGGATTCTGGTTGTCATGGCTACTTTTCTCCGAGCATCCGGCAATTTATATTCCTTCGCCCTTCTCTGAGCAGTCATTCTTACCCTGTACAATTTCAGTGCTTAAGTTTGCACTGCTCAAGGCTAGATAAGTTGTGTTTGGCTTATAAACGTGATGTTTAATTTGTCCTGAGTGTTTCAGGCTTCTACAGAAGGCTTTACTGAGGTCAACTCAAGTTTCTATTTCATTTTTGTTAATGGTTGCCAGGGGAATCCATCAAACATTTGCAAAGAATACATATTGAAGTATTAAAATGACCAGGTTTGTAGACACAGTGGCTGTTTTATACACAGAAACTACTTTTGGCTTTCATATAATGTGAGTAATAGCACAATTGAAATTCATTTGACATTGCAAATCCCATTCATTGCAGTAGTTTCAGTAGTTCTTCAGTTGATTTGAATGCACACTAGAACCTTAATCAGTTTAACAGATTCTTCTGTCAGGTTTAATGTGCTAATGTTGATGATATGCATTTTTAACCTCTAAAACTCTAAGGGCTCATATATGGTCATTACTTTCAAGATTGGTGTTAAGATTAATAACTGGATAATAAGCCTCTATTTTAAAGGGCTAAAGCTGAATACCACTTCAAAATGACCCTTACATCCAATAACAACCCCCATCTACCACCCCCTTTGTGCAGACTTTGGATAAAGGGGCCCCATGTGGGTCCCCCAAGCAGTGACGTCATCGAAGTGACCCGAAATGGGACAGTGGGTGCACACACACACTTTTGTTTAGTTTTGCAGGACTGGCTTGCCCCCCTTTCCATTCACTTGACTAAAGCACCAGCTGCCCAGACTCTGCAAAACTCAATAAAATGGGTAAGTTTTTTTTTATATATTTGCACATCTAATACAAAGTTCCTTCCTCTTTAATCAAATGGCTCCCCATAACCAAAGATTTATGAAAAGAAAAGGAAATTAGAATTGACTATATTTGTATTTTTTGGCTACTTGTCTGCATTACTGAGGTTTGCTCCTGTAGGCTGCATTCCTTCCACTGAAGTGTTTTGGTTAGGCTGGATAATTCGACAAAATCGTTTGATAGGATTAAAGGTCAATGTAAATGGATTGCCTGTTGCATTTGTATGGTCTTTTCAACTTGTGTAGCATGTTAGCTAAGCCTCTTTCCCACGGGTTTTGTCTTTCATGTCATTGTCACAGGACTGACAACAGTATCAGTTTTATATGGATATAAATACAGTTTCCAAACTTTTTTTCTGATGCAAGATAAATATCTCACCCTTACATCTTTGTAAAATTAACTGTTTAGCACAAAAGTAAAAGTATGTCCCAGTGTCTGCCTTCAAAGACTTTATTTGGCTGGTCTTGACATTTTTTGTGATTTCCACCTCATTTTTTAAAATTTTGCTCAGCTAAGTGGAATATTTGTGCTTCCACTTAAAGCAATAGTTCAGCAAAGAAGATCAAATTCACACAATTTTCCCCTTACCCCCAATGTAGTCCATCAGCCAATGCATGTTTGGTGTATAAAATTTCTTCTTTAATTTTGCATTGGAACCACAAGGCTAAAGTAGCTGAGTAACAAAAGCTAGCCTGCCAATCATCGCTGTGCACAGTGCAAGCCTAAATAGTCACAAATTTGCCTCAAAAGTAATGTCACATAAAATAGCTTGCATGTGTGGTCTCTAAAATGGACAAAAGTATGAAATTCAGGCTTTAAGATAATAACTATCACTGCATTTAGCTGCATGACTTCCAGTGTCACAAACCACATAAGCAAGTCTGAGATTACTTAACACAATGTGGTTTAAGACAAGTGAATGGTAGGCATACATTTTGCCTGATGCTAACTGGTGGGGTATTCCATTACTTGTTAGCTACAATAGCTTCGTAGCTTCAGTGCAAAACTAAAGAAACAAACTTGTCTTAGCTCAAGGGTGGTGAACTCCAGTTCAGGACAGCACACTTCAGTGATTTTCCTACTCAAACACACCTGATTCAAATCAGCAGCTAATTGCCAAGTTTAGTAGGAGAGTTAGATTAGGAAAATCACCAAGCTGTGTTGGACCCTGACCCTCTAGGACCACAGTTTCGCCACCCCTGTCTTTGTAGTACAGATTTGTAGTAAGGGGGAAATTGGGTTTTGTTTTGGGGTTAGGATGAGGGTTAAGATTACAATTGAATGGTTATAATTTTTTTGCAAAAGTATTGCTTTAATGTGCTAACCACATCATTAGACCAAGGTAGGAGTAAGTGTGTAGGTGTGTATCTTGGTGTGCATTTTTATGTGCGCTGGCCTTAACTCTACATTAAATGAAGTGAAATTATTGGAAAGAATTTTTGCACCATTTGTCCTCCTTGGTCTTTGGAATGCTAGTTTTCTCACCACCTGTCCTCCGCCAGCAGTCTGCTGAGGCTTGACGGCTTTTGGCCACACTCATCTGACGCTAGCTGCTTTGAGGATGGATCTCACATGACCAGTCTCAGTTTAGAATGCCTTAAAGCTATGACCAAATGTATAACATGCAAATATACAAATGTAGCTGATCAACCAAAACATGTTTGGTGTCTGAAATTTGTTTATTCAGTTTTGCTTTTAAGCTACAAGGCTAATGTAGCTAACAGGCAAAAGAAGCCTATAGCTACAAGGTTAGCATCGTCCAAACTACATACTTAAATCATCACACGCTTGCCTTAAATTGTTTCGAGTTAAGTAATCTAAGATTGCCTTGCGCATGTGGTTTTTGAGAATGTTATCTAGAAAAATGGACTACAGTATAGTAAAATTCTGATTTTAAGACGGCTGCTGCTACTAACAGGAATGTGCGCTCTTAAAAAACATGGTTCTTCTAGGTTTCTTTAGTAAAGAGAATGGTTCTAAAAATGAAAATGGTTCTATATGGCACCAAAAAGTGTTCTTCTATTGTTACAAGCTTTGTTGTAAATGGTTCTATATAGAACACCTGGTTCTAATTAGAACCATTTCCTTTACTAAAGAACCCTTAAAGAACTTTTAAATCTTTTAAAAGAGTGAAAATAAAGCAGATGTGTGATGATTGAGGCATGCATAATGCTAACCTGATACCTAGGCTTCATTATTTGTTAGCCACATTAAGCTCATAGCTCCAGTGCAAAACTACAGAGGCCCAAACGTTGCCTGAGAAACACATTTGGGCCAAGCATGGTTGCAGGTGATGTTCTTTTAGACATATTAAGGAATGTCAAATCTAGACTCCTGCACGTTAACCATGTGGGTCAAGCATCCAGATTTGGGCTGCTGCCAAATTGGATTATGGCCTGAAATCTCCAATGAGATCTACGTCTACTCCATGTCCAAGTGTTAAGACAGGGGTCTGTCCTGATTTGGGGTTTTACCTAAGTTGGATTAGCCCCATAGGCTTGTTTAATTTTATCACGATAGCTGGCTTGAACTTACTTATCATGAGCTGTGATAAAGCCTGTAAAGCTTCTTCTGTGGTTTGTAATGTGAAGAGAATCTACAGTATTTGAATGTTCACTTGCTTTGTTATAGCTTGGATCCATGAAGTCAAGTATGATCTGTCTTTTTTTTCTCTTTATAATACTACAGATGAGGTTTGTTGAGATACAAACATGTCTTAAAACACTTGCCTTGAACCATGTAGAGTTATTACATAATCTCTAATTGTCTTACTTATGTGGTTTCTGACACTGTATTATATATGGACAAAATAACTTACATAGCTAATAATAGCCGCAGACATTTTGAAGCCTGAATTTTATACAGATGATGGTGAGATATAAGCGTCCACTGTTTGTTGCCTACTTGTACAAAACTGGGAGAAAAAATGTAAACTTTGGACATCAAGCATGGTTTAGTTTATTGACATTTGGGGTAAATGGGAAAATTGTGTCAATTAGATTTTTCACCAAACAATCAGTCTAAGCATTCCCCCTTTTTTCCATCACTCGTTTGCCTCTTTTTTCTCTCCTGTGGAAAAACTGACCTAAATTGTTTAGTAGTTTGCTTGTTTGTGCTGTGTGGGAAGGAACGTAAATTATAAGGAAAGTAATTTATAAGTGGCATTTAAGTGCTTCAAATGTCAATACTAGTTTTATACCAATGTTCTAAGGAAAAAAGCAGTTCAACTTACATTTAAAAGAAGAAGACAATGACCTTTTCCCACCAACATCAGCTTGGCATCAGCTTTCTTATTCTGGTTAGGATTAGGAGAACCTGACGTCTTTTGTAATGTTTGAAGTCAAAGAGAATTTTTTTTTCTTTCAATAAGAAAGAAAATGCCTGCAAAGGTTTTGTCCACATGCATCAGCTTTTTGCTACTTTGGGTAAATTTTGCTTCATGTTTAACAAAATACCTTGCTTGTTAAAAGCACAGGCTGAAAATCTTTTGGCCCAGAGGAGGTTTAACCACCTGGACGTTTTGAGTGCTGACATAACAATAGAAGGATAAAATGGTTCTTGTTCATGAATGTTCATGGTTCTGTATTGAACCATTGTCTTTACTAAAGAACCTATATTTTTTAACAGTGTAGAGAAACTTACAGAGTCAGAACTGTTCACAGGGGTGGTGAGAGGAGCTCTCTCAGAAAGTGAATACATGAAATAATTATAAAAACGCTGCCTGACACATTGTTTTGTGATTGTTTTGTGATAAAGTTTCAGCTTAAAATGTATTTGAATCCATTTATTTTAACCCATTCATGGTGGATAGGCACATGCAGGGTGGTGTAAGGCAAAATAGTCCCCAAAGGAAACTTATTGTTTTGAATTTATGACTAGTTTACATCAACAACATTACATATAAAACCTCAGAAAACACATGTAGGTTCACTGGTGGGTTTGGATAGTAAAGAAAATTGCTATATATGTGTTGTAGACTTTGTGACCCCTGATTTGTATCACCACCACTGTAAAGAAATCTGAGTGTGTAAGTTTCTCTACATTGAACCACTCTTTACATCTCAAGTGCTAAATTTTTCAGAAATTTAGAAAAATTGGTGGAATTCCCCTTTAATATGTCACTGCAAACTGACCGAGGAAACATGCTCAACATTTTGAAAAGCTGTGTTTCCCCAAACTTTTGACAGCCATTGCCAGTTGTAGTGGCAATAAAAGACCCATTCACTTTCCATTTACCTCCTTTACCACCTCTAGCAGCGTCAGTTACTTAGCAACAGCTGGCCCACCTGCCCCCTCCTAATGTTCCCTCACACACTGCCTTCACCTCGACTCGCTCTCTGGCATTAAACAGAGACTGAATCATGATGGCTGGAAAGAATGCAGCTCTGCCAGCCATGTTTTTGAATGTTATCTTCTGTATGCTGCTTGCCAAAAGTGTTACTACAGGAACATTCAAACGGTGTGGTGCTATAAAGCAGAAGCCTGATCCAGTTGTTTTTCAGGCCTGCTAGGCTGCGGACATATAGCTGACCACTAGGGGGTCTGGAGAAACACTGATGCATATTGTGGCACAATTCCCAGTCATTCTTATACGGAGCTGTTTTTAAACCTGAAGTCTTTTGGACGGCACCATGCTGCCACAAAATGCAGTTGTTATCACATTAAACATGATTACTGTATATACGAGCTGTGCGCAGTGACCAGTATGCAGGATAGTGCCCTGGCTCACAGTTATCATTTTATGTGGACAATCAATCAAGTCTTGGCTGGTATTTTGGGTTATCATGGAGTACTATGAAGTTTATGCTACTGATATTCTATCATATAGATCAGTGTTCCCCGACTCTGGTCCTGGAGGCCCAATGCCCTGCACTTTTTAGTGTTTCTCTGCTCCCAACACACCTGATCCAACTGATCAGCTCATTAACACCCCATTATTGAGCTGAAGTAGGTGTGTCAAAGCAGGAAAAGCACTTAAATGTGCAGGGCAGTGGGCCTCTAGGGCCAAGGTTGAGACGTCTACCTTGTTTTGATAAAATACTTGGTGAAAAGGATTAATTTGACCAAAAATGAAAATTGACTAATTCTATAGAGCATGAGATCTGGAGCCCAATAGCCACAATTAGCATTACAATGATACTAAACTTTGTCTCAGACCTCATCATTTAATAATTTTTCACTACTTTCCTTGTAGTTTCTGACACTGTAGAAGACACCTGATAGTCTTGTTTGGTTTTGTATTTAATAACTGTGGCAGCCATGTAGATACCTTTGAAATTGATGCTTAATAATATAGAGGTGGATGATATTTTAGCATTATCGTGATAATTTTGCTCAGTACCCTTTTCTGAGCATAATGTAGATATCATCAGTAGTTAAAGATCACCAAATTAACTACATGGTAACTACATCACAAAGACAGCAATCATGTTTAAGTGGATTTAGAGTAGCACTGTATGTAAAATGTTAAATAATAATCATTGAATTCATAGTTTTAATGGCAGTTTATAAATGTGCCACTACTCATGCTTTTTGTATTGTGAAATATAAATAATAAATAATATTAATATAATACTTCTTTTTACTTTCTGCTTTTAGAATTGAATTATATTACTTGACATCACTGTGTTTTAAGTGATTCTGTGATGAATTTGATTCATAATTTGCATCATGCTTATTGTTATTAACTTTGGCTACTTGTTAGCAAAATTAGCCTCATGGACCTGGTGCAAATCCAAAGAACCCAAATATGAATTTAGAACCAACGGGGAAAAAACCACAGAAACGTAGTAATTAGTCGAACTATTCCTCTAAAAAGAAGGATACTGGTGGGAAGAGATGGTCCTTTGGCATAAAAGATCTGCAGTCTCAGTGCTGAATGGTGTGGTCCATTTCCCTGTACAGAGTGAGCTAACCTTTGTCCAACTGAGCTGTAAACTGTGGAGTTCTGTACATGTGCACTGAAGCATTCAAGGAACGCTTCATTTGTTTGCTAATTGTTTTCTCTGGGCCGCTGTTTAAACTGATTAATTACTGCCCATGTACCAGATTGAGAAAAAGCATATTGTTCTACATGCACTTTCGCTAAGAAAGGCTTAGGATTATATTGAACACGTTCTCAGTACTCACATACATTTTGTCTTTTGCTATTGCATGAGTCTCAGCAAAGCAGTAATTAAAAACAGATGATGTTACCTCATAATTTGCATGCCATCGTGTGTCGTTTGTTATGAAAAATCTGTCTCAGTATCTAATGTGACATCACAACTGACAAAACAGCTGGTCACAGTCCAGGGGCCGTATAACAAAGACTTCCTATTCAAGGTCAAGATAATATATTTCACAAATTACAGAAATAAACCCTGTCTTAATATAGGAAACATATATTATCTTACAGCATCTTATTTTAAGTTAGGAAACCTTAAACTCCTTGATTGAGGTCAATAATCAACTGTTATGTCTGTTATCAAGCAACCGGCGATATGCAGACAGCTGAAACAGATGCCATGTCTGAAATGGTCCCCTAATCAGTATACCCTACATTCGAGAACTCTATAACAAGGATCAGAGTTTGTGGTAGTAGTAAACAACTTCAGACACTAACATTATATAGATTTGCTCATTACTTACAAATAACGCAGTGTATTATAGATATACTCTATCCGCTAGGGTACATTGGTTGTACACTACTCATTGTGGTGTGTTCTGGGATTGTTTGAGTGCACTGGATCTTCTGCACTACATTTTCGGACTTCTCTACAAAATTGCAGAAACCCCAAAATAGTGCACTATATAATGAACAAAACACAGTTTCAGGCATAGCTATAAAACATGTAATCAAAAATAACGTAAAGAATGGTAAATAGCTAGACAGCTGCCAATGTATAAACATGTCAAAACAAAACTAAAGTGTGATTAACTGGAAGTTTGAAAAAGTTATTAAAAGTTTATTAAAGGTTGAGTACATCCTGCTGTTTAACATGGTGTCGTCGATCCCAGTTTCAGTTTCCATTTCCCAAAGCTTTAGCTGCCTTGTTAGCCGCGCTATTGTGATTTCTAAATAAGCACGCATTCAACTCTTCTCATTATTCACCACCATCACTGCAGGGTTTTATTAGACAATTATTCACCAACATTAACACATGCAGGTAATAAGAAGGAATGGTGGAAAACATGTCTTTGGTGTCTGGAAACTTTTTAAGCTGCAGATTTAGGGAAAAAACATCACAAACCATCGTAAAACCAACATTTTGCAATATGTATAAATATAATGCATTAGGCCAGTTATAGTGAATTTGGTATGCTAAAATGGCAAACATTAGAAATGAAAAGTTAAAACAGAAGTTAGGACACAGCTGGAGTTGTTCTAAAGTTAGGTCAGTATTTAGGAAACTTAGTCTAGTCTAGGATGTTTCTGTAACAGTGTTGTCTTATCTGGAGTTAGGATAATAATATGAAGTTAGGAACTGTTGTTCTGTAATAGCTACTGTTGCCATGGTGACTAAACAGATAAGATTAGAGTTAGGATGTTTCTGTCATACACCCCCTGATGCAGATTCATTTATCTTGTTTGATTGACATGCTCAGTTTCCTTTTCAGCAACAATGAATGGGATTTACTGGCATATCTGCAAAGGTACATATTGTAATCAAGGCTTCATTGCACACAATGCAGGATGTCATACTTTGCATAAGACTGCAACGCTGGAATATTTAAGGATGTGGACACGCCCACTCTTCTGATGTCATAACGAGCTCTCCAGACCCAGCAAATCTGGGCCAAAGGATTATAGGCTAACGGGGAGGGATTTAAACCCGACAACAAAGATAATTTAGAGAGGAGGCACAGAGGAGTCAGAAAAGAGAAAGATTCACGGCCTCCCTCACTTTTCACGGCAGTTCTGTTCGTGTCTTTTGAAGAGAGAAATAGATTGCACCTTGTTGCGGGAATATGAGGTCAATCATGTCTGTTGACCCTGTGTGAGTGTGCTCGTGGGCGCATGTGTGTGAAGCACAGAAGCTTTTCCATCAAGTCCAGTGAAAGGCAGCTGAATGCATCCAACTGCAAATTCTGTGCTGCTAATGGGAACTTCAGGGATGTAGTAGTACTACTGTCTTTTTAACAGCATTAGAACATGTTACTGAAAGAATAAAGTTACATAACAATCAGTAGAACTAATTCGATTGCTGTAAATGGAACTTCCAATATCACTGCAACTCTGATGTAAATTTCTCATACACGCAAAATAAAAATGCTAAAAAACAAGAGATTTAGAAAGGGGTTTAAAGCACCTTCACGTAATGTAAAAGTTCAATTAAAAGTCTTAATTACAATCATACATCCAAGCCAAAAAACCTTTATAGACTTTTATTTGTAGTGTGTAAATGGATGAGGTATAACTTGTATAGACAAATGCTGTTCTTTCTTTAGTCTTTCTGAAATAATACTCAGATTTTTACTAATGGGCCAAAAGAAGGGTGGATTCATTGCGATACACAAATGGTACTTGTGAGAGCCAGTGATTGGGGTGTTTGGGGATAAGGGGAGTTTGGCCCCCTGGCGTGTTGCCCATGTTCTAGTTCACCCATCCTTTCTTTGTGTGTTTGTCACCCCCTGTTCGCTCCAGGCTTGGGCCCCCCCCTTCAAATGATGCGGCTTACTAAACAAAAACAAAAGCGTCCGAGGAATCCCATGAGCAGCTGAGAGAGTGTGTGTGTGTGTGTGTTTGTGAGAGAGAGTGCGAGGAAGAGAAAAGGAAAGTGTATTGAACCAAACTCAGGGAAAGCAGCTTTATACTTGCCCACTCCAAAACCTCTCTTAGTTACTAAGCCTACGATTACATGTAGCTTCCAGTCACTGAGGACACTTCTCTTAGCCATACTTCAAGCTAACAAATAAATTTCCTAGGCAATAAGAGTACCACCTTTGTGCGGTCAGCTGTAGTGTGACTCTAGTTCTCAGTAGGCTTTGCCATAGCATTAATATATTTTTATACAGTCATATGCAAAGGTCCTATCAGTCCTGGTTAAATGACATGTTTTGTTGATTTTCTAAGTGCAAATGAGTGAACATGTCCTCTATAGAGAATTTTAGTGAACAATTTCTATTTATTTGTTTAATATATTGGAAAAAATAAAATATTATTGCACAGGCCACATTTTATGTGTTATTGTGTAGTTGTGAATTAAAATGTGCAGAAATGTGTTGTCTGTAGAGGATGTGAACTTATTTTCAATTAACAAAACTATCTGGACTCTCTGGACTGGAATTTTGCTTTGTTTTGGCTTCCACATTTAGTTAAATTAGCATTCTGGTAGTAAAAGTTACACTGATTTCAGTGGAAATCTCTCCAAAACATAGAAGTTTTACAGACTTTCATTGCGAAAAAAAAGACTTTAGTGAACTTTGGTGTATTCCGATACACAAATTAACACTGTCAACCAATAGCACTGCTTTGGCTGTGCTGACATCTGCAGGGGTCGTTCTTCATATAACAACACTGAAGATGTAGGAGATGTTAATTATGACATTCTCAATCCCAACTATAAATTAATGCATAATGATAAGTGGCATGGTATGGTTTTACTATTTATGGTTGCTGAGTTAACTAGCTTGCTAGAAACCACCTTGGACATGTTCCCCATTCTCGCCGCAATATCACTAGCCACAGCTGCTAAGTTGTTGATAAATTGCTACTTGCACCAAAATGATATTTTATTGCTTTTTTCCAGTTTCACTTTGGTCACACCTAATTTGCAATGAGATACAAACTACTAATGGTGTGGCTAGTCTAGTGTGACTGTAGATTAAGACTGTTTGCTAGTGTATAAATGTAAATGTACTCTTAGTCGGAATGCACCAATATGGGAACTGTGGGCTGATGCCAATATGCCATATTTTTCACATTCATATTTGATGATGTCAGCACAGATGCCAGTACAAAAACATTTATAAAATATAGAAATTGGAACTGGAACCACCTGGCCAGCCCAGCTTCACCTAAACGTCCTGCTCTTCTGCAATACAATTAATGTGTCATCAAATATTGGTTTGAAGTATCAGCCAAATCCAAACATCTATCCTATGCTGTTATTTTTACAGCAAATACCTGCTGACACTGATATGATCCCGATATAATTGTGCATCCCTAAATACCAGCCCTCAGTCTTTGGCTTTCTTGACGCTCACCTCAAGTCACAAGGCCTGTGCTACTGATGGATTTTAGTTAGGGCGTCCCAAAGGACACCCAAATCCAGTGTTGAAAATGGGGTAGTGGGATTACCTAAATCCAACAGCAGATAGAGCTCCTGTTGAGGCGTCACCACGGTGATGTAGTTACTGATAGCTGAGGTTGGGGTGGGGTTATGAGGGGGGCGGGGCACAAGAGGGCATGCAGAGTCTTAAGTGGGTCACTGTGGCAGTCTGTTGCCCGTTTGTTCCCTGTTTTGTCAAAACAAAGAGTATGTCCAGAGTTCAGGATTTACGTCAGCCCCCCATCTCTGACAGACTTTTAATAGCTTCTCAGATTATGCTGAGTGGATGGGTTAGGACATGCTGTAGTTTCATGTCTGCTAGCCAAAACTGTCTTTTTTTTTGGAGGGAAATGCAGCGCATTAAAACCTCCAGAATTAGCCTGGATTTACATGTTCATATTGTAGTGGACATCCCTTGTGGGCATGTGTATTTCTTGATACAGGGCAGTTGAGTACAACTAAAATAGGAATTATTTTGTTGTCTGCTTTTGCTTATAATGTCACATCATGATATGTACATGTAGTTTTGTGAACAATGCTTGTTTGTGGTAGCTTTCACACTAACACGTTGCTAACACACAGGACAACACTTATTCATCTTAACAGAAATGAGTGTACACATTTCATACATGGACATGACCAGATGTAGCCATAGCAACCCCCGTCAGACCACAAAACACCAGAGTTAAATCAAAGCCAAGTTCATAGGGCAGCACTAGTGTCACAACATTTACACGCAGTGGCCCCCGCGACAACGACCCCCTTGTGACCTTGTCTAGTGTAGCGTTCCCATGGCAACAGGGTCATGCGTCCTAACCCATAAGACAGAATCCCAGACTGTGTATGTAAGCTAGTGGCGAATGAATGAAGTTGGTGACTTTTTATTGTGAACCCAGTTCTTAGAAAGCATTAAGACAGTGGTTCCCAGTCTACATCTAGGGCAGCGGTCAACAACCCAAATGTTAAGCCATTTTGTCCTTTCAACAAAAATCAAACCACCCTGGGAACCACATTTTATGTCCATCTTAATGAGGTAATGTTCTTCCATCTTGACTAAAAATATGTCTTAATATGTACCAGTTAATGTCCTAGTATAGACTAAAACATATTATATAAACAAAAACACAGACTTGCTTTGCTTTGCTTAAAGCTTTAGATTAGCTATAACCACTTTTCTCGCATCTCCGGCAGGAAACCTTTCCTGAAAAGTAGAATAGTTTCTTAACATTTGATTTTTTATGAGGCTGAAGTCAGCTTCTCATCGGCCAGCTTCTTGTTCTAATTTTCCCGTCCACCTTAAATGGACCTGAGGTGCTAGAATGCAACTACTGCACCTTTTAAGGTGGAACGTTACAATTTGAACAAGAAGCTGGCCAATGAACAAGTAGCTGATAGCTACTAGCTAGGTGAGATCGTTATCTGTGTTGCTATGGTGGCCAGCAGTCTGTGTGCCAATCTTCAGGGTTAAAAGGTTGGAGAATTAGCAGTTATACATTAACTTCAGTGTTTAAAACCATGTATTGTTAAAACTGTGTTAGAACAGTCAGCAGGGGATTATTTTATTTTTACTTAAAAATCTAAATTTTGTGGAGCCACAAAAGGACACAAAAAAAACCCCGCATGCGGCTCCGGAGCCGACCCCTAGTCTAGGGAAACCCTTGTGTTACCCTTTTTTTTTGGCCACTGGCTTCAATTATAAATGTGTAATTTATATAAATAAGGTTTTCTGTTCTTCTCCAAGCACAGGGAAACGCATTAAATGATTTTCTGTGGCAATCGATTGTATGCTACAGATTCAGCAGACAGAGATTAGGCTGAAAAGCACTGTTTTACTCATGAAAGCCTTGTTACAGTTGTATGCAAAAGTTTGAACACCCCAGTAAAGTGAAAATAAGTTATAAATAAACACATCCTCTACAGGGAACACACTCAAATATGGCATTTCTCTGCATTTTTTAGTGCACAATTTCTATTTATTTGCTAAGCTTAACATATTAGGAAAAAAGGCATACAGCACAAAATGTTCCATAACCTTGTAAAGGCCACATTTTTTATGTTAAAATCAGCAAATAACAGTAGTTAATTGTGCATTAAAATGTGCAGGAGTGTGTTCTCTGTAGAGGATGTGTTAACTTACTTTCACTTAGAAAATCAACAAAACGTCATTTGACCAGGGGTGCCTAAACTTTTGTTGTGCTGATGTGAAACGTGTTTTAAAGGAAAACAAAAATGTGCAGATTTAAGGAACTAAACATATTTTCGTATTAGAAACCGAACTGTACAGCCACCATTCATTAGTTTAAATTGTGTTACATTTCTAACGCATCTAGATGAGATCCCTGTTGGGTTGATCAGTGTGCGCGTTTTGCAGTGGCATGCCATCCCTGTTAGTCATCAGGGCTTTGGCTACAAGTAGTCCAAACAGTACCATGGCCTACGTGCCCAGATCCAAGTTTCCATAAAAATAAATTGATAAATGCAAATATCAGATTAGTGGGTAAGTTTGCTGCATTTTTACAACTAGCATTACCATTTACCTTTATCAATTATCATTACTGAAGTTATATTGAAAGTTCTTGAAGCATTCAAGCATGACTTGCCAGTTTGGGCCTTTAAATGGGGCAGGGCCGGGAACTGACTGTGGACTTTAATAGCTTTTCTGTTGTTCTTTATAGGGACTTCAAAAGAGGACCTTGCTGCGTTCTGTATCCCATTTTTTTTCCACATTAACTCAGTTTGGAGCACATGAAAGAGGCGTAATGGCCTCGTTACTGGGGGAGATGTGTCCGTCGTGTCTGTCTGTTCCACATTAACCAAACACAGCCATCAGTATGTCTGAAAATCCAGCTTGTTTGCTTTCTCAACAAACACCCAGAGCTTGGGACAATATTGTTAGAGAACAGACATGTTTATTACCAAAGTACGGTTTTATTAGTTATATGAATCAGTGGTTTGTCCTGGCATGGCCTTCAGATTTGGAGAGAAGTAGACTTCTGGAGCTTTTTTGAAGCTCTACAGCGTTCCATAGCAGAATGTAGGTGAAACGGACTGTGTGTGAGTGAAAGAGCGAGAGAGTGGGCTTTTTCCCCCAGAAGACCTGTTTCTTTCAACAGGTGACCACTTAAGGCATTATAAAAGATTCATAAGTTTGCTATATATAGCATGTGATGAAGACTGTGAGCATTTATAAACCGCTATTCTTGGGTTTGCTCTTCCTGCATTGTGTTGATAGTGACAGTGACCTGACATCAACTAGTCTTTTATAACGGGTTTATTCGGCTCCGTTATTCAAGCAATTCCTAGTTATTGCACATCTTGTGACATGTATGATTTTGTGCTGACACCAAAACAAAATATCATCTCCAGGAAATAAAGAACTACGTACGGCATCTAAATCATGATTAACGTAACAATAAATGATTTAGTCTGAGTCTTATATAACTTATTAATATGACATGTTCCACATGTGCCGGGATTTATAAATTAAAGAATGCCTACACCAATTCACGTATAACTTTGACAGGGCACTTAGACCTATTTATAGAGTATCCTCAGTAGGGCCAAACGAACCCATTACAGAGTTCAATAACTGATTATCCGTTGATTTACCAGCTGCTGACTCTGTTGTTTTAAATGACTACTAGGCCCTGGGGGCCCATAGACTCTTCCTCCATTCAACACCATTAGCCACTTTTATTGTCTGCCATTTTGCAAGCATTATCAGGGCGGTTTGACATTAAGTTCAGCTCATCCCTCTTCAGTTTATACTGGCTTCTACTGACTCTCAGTAATTGCTTATTACCAGTGTCTAGACCTTAGCTTGACCTACTGTCCATGCTAAAGTACAGTTCACAGTGTATCTGCATGGTGAAGGCTAGGGCTGCATGATATGACAAAATACTACCATTGCAATTTAAATTCTACTAAAAATGGGACAAATACCACTTTTTCTTTTCTCAAAATACCACTAAACCACCTAATGAGCTGTTTTGAATTGATGCACTTTTCACTTGAGACGAGCATCTAAAAGTATGCTTCATCACTGTGTGTGCTGTTTCAGGATAGCTTTGTTACAGGACTTTTTATTATAAGCCCAGTACCAACATGCCATCTCTAATTGCTACATATGATTGTCGTACACCATGCAATATATATTAAAACACATGTAAAGATCAGTTTGCATCATGTCGACCAAAATAACTTACTTTTGTTGGATTACATGAACAACATCCTCATCCTCAGAAACAATTATCTGGTGACTGGGTAAAATGCTCACTACACGACTGGTTAAAGGGCTCTTTTGCACATTGCAGCCTCCTGTTATATGAGTATTGCGAAAATCACCAAATTGATATTGGTAAGGCCGATATTGCAGTCCTCATGTATTGTACAGCCTTGGTGTAGGCTTAGTCAGAAAGCCAAATAGAGTTAAGTGTTTTGGAGGAAAGGATTCACAGTAGGAGGGTTTGGGAAGTCCCCGTTATTAAGGTTACCTCAAAGTCCCACCCTTTACTGAAGCAAGAGAGAACAATTCCATGACCTGAAAAAGGATGTGTGTAAAGACTTCTGGGTTTGTAGTGAGAACTTGGCAGGGGGTGGAAATTAGCTAATTATCTCTACCTCTTTCTCAGGATGTATCCGCAAATGGAACAGATTTGCTTCCTTCTATTAGAAAAGATGTGGTTGCTCCCTAGAGTCTGCGGTTTGGTGGTCAACAGGGCACTCGCATGGGAAATTTTAGAGAACTGGAACCTGAGGTCTTTCATGAGCTTTGCTGTAACAGAACCATGTATTACAGGACAAAGAAAGATGATTATTTCCTGTAATGTTCATTAATATAACAAGATTTTATTCCAAGCCCTTTTGGACCAATTCTATTAATCCATTCCTTATTATTCACACAATATAAAGCAAGGGCAGATGGTGCTTTCAAATGGTGTTACAAATATACAAGATTATATGATAATGACAATGTGCATATGATTGTGTCCAAAGGAAGAATATCCCTACATGAGTGTTCATGGTTGTGTGTGTTTATGTGTGTGTATGTACACTAACTGCTGAGGCCTTTTTTTTTCAAATGAGAACAGAAACTGTGCCAGGCACCGCTGTCCCTCAGCTACTAGACAAGGGCTTAATCTGCAATCACGACCCACAAATTTAGAGATTATTCTGGTATGTCACTGCACAACCATCCACGGGATCCTCAGAGGAGACCTGCTTTGTCAAATCAATTCCCATACATCTCATTGGCCCCTGATTCGCGGAGGTCCCTCCTCCATCTCAAACAGAAAGGGGTGGTTCCTTTGGTGCATCTGATTTATCAAAATAGGTCCATACTGAGTGAAAAGCACTGGTATCTGGTATCTGCTTTGTAATACAACTCTATATCTGTTACAGGTTGGCAAAACGAACTGGAATTTATATCACAATATTTTCCGATTCCATGATGGCACTATGATGTACAAAGGTTACATACAAATTAAATTGTATAAGCGCTGCAAAGTTAATGTGATACAAGATCTTTTTGACCTAATACAACCAAACAAGGTGAAAAATTTGATGAGCGTGATACGTGATGCACAAGCCCATTCAGAAAAAACTGGAATTTTTCCAGTCAATTTACATTCAATGAAAGCAATTAAATTCTATGGCAGTGGTTTTCAACCTGTTTTCAGCCTGTGACTAGGCTGTGGTGGTACTGCTAGGGGGCCACTGACAGTTATATTTTTTTTTTACCCAACAATTTTAACCTTTTCAACTCCTTGAGACCACCGGTGGTTCCGAAACGCACTTCGTTATATTCTTCATAACTTTCATTTTTCATAAGCTACGTTCAAAAGGTGGGTGTGATATGAGAGCTGTAACTGTCTTCTTTCCAGTCAAATAGATGGGTAATGCAATTTTAAACCCTTATCATAGAAGAAGCTGAACTCAATTTCTTTGCCTACTGAAAGTTGACCCATTTTTCCACAAATCTGGGCTATAAACTATAAACAGATGGTGTCTCTTCAGTGATCTGCTCTGTAAAAATTATTTTTATAAAGTATTACAAAGAGCGTCTAAGATTTTTGGCTTTCAGCAGTAAATTGTAAGCATATAGTAACGTGTATGATCATAAAACACGTTCTGTTAATTTCAGAAGAGCTTTTAAACAATAAATAAATAAATAAAATTTACATTTATTTCATGCAGTTACTGAATAATTTGCCTTACGATTTGGTCATGTAAATTCAGATGGAAAAACCAAAATATACCCTGGAGAATGAGAGGTTAATAATGATACACATTACTGACGTTTGTATGGAATTCATCCATCATAGATAAATGACTATGAATGTCCTCAGAGTTGAAAATCATATTGAACCTGAAAATATTTAAATTGTTATGCTCCTTGCGCACATCTGCATGTAAGCTGCATGCATGAAGCAACATTAATATATTAACTGTTAATGTGAACACAAGGCACATATTCAGGCACTCCTTATTTCTACTATATCGAAAAATATACAGCATCAACACACCAACACAGTGTATAGACAGAGTCTAATTTTGAAATTTTGCACATCATCACACCCCTACACTCTTCAAGGGTTCGTTAGTAAAGACAGTGGTTCTATATAGAACCGTGAACACTCAAAGAACCGTTTGCATGCTTAAAGAGTGCTTTGCACTTGCATGGTGAAGAGTTCTATATAGCACCAAAAAGGGCTCTTCTATAGTTTTGATGTCAAGCTTGTAACAATAGAAGAACCCTTTTTGGTGCTATATAGAACCATTTTCAAAAAGGTTCTATTTGGGACCACAGGCCCTATACAACACATTCTTCATCAATCTGAAGAACCATTTTACCATGCAAAGAACCCTTTAAGCGTCAAATTTTACTTTTAAACCTGCAAAAGCGGACACTTTTCTTCCAGCTGAGACCATTTAGGAGGAAAAACTTTAATAATCACACAGGCTAAAGCAAAGTATTCATCTCATCCTCAAATGAGCTGTGAAATGCAACAGACAACTCTGCATGCGCCTATAAACAACACACATCACTAAATATATGCAGTGTTTTTTGCCTCTCCAGTAAAGTCACTTTTTTGGAGATCTGAGTTTTTGTGCCAACAGTTACAGTTCACAGCGTTTAACAGGATTTAATTAATACATATAGCCTTTAGTTGTCTATTTGCACACACTAAATTGCTTTACTGCTCTCATAGATGTAGTCGTCATCCCCTTTAAACACGTCCCAGTAACAGCACTTGCAGCTGGTACTGTGTTTAAAGCCTTTTTGTATACGAAAGGATCTATGAAACAAAATGATTAAGATTTATTACTGTGTTTTAAAAAAGGCTTAACTCCTAAGCACTTCTCTCTCTACCCTGCATCTGACCCAAGAATGGAATAATGCGTTAGTGCTGACCTGAGATCAATGCTGTCCATCCCAAACATAAACTTGGTATTACAGTCTAATGGCTAGTAACAGATTCAGGGTCAGTGTTGTGTACAACCATGAAAGCACGGCCTCCTCCTGTCTAGACTGCCTGAGCCTGGTGAAATATGGGCTCACGTACTCTCTCAGAGCCTATCAGGCACCTTAAATGGTAATGATGATGTTGAGGGATTCGGTGAGGTCTTTTTTTTCGTTCTGGACAGTTGTGCTCAGATGTACGCCTGAGTACGGCTTGATGCATCTGAGGCAGCATAAGGCCACGTGCATGAGATTTAATACTATTTAAGAGGATTCGAGGCAGATGGCATCCTTTTGTTTGAGTGTGGGTTTTATTATTAGAGAACAGAGGTGCGCTGAAGTGAGGACAGAAATGCCGTTCTAGTTTGTTTTGCAAATGGCACATACCGCTGGAAATATTTGGACATGACACAAACTCTCACGAATGCATCTCCTTTCCAAGACTTTCTCTCCAGTCGTTCAGTCATGAAGAGTCACTTCTAGTTTTCTTCCCACTAGACTGTGCACATTTACCCTAAAGCCTGACATCTCAGTATGTAGTTCCTCTCCTTTTAGACAGAAAAGCCTAATGGCTCTCTATTTTTAAACATTTTACAACATGCTTAAAAACTTAAAAGCCATGTGTGTTTGAGACTAGTTTAACAATTAGTCTTACCTGTTTGGTTACCAGCCTCTTATTAAATATGTAATAACCAAGTCTCCCCCTGGGTCATTACACAGCATTCAATATTAAATACCAGGTTTCATTCTCACTATTGCTTTTAATAGTTGTTCAAAATCCAGTGGAACCCTCTTGGGTTTAGAACCATTTTTCAGACAAGAACCATTTAATCATGCAAAAAACTATTTCTAGGTTCAAGTGTTCACAGTTCTGTGTATAACCTTTGTCTGTACTAAAGAACCACTGAAGAACCACTTTTTAAGGGTGAATTGTGAGGAGTGAGACATGTATACAGAGAAGAGAGAGAGAGAGACGAATAGACAGAAGAGAGGTAGACTGAGGCAGAGAGACGTGTATAGAGGAGAGTGAGAAAAGCAGAGAGAGAAGAGATAGAGAGACGCATATTCAGAGAAGGAGAGAGAGAGAGACGAATAGACAGAAGAGACGTGTATAGAGAGGAGAGAGAAGAGATAGAGAGACGCATATACAGGGAAGGAGAGATAGAGGAGAGAGAGACGCATAAACAGAGAAGGGGAGAGAGAGATACGCGTATACAGAGAAGGAGAGAGAGACGCGTCTACAGAGAAGGGGGGAGAGAGAGAGGGAGAGAGACGGGTACAGAGAAGGAGAGAGAGAGAGAGAGAGAGAGAGAGAGAGAGAGAGAGAGACGCGAATCCACCGAGCAGGAGAAAGTATTCTTGGAAAGGAATTCCAAATGGATGGGATGAAACCAGCCATGGAGTCGACGGCCGAGGAGAACCCTGATGAGAGGGAAGAGAGCAAAGGTACCTTCAGTCTGTTTTAACGGTTTTTAACGGTTCCGCTCCGTTTTCGTCGTCGCTCTTTGTAACGGTCCTTCGGCGCGCGACGGCTTCGATTCCCGCGTCACAAAAGCCCGCGCGCCCTTCGACGATGTGCTTCATTTTGGCGCGTTTTGTCGACTGAAGATTCGACGCGTTTCTCATCTCAGTTACTCAGTTATGATCAGTTTACCTGGGCTCGGTTCATCTGTCAGAGAAATGCGTTAAAACGCTCGGTTTATTTTATTCAGCATGTGTGAAAATCACCCTGCCTGTCAGCGCTGTAAGTGGGGCTGATTTGTCTAAAGGATGTATCCAAGGATACTGATGTTTTCTCCATCAGATGAAGCCATTCAGACGATTTAAATCGCGTCGACGTTAATGAGGTTGGACCCGTGATAAAGAGAAATGTTTCTCTGTGGAGCTGCTCGTTGTTCTTTGAGGCTTGGCTCTGTGGTGTCGCATTTTACTGGAGGTGGTGTTTACATTGTGAAGTGTTGGAGGCTCCTGCTAAATCGCTTCTCCTCTCAGCGGTCTATTGTTATGCTGTGGCTGGATTAAAGCGGGATAACCTGAGATTTACACTGGCTGTGTGTTGGTCGACGCGCTCTTTCATAATCTAGTGACACCTATACTGACCGAATTACCCACCATAAACATGTAGGCGTCGAGATTTTGATGAAAATGATAGTTGTTCATCTTGTCAAGCTAAAACAAAATGCCTTGACTGAACACGTCCATAACAGAAAGGAGAATTTCTGTATGTGTCTCTCTCTCTCTCTGTCTCTCTCTCTGAGTGTGTGTGTGGGTGTATGTATAGGGTGTGGATGTATGTGTTAAGTGTCTTTTGAGATTGATATTTCTAATATTTATGGGCTGAATTTTGATCAGGATAATAGTGAAGAAAGCTGCAGGAACATTTGTTTGTGTGTTTGTTTACTTGAACTGATGCAATGGCATACATCACAACCTTATGGTCTCAAGAGCACTGGAGTATCCCTGCCCCTTCACCTCCAGCCTCTATTAATTCTACTTGAGCGGTTTGGTTCAATACTGAACATATTAGTCCCTCTTTTGTTACTCGTTCAAGTCCACTGTGCTGAGAAACAGATATGAAACGGCCATTGTGAGGGATTCTCTCGAGTGTTTCCCAGGCATAATGGACAGATGAACGGTGGTAAATGGGCTGCTCCTCAGCCTCACCCTTCAGTTAACACTATCACTTACAGTGCGGCCCTCAACAGCGCACTGGAAACATTAGCTATTGAATTTTTTGCTAGTGTGGAAAATGATGATGCACTCGCTGTGCTTACTTCATTTGATTGTGCCTCCTGGGAGAAAATGGCGTGAATCGCACAAATACCTTTTGAGTAAATTCAAGCAACCAGGTTTGTTTTGGATCATTTTAATAATTTCACTGTGATTGCGTTCAGGTATTTTGGTCTGATATAGAATCATTTTAAAGTATACACAATATGCAAATGTATCTTGAGTAGTGTAATATAAATAATTAAACACATTTTTTTTGTTTTTTTGCTTTTTCACATGTGAAAATAGCCTAAATTTTTATTTTGGTAAAAAATTAAGCCCATACCTTATTGAATATTATTATAATCAATTACACTGGATTCAAACATTCCAACATTTTTGCAGTTGAATCTCCACCTTCAATGCACCAGGATACACCGATGTTTTTACACTTCTAGTGACATTACAAAATCAACAAATGAGTTAATAGAAAGCCCAAAAATCCTTACACCAGGAGGACCGGAGTCCTGGTGTGTTGTTAAGAAGTGACTCTCCCCTTCTTATGAATATTAGATGGTTCCTCCTATGTGGTGAAATATACCATCAGCATGATTAGTTTTTAATGAGCTATAGGACAGATTGGCCTGTGGTGCAGCCACCTAATGTTTGAATCAGTAAGGTTTGAATGAAGATGTGGTGTGTTTGCTTTGACATGGTTTTCTTGCAAATTCTCTCGTCTAGGATGAACTGCAGTCAGGCTCACTTAATTGGTTCACTTACGCCAGCAATTATTTGAATCAGGCGCTTAAATACTTTGCGTAAGACGATTCTGGCAAGCGAGCACCTCATAAGGGCTGGGGGTTGGCTGCCCTTGTTGGGATTGGAGCTGTTTTGAGATCTGATGTTGTGATCACTTTAGAGATAGGATTTTAATTTTAGATCAGATGTTGGTTGTGCAGAGCAGTTTTGCATGAATGATGATCAGGGAAGGGTGTGGTGCTTTAAATACGCAATATCTGAGTTATATTTGTTTACATTCTTGAGAATTTGGAATTAAAAAAAGAGATGTGTGACACAGAACCACAGAGAATTTAGGATGCAAGCAGCTGATATTATGTGTCATATTAAAGCTACACTAGCTTTACTGAGTTAGGGGAAAATAAACACACTAAAATATGATGTCCAGGCACTGCTGTGAGACACCATGTAAAGCTTGAAATAATAATTTAAATGTCAGAGGTGTCAAGTTGAATTTTGCAAGGGTTTTCCAAACCACGTCATATGTCTTTACATGTTAATGTTACTTGCACAGCCTCAGAAAGATAGTCTGGCCCAATATTTAGGTCTCAAACACAAACTCAACATTATACTAGTAAAGATATGATGGCAATACTAGATAATTCCCCCGCATTGTCTGCAGACATGTTGTTCACCAAGTTTTGACTGAGTTCTCATTCAGTAATCACTTGCAACCATCAGATTCATCTGCTTGGGGAAGGGGTACGAAGCACCGCCGATGGTATAAAATGTTCTTTCACAGAAACATGCTTGGAATTATGCCTTTCCACCATAGAGGTTTCCAAAATACTCAGATCTTACATAGTGTAGCTTTAAATTAATTGGTGACAGCAAAAAAATTATTAATTTGTATGGTTAATTTGTATTGTTAATTATTGTTCTGTAGATCATCACATATTGTGTTAAATCACATATACTTAAAATGCAAATAAATAATTAAATATAAAGTGATAAATCACTAAATCACTTGAACAAGCAGGGAAATCACCTCTTATGTAAGCTACTAGCAATAAATGAATGCTTAACCTTCTCTCTATTTGTTCTACATTCATAACAGTATGAAAGATTTTCATGCTGGAAAGTTCCAGTTTCTTTAGTTTAAACTTGTGGATATTCAAGTAGCAAAAATAGTTAAAATGCATTACATTTCGAGGCAAGAAATAAGTCCGTTTTGTAGTAGTTGCCATGGAAATGAAATCGATGAATGATTTTATGGCCTGAACAGTGAACCATCAGAGCATGACAATACTCTTTGAATCCCTTGAGCATTATATAAAATGGATGAGAGCTGTACAGTGGGGGAAATGTATAATCCCAGACATAGGATTGATATTTGTCCTGATTGCTTGCTAATCTGGAATTTAGACATCATTTTGGATTGCCTGCATAAATCTACACACGAATGAACAGATCAGGTGCCTTGTCCAACTCTACACATTTAAGCCTTACACAGCATCAGGCAAGCTATAACATTAAAGAGGAAGTCACATAATCTGGAAGATAATCTTTGACGGTTAGCCTTGTGTGAAGAGCCTAGGATAATTGTCACGTTTGAGAGCAGAACCAGCACATGGTCACACATGGTCAGTCTATGGTGTGAGAACATGAGGGTGGCATGAGAAAAAGTGGGAAGGGCTCTTGCACGTCCATCTCTTTGTCTCCCTCATGGTATCTCATTATACCCTCCATCACTCTTTATCATTCTGTGCTAATTTTGCTTTGTCTTCTGTTTTTGCTTTAGTTGAAATTCAAAGCATCTCTAGCTTTTATTGTCTTGGAATCCTCAAGTCTTTCATGCTCCTTCCGTCCCTCTCTCTCCCACTCAGGGAAAAAATGAGCGCGTTCTTCCTTCTCTTACATAACTCACGTTTACTCGTTCGCAGCCGCTTCCTTGCTAGAGTAGGCCTTGAGATGAGAGGGATTACATCATCGCTATGATGGATGGAAAGGTAGAGCGAGGAGAGGGAGGCGAGGGAGGAGACACAGCACAGGAGGATTGGAGCGATTCACCATCAAATTCGTTGCACCTATTACATCATCGCTGTGATCAAGGAAGAGGGTCTGTAGGGATGGAGAAAAGGAGGAAGATGCTGCAGAGGAGGATGAGAAAGTGACAGGCATTGTGTTTGTTGTCATGGCTGTTGACTATAACTTTAGTCAGGTTTATGAAAAAAGACTAACCACTTAGTGGTAGGAGTGTAAAACCCAGATCTGATAACGATTCGATTCAAATCTTTAGGAAATTATTCAGTCTCAAATTTCACCTACATTCAGTTAACTTAATCTTTCTTGAATCTTTCTTAGTCTTTATTGAATACTATTATGATTTACTATAATCTATTATAACGTTCTAAAAGCAGTACAGTTAAATTGCCACCTTTGGGTCAATGCATTGATGTGTTTTTACACCCCTATTTAGTGGTCATATCTTGACAGTCGGTTGAGTCCTCCACTGACTGTTCAGTGATAAATAATCAGTAGAAGTGGACAGGATGACACTGACTTGCGTCCACTTACAATCCATTTGTAGGTGATTCTATTCAAGAGCAATTATCTTTGCTTTTTGATTTTGAATCCTGTGCTTTGATTTCATTGTAGTTGTTATATTTTCCACAATTTCATCAAATTGAATTGTCCTTGCTTTGAAAAAAAGTGTTTGATATGGTATGTAAACATTTTTAACCCACGTTTCAAAATGCACTGATAACTCCATATGTGGAAACAGCCTATTATGTAAAAAATACCAATAAATTTACTTATGTGGACCTTTTTATTTAGCCTATGGCAGTTTATGTCCACCAGTTTACATCAATGTTATAAAAGGCAGTCAATCAGAACAGAGTTTATTTACATATATCAGTCTTAAAGACACAGCAACAAATACAACCTTAGTAAACAGGCCCACATATATGGCCCCTTTCAACTTACTTTCCTTGAAACACTTATTTTAAATGTGAGGAGAAAGAATTATAAACTTTAACATGCATATAGATTTTAATGTAAAGTAAAATAATGAATTGTTATATCTCTAGTGAAAAGAAATGGCTTGTAATGTTTGATCTTACTATATGCTGCTCTGTATTATCTGGCCACTGCACCAAAAGTCACCAAGCTGTGACAAGAAGAGCAGAACTATCATCTGGCCGTCATTCAGCAGAGCCATTATACCAAATTACTTTGCTGAAGGTCATCTTGCCAGTTCGATGACATCTTCCCTACTCAAACTGACAAAAAAGTACTCTGTGCTTGTAGTGGACCAGCCCATTCTTCATATGGAGACAGCCAACACCTTGGGTTTTGCCAAAAGTGGCATTGATGTAATGTTAGCATATAATATTTGAAGAAATTTGAGATACAGTAGAAATAAAAGTGAAAAAGATGTTTTAATGCCAGCATGTATCCTTTTCCATAACCCTCCTAGTGGCCCTAGTGTAAATTGACTTGGAGGTTTTCAGTTAATATCACCAAATAAAATATTTTCCCACATAACTTCTGATTATTTAGGACACTTTTGGCTTTATGTGTTTGAAATGTTGATGACTCTGTGTTGAGCTGCTAGTGAGCAATGAGAGGTGAAAGGAGTGGGGTGAGAACTCCTTGCTGTGAAAGCAATTAACACCTCTCCACAAAGACAGATGTGCAGAGATAAAATGGACAGCACAACTGCAGCTTTCTTTATATCAAACAATCCTGTACAACTGCAGCAATAAAAAGCGCAAAATCCAATTCTGCAAGTTCATTTCCATTGAAATATGTTCCATGAACATTAAAGAAGAAAAGACTGAGGGACCTCCTCCAAAACAGGTGGAAATGGCATTTTATGTCTAATGTGAAAAAGGTGTTAAGCATAATGCAATCTGACGAACCATGCCAACACAGAAACAGTAACAGCTTTATGTAAAGAACTCTGGTGCTATAACATGATTTCACAAGGAATTTGTAAAAGTTCTCCAAAGTAAGTGTGACTTATTTGGATTCTGTGAACAGTGTAAGAAAAGTAATGTCCACAGATTGAGTGTGAAGTGCAGGAAGTGGGTGTATTTAATAACAGTAACAGATTACAAGCTGTTATACTACATATATATATATATATATATATATATATATATATATATATATATATATATATATGTGTGTGTGTGTGTGTGTGTGTGTTTATTATGTGTATGCGTATGAGAGGAGCACTCAACTTTTAAAAGGTCTTTTAAAAGGTGTCATGCTACCAATGAAAGCCCCATGGCACAGCTGCAGCTGTTCTTTGATGGTTCTTTACAGTCCCTCACTCAAAACACCATCAAAGGCAATCAAAACACCAAAAGGGTTCCTTTGCTTGCATGGACAAGCTGAGGGACCACCAAAAACAGTTGTACCTACAATATTTTGGCCAAATTCTAGTGATACGTACTCGCCAATTAATAGACCTGACAAAATGATCAGTCATTCAAATGCAATTTTTGGGATTTTTTTTCATTTTCAAGTTGAATCTCTTTTTTTATCAGCATAACTAAAGACCCTGTTGATATCAGTACTTGCCCATGCTTTTACCCACACAGACTCTCTCAGTGAGTGATAAGCGCCATGCTAACTGTCCATGTGGCGTGGGCCCTGAGTGCTTTTGCTGTATTAAATCTGCGCTTACCAACATGCTCCGTCTGCACACCAAGCTTTTCATTACCCCATATCAGCTTCCCTGATCGCTCTTTCTCTGTGCCTACTTTTATGTTCCTCTCCTGCTGTCTCTTTCTCTCTCTCTGTCGTGCTCACTCTGTCATTCTTTCAGACTCTTTCTCAACCACTCTTGCATTTTCCTGCCTCTTAAATTGAACTCTTGACAAACAAAACATGTTTTTCTTCCAGTCTGTTCGTGGCTTTTTTTTCTTTTTTTCTTTTGCTGCCTTTCTTTCCAGCTCTTGCTTTTCACTCTGTCTGAAGGTGTGTGTGGGATTCCATAAGCATGTGAGAGTGATCACTCAAACGGGAGAAAGAGAGAGAGAGAGAGAGAGAGAGAGAGAGAGAGAGAGAGAGAGAGAGAGAGATAAATAGAGATAAAGAGAGATAGAGAGGCCTCATGTGCCTCTAATTTGGAACAGTTCGCTCAGGGCACGCTGACAGCCTCCATCTGCCACTGCAAACTCATGTGTGTGTTTAGCTACGTCTGTGTATATGCGCATGCTCGTGTGTTGGTATGAATAGCACTAGCGGGCAGGTTGGCACAGCATGCCTAGTTCCTGTATAATGCCAGTCTTCTCCTCATGGATTCTCTCCATTGCTTCCACTCATGGATTCTCTCCATTGTACCCACTGGTGCACAATCTGCCATCTTCGCTCTTCTGCTCCCCCTCAGTCTCTTTTCGTTAGAGAAAGACAAAAAATAGTCTCTCAGGCTGTCAATGTCATTAGGGTTCAACCTGCCCCTTTCCTTTTACCATCTAATCAAATCAAATGTTACAGTTGTCCTCGTCTCATTAGCCAAGACATGTTTGGTGTCTGAAATTTGCTTCTTTAGTTTTTGCACTAAAGCTGGGAGGCTAATGTAGCTAAAGGGTAATGGAAGCTTGTGTACAGCAATTAGCATTGTACAAATTACATGCCTAAATCAGCACACGCTTGTCTCAAAGGCTTACCTTTTAGGTGACAGCAGTGGTCTTTAGCATCACACAAAGGAATATATCTCAACAGATGTTTCATTATTCAAAAAATAGCTGAGGCAAATCGCTAAATGAGCTAAAACTACGGCTAACCAGTAAAACTGGAGGCAGAGGGAGACTCATCGTCCTCTACAGGCTTTTTTTCTCCTCAGTGGACGACGTGCTGATATGTTAGTTTGTCAGAGAAATATATTTTAATTGTTTCTGTATCTATCATCAGTCTAACG
Source organism: Colossoma macropomum (assembly GCF_904425465.1). Lineage (NCBI taxonomy): Eukaryota > Metazoa > Chordata > Actinopteri > Characiformes > Serrasalmidae > Colossoma > Colossoma macropomum. Next base: position 19,724,865 of record NW_023494808.1, read on the forward strand.
TGGATAAGTGAATAAAGCCGTGCTATCTCTGCCTTCTCAGTCAGATCATAATATGTCCACCCATTAAGGCACTCGCATTATTGGGTTAGCAAAACATAGCATAGCATACATTTTAATACAAACAAAACCACGTTTTAGAGTTGCGTTAAAACATAAAATTGGTGTTTTACTGAATTGTTGGGCTGTATATTTTCTCCAAGTGGCACCTCAAACAGATAACCAGGTGACCAGGTACACAAGTACTTGTGCACATCCATAATTCTGAGACTGTATGATATTATCTATAAAAATGGGGAAAAAGTACAAATTTCAGGTTTCAAGATGGCTGCTACTACTGTTTTTAGCTACGTAATGCAAGTAAAAACAGTAGTAGCTGTTTTTGTCTACTTTTATAGATAACAGTACATCATACAGTGTCAGAAACCACATAAGAAGATTTAATTTAGACATGCAGTTTGCACAATGTTAATTGGTAATTGAGTATAGCCCCATTACATGTTAGCGATGTTGAAAGAGCATTGTGTAAATCAGACTTTTTGCCAAACTACTATTTCAACTTTTCTGGAGCTGACTTTAATGGAGAAACCAAGAAGCAGTGCTAAAAGACTAGCACTTCTGTGCCTTCTCGAGTTTCTTATGAAAACTAACTCATAATCAGCGATGATAAAGACAAATTTGTCTCTTTCTGTTCTTAACAAAGTTTCAGACTAAAAGTCGGACCTTGCGTGGACTCGTTCCCTGGCTTGCAGCACTCGTGCGATTGCACCTCGTCATTGTGGAGGAGAAGCTCTGTTGCAGCTGAGCTTATACTAAGCCAAGAAAGAGCTAAAAATGGCAGTGGCCTCCCACTCACAGCTGAACAGGCGTTCTGTGTGATGCTTCAGCGGCCCTGTATCTACTCGAGCTTAAGACTTTGTGCGACCGTTGAACACTGTGAGGAGGTGATTCACTGAAGAAACAGCTTTTGTCTTGACTAATGTCGACCCAAATTTAACAGAATACTTCAGCAAACTATTTTACACAGTTTACCCCCAAAAAGGGGACAAAAGTTTGTTGAATATATATGACAAAAGCGTCAGGCATTTTACCCTGAGTTTGTCTGCACTTTGTACAATTTTTATAGATAACAGTGTGGCACATGTTGTCAATAACCACACAAAAGTGTATTTGAGATAATCTAGCAACTCAACATGGTCTGAGGTGATGATTTTGACTAATGACTAATTATTTGGCTATAAGCTTCTATTACTTGTTAGCTACATTAGCCTCTTGGTTTGGAAAGCTACTTTAGCTTTTAATCTACAATTTCAGAAATGCAATTAACAAGTAAAATGTTAATAACACTTGTAAACAATTCAGTTTGGCATATAAAATACTGAAGATTCACATGTTGTTAGTAATTCTAGTTTAGCATTGATTTCAGTTATGACAAATAAGAATTCAATGCTTTTCCTAGTTAATTTGAATGGGACAATTTACTAAAGTACTAAAGTACACTTTAACATGGGTTAGTTCAGTTTTCACAAGTGAAAAATGAAATTTTGACATACTAAAATAAAGATTTTTAGACAAATGGATTTCTTACTAGTGAAAGCTAAATTGTTACATGTGTAAATTTAATTCTTGTAAGAGTAGAACATGTTTACTTACTAGTATCAGTAACATTTTTATTTGTTTAGATTGAAATTTCAACATAAAAATGTTTACCTTGTAAACTGTGATGGCTTTCCATACTTGTAGCTCCAGTGCAAAAATCAAGAAGCAAACTTCAGACACCAAATGTCTCAGCTGGTTGATTACATTTTGGGTAAGTGGGCTATTGTATGAATTTGATTTTAATTACTGAAAAAACCTTGAAGTTTGCAACTGGCACCATTTTTGGACTAGATCATTTTGTTGGTCCTGTATGTAAATGCATCGATGTGCAGATGTGTCACACAGCACAAAACACCAAACAAATGTTCCTTAACTAATTGATGCTTCACATTTCACTTTTGAGGCCCAAAGGATGATATTAGATACACAACAACACAGTCAAAACATGGTTAAAAATGCAACATTTAATTTCTTTAACCTGTGTCAGGATGTCTGTTGAATGTGTAGAATATGTTACTGTTATACCATTCATATAAAACATGCATTAAACATAAAGACCATACACCTATGCAGTAGTGACTGTGTGCTTTTACATGTAAACAGTCTTCTGTAGAAGAAAAACAAGCCTATGTCATGTTGGGCATAATTAAAGTAGCTGGCAATAGGCTCTCTCTTACGTAACATGAAGGCTTGAATGCTTGCCATAACTCAGGCCAGCAGCAATGTGAAGAGGTTCCATCTTGGAACAAATCTGTGTTTAATTCCAGTTTAAAACCTTGTTCCCAGTCAGCCATTTTGGTTTGTTATGACTAAATCTGTTGTTTTGCCAGTGGTACATAGAAGGAAAAAATTTAAGCGGTTGTTGTATTTGTTGGTTCAGTCTTACATTGTAAAACTGAGCCTGTATGGAAAGGGTGTGTGCGTTCACTACTGTTCAAAAGTTTGGAAATGCTTACCAAATTAATCATTTGTGTTCATCATATACTGTAACTGACCGTGTGGATTTAAATATCACAAACTATTCGCTATTTCACTATTTTGGGGTGTTTTATTCAGTAGTTCCAGAATTCTTTGAGATTTTGTCCACTTTTGAAATACAATATTGGATACTATATAACTGTATATAAATAAATATAAATAAATATGGTTATTAATTTGGTTACAACTTCTTTTTCACTGTTACTCATCTTTCTCAGTCATTTTAGAATCTTCTACAGCTCTGTAACATATTAGAACCATTTTATACGTTTAACTGAATCCATATGGGTTTTTACTGAAAGCATTGATTCCAAACTTCAAAGCATTGTTGTTCCATATTATAGTGTATGTGCCGTTCAGCTATATTTAACACTTAGACGTTAAAATATTAGTGCCTGGAACTGATTCTTTTTGGGATCAACTCCCAGACATAGTCCACGGTACTATCCACTGAGACACTGTCAGTCTGGTATTCAGTTTTGTACCTGTGTACTTCTCACTTGTATGAGAAATAATGAAACAAAATGTAAGAAGAAGCAAGCATAGAGGCCACCTAGCAAGTACCGTGGGCGTGTTTGTAGGCACAGGGTTGAAGGCAGGGTAAGAGTGAAGTGGAGCTGTTTGAGTGGCTGTATTGATGGATGTAGACAGAAGAGCTGGGGGCTACACATCCACATCCACATATTCACACTCACCCACAGTACTGGGGCTAAAACTACAGGATTGGGCATCGATCAGTCTGGCTTGATGGGGCTGAGGGGGGTCGACTTTAAATGCTGTTCACTTGATTACAGTCACTTAGTTCCACTAAATACACTCTGTCGTTCAGAAGGCCTCATAAGCTTCAGGCCAGGGTCCTCTGGCCAACCTTCTACAGCCATTTTATAACCTGCAAACTAGATGTATGCCAGTATTTGGTAATTTGGTATGCCGCAATATGTATATGCACAGTACAATACTGCATTTTAGTCAAACAAGTTGCAGTTTCACCAGAGATGATTTAGAAGCAGCTCTGCTTGCACAAGTTCCCACTACACTGCCATGCTCTCATCACAGTCCCTTCTCTGAGAGAATCAGAGACACAGGTAAACAAACACATCATGTGCAGCCACAGCACAGCAGGAGGACTAGAGATCTTTTTTCTTCCATTATAAAATGTGAAAACGTCCCACCTGATTGGAGAAGAAAGAAATGCAGGATTTTTTTAGGAAAAATGTGACTACGCGTATGTTTGCAGTCAGATTCTTTGTATATGAAGTAAAATGTCCAAAATTGAGTAGTATCAATAGCATTGGTGTAATAGTGGATAAGCAAACTAGTTATATTATGATATGCATGGCTGATACGCATTTATGTTTACATGATTAAAATATTAAAGCTTAAGAACTGACTGGTGTATCCCATGCTTTATTTATGATTTCCAAAAGTTGAAATGTTTGCTATGGCATGGTTCTCAACCACAGTCCTTACTGCAGTATGATAATTATAGATACACTGAGCACCATTTTATGGAGTTTTTATGACTATTTTATGGTACATCTAGGTAATTACCATTTCACATAGGTAATTATTATGATATTTAATTTTTATATCAGCAGATGCCTACCGCAGACCTGTCCTCAGCTCATCAGCAAAGCCTCAGCACGACTCTGCTGAGTGAATATACACTCACTGTCCACTATATTCGAGACATTTACCTTTAATTTCCAATCGCTGACCAGTTTTGAGCTCCACCTACCTTATAGGTCCACTGTATATGTGTGCAATTTCAATTCCATTCAGTTCCATTCAAATGTGTTTGTAGTGCATAGAGCTGAGCAATATGACAATATTTATTGTTATCGTGATATTTCATATTGACACATTATCGTGATATATTATTTTACATTATCCACATTGTGGATATTGTCAGTATTTAAAAAAAAAACATGAAAACCTTGTCAAAACCTCTTGCAAATGACATTTTTGCCATATCACAGCTTAAGTAGAGCATGTTTTACAGTGTTCACTGTCACAAAACAACTTTCTGCACCATGTGTGGTTAAGCCAAGGGAGACAGTGGCAAGGAAAATCTCCCTAAGAGCAAGAGGGGGAAGCTTGAGAGGAACCAAGACACAACAAAAAAACAATATAAATAAAGAATACAGATTTGAGAATGAATACACAGTAGAATAAAGAAATGAAGTGAGTCTCTCAATTAGTGTAGCACATTTGTTGATGCATAATTTAACAGTCTGCCTCTGTCCTCATCTACTCTGGTCAGTTTCTCACCACAGGATGCTGTTGAGCAGATATTATTTGCATGGTGAAACAGTTTCAACACAGCTGACATGGTAATGGAATGGTGAGTGTGGTTTGTACACACATTAAAAATATCCAGCCAAGAGCAGCTCTGTGGTCAGAAACTGAGGATGACTAGTTTAAATGGTTAGGTGGGCTACTCTACACCAGCAAGGTGGAGCTACAAGGGGGGTGTTTTTAATAAGTGGCCAGTGAGTGTATACTGAAAACTGTCCTAAGCTCTCTTTGTCTTTCTGACATGAGTCTGTCTGAGTACTATGTATATTTCATTGTATTTATTGGTATCTGGAAGCATCAGTCCAAAGCTGTAGCATTTTTATTGGTTGCCCAGTGCTGGGTGGACTTAATACCTGGCTTTAAGAGGGATTAGATTTGACAGCACCGGAGGGTTATGGGTAACCTGGGCAACATGTTTTATACAGTCTGCAGAACAGTAATTGAGCATGACTGTAAGCCTACATTGCTGTTCACCTTACATTGTTGTTATGGGTTGCACCAGCTGTCTGGTCTGACTCTGTTCTTACAAATTTGTTACAGGTTGAATACATATTCTAGCACACCCCACTTTGACTGGATGCAGTGAAAGATATTGCAATAAAAATACACTGAAACATACAGTGAAAGATTCATGATTGAGCAATCAAGGTCAACCTGAAATTAAAACTTTTCTATGTCTATTTCTATTTTAAGCACGATTATGAATAGTGTGAAGACCTTTGCCCGCTTCTAAGATTTTTGATTGTCATTGTGCACCGACAGGAGAAAAATAATATTACCCAATAATAATCATCACCTTCCCCTCCCACCACCCCCACCTATCATCGAGCAACATAACCAGGTAGCTCAGATAACACAGTTCACCTCGAAATGCGTCACAATATAGAAGAAAATGGTGTTCAAAAAGGTGTTAAAGTCAACATTAATTTCCAATTTATGTTGACTTTATAGTTCAATCAAACAAGCTATGTTGCTATTTGATATGCCATCAATCAGTATGATGCAAATGGAAACATGTTAACTAGTGCCTTCTATCCTCCATTCATTGTTGCCATGTTAGCATGATGGGTTAATTATTTCCCTTAAAGCTGCACTATGTAAGATTTTTTGTTGAAATCTAAAGAAGTAGCTTAACTAAGTCAGGAGGAAAAATACGTACTAAACTATGGTGTGCGTGCACTGCTGAGAATCGCCCGGTGAAGCCTGATTGAGATGGATTTCACAGATGTGTTTCAGGCAACATTATTGAAGTTATGATGACAGTAGTTAATTCACTCTCACACTCGAAGACACATCCTTCACCAAGTTCTGACTGAGTTCTCTTTGAATGCCCTTTCAATGCGCTTGCAGTCATCACATTCATCCTCTTGGGGAAGCGGTCCGAAACACAACCAACTTTACAGAATGTTCTTTTGAATGTTCGTTTCCACCAGAGAGGTTTTCAAATCCCCAAATTTTCAAGTCTTTAATAGTGTAGGTTTAAGACATCTATCAAATCTAGTAAGCTCAGGGTCTTAAAAACCACACAGATCATAAAGATAGTAAGGAATTTTAGTTGGGAAAAATTTAGAGTGTTTATGAAGATCTGTGTGATCTGAGATCAGACTTGGGTGTTTATTCTGTAGTAAGTTGTAAACTGTAGATAGGGAACATTCCTTTGAAGGCAAATTATACAAACCCACAGACCCATGAGCCATAAGGAGAAAGAGGCATGGCCACATTCCAACAGCTTGAGCAGATCGGCCGTGACTCCACTGCATTCGACAGCGCGTCAGTGTTTTTCTCGCTTGAGAGAGAATTCTTTCCCAGGAAGAAAATTGCCCTACAAATTAATATGCACGACTCCCAAAAAGGAATAGCCTTTGGCAGAAATATGGAGGCCAGGCCCTTTAAATATTCACCGGCGCTTGAATAAATATGTCTGTTTTTATGCTCTGCTGTTCACTGCACAAAGGAGAGTTGATTCATTAGCACTAAAGTGAGTCGCTGCCTCAGTGACATGACTGGAACAAAAGCTGTACAGGTTGTCCTGGATGGAGATTAAACCTGGTTTTAGATTAGCAATTCTGCACTGGAAATTTCTTGACAATTTTGAGCAGCACTTGGGAAAACAAATAAGGTTTATATGGTAACTTAATCAATATTAGGGCTTGCACAGGTGGTTGACAAAGTCGTTAGCATTGGTTATGAAAAAATATCAGCACAGATTTTAACCCTCATTGTTTATGGAAACCTCTCTGCAAAACTGTATGTTCATATAACAAATGATATACATTTCAAAGAAACCCTTTTCTGTTTAGAAGTTTTAGTGATGGCAATATCATTAAATAATATCCATAATCATGATTCCCTATGTTGAGAAATCATGGGTACTATATCGAGTATAATACAGGGAATTATATAGGGAACAGAATTAGTGAATAAATTGTTAGTGAGTAAATATTACATGGTTTTGTCATGATACATTGCGTGACAGTAAATTATGGGTGTTGCTAGGGTACACTTCTGGCACACTATCCATTCCAATGCATTGTGAGATTTTAACAGTGCTCTGGATATTCTCCACTGTGCTTTCAAATTCCCAAAACAATACACTATATTATGAATAGAGCATGGCCTACATGTTCTGCTAGTTAGATTAGTTGATTAATCAAGGGGAAAAAACTAGCTGAGAGTTTGATGCTGTTGGCTCATGAATAAAGCACAATAGTAAGTCACTTGTTTGTTACATTAATCGATTGATCAAAGAAAAAATAGGCAAATATAATTTACATTGTTTCAAGCTTCTGGTGGTATTAGCTCATTATTAAAATACACCAGTATGTCACCTCCTAGCCAGATTAGTCAGTTAATCGAAAAACAAGTCAAGAGGTTCAGTTATAGAAATAATCTTTTCCTGAAGCCTTATAAATTCAGTCCTAACCGTAAGTAAGTTTATTAGTCGATTGATCAGAAAAATTAGTCGAAAAGAAAACCGATCATAGAAATAATTGACCCCTGGTGATATCTGCTTATGAATAAAACAGCAGTAGGTGTACTAATCGATTAATCAAAAAAATTAGTCGAAAACTGATTATCGAAATAATTGCCCCGTAGTGCTGTTTGCTCAGGAATTAAACACAGCTGTAAGTGTACTATTTGATTAATGAACGGGTTAAACCGATTATAGAAATAATCGTTAGCTGCAGCTGTATGATCTCTGTCCTTATGGGCTCCTAGTGCTAACGGCTTATGAATAAAACACAGCAGTAAGTCACCTGGCTGTGTGAACTACATCTAGGTGAAGGAGAGAGCCTGTGGGAGGTAATGACCTCCCGCTCACTGTGTGGAGTCACACCGCTGGCATAAAATCTAAAGGCCACTGTGAGTGTCCAGGAGTGCTGACCTATGACCCTCCTCTGTTTCTTGCCATAATCTCTGTTAAAGTCGAGTTCACACACACATTTACTCTCTCTCTCTTTCTCAGTCTCTCTCTCTCTCTCTCTCTCTCTCCATTGTACTCTCTTCCCTCACTCACACTTTCTCTCTGTCTCTCTCTCTCTCTCTCACACACACACACCCCTGGGGGAGCGTATGTGTGGGAAGTGTGTGGAAACTGTGGCAACGCTGAAGACAGTCAGCTGCGGGTGCGCTCAACTGGGTCGTGGGTAACACGCTTCCATGACAACCGCTTTTCACCAGCCCCCCAGGCCAGAAAATGCTTTTTGCTCTCTTTCTCTCTCTCTCCCCTGTGCTTTTTTCCCTCGCTCTCCCCTCTCGCTTTCATTTCGCTAAACCTCAGCCCAAACTTGCTGGCAGCGCCTCTACTGTACCGCTCTGAAAGAGACTCTAAGGGAACAGATTTTTCAGCTTTATGGGGAACTTCACAGACAAAAGCCGAACATGCTGAACCCCTTTAAAGAAGCTGCAGTAGGAGCACACTGAGGCTTGTATGTCTCTGGGTAGAGAGGAAGTCTTTTGTGTCACTTTCAAACTGTTGCCAGGCCACTTTAAAGAGAATTTTTATATGCAGATTAGCATAAACTTGAGCTAAATTACATCAACAATGATAATTGTTCCATGAAATTTGGTTTTAGTACAGAATTCAGCTGGTACTGCCTCGACGGTACTTGACTTGTAGTTGTTTAGGATTGGGGTGGGTCTAGATTAGAGGACAATAAACATATAAGTGCAATGTATTTGGCTCTAATTGGAAAGCCAAAATTCAGAGAAAAAATCAGAAATAAATTGCAGTCTGATTAATCTATGGATGATTTTGACTATGTATACCTTTAAAGTAAAGGATCCTTTTATTTATTTCTGAAAAAACATATTTATGTCCAGCTTTTCATCTTTAAGTTAGAAACTGCACCCTTACTGCAAAAATACTCTTCTTAACATCTTAAGTTAGTTATTTCTGTTATATTCTGTACATATTTCTATACATATTTCTATCTAATATTATTGTAGATTGTTGTAAGAATATTGAATGTGTGGTAGGTGATATTTAATATTTATATTTACCATTACCATGATCAATCATGTAACAATATGCTTTTCTGAGCATACTGTGGATATCGTCAGTACTTAAAGAACACTGACCAACTGCGTGTTGGTCATAGCAGCATAAGTAGTCCTGTTTAAATGGGTTTAGTACAGGATGTGAAATTTTGAAACATTGTATTTATAGATTTTCATGGTAATTTTAAATGTGACACTACCTTTTTGTTTCAGCACTAGACCTGTAACAGTTACTACATAATTGGCTAATAGTAATTATTTGAGGTAATCATAATTATTTACACTGGCTACAATTATTGTCCACAGTTGTTAGTGTTCACAATTATGTTTACATCCCAGCAAGTAACATGAACAGGGTGCATTTTATGAGGGAAACACATGTAAATAAAAGAACGCAGGAAACACATCATAGGTCTTAGAAAACTATAACAACAATAAAATTGTTAATCGCAGTTATAAATCACCAGCTAAAACGATCATGATGGGTCTATCCAGTGCATTAAACCTCAGAAAAATGAAATGAAACATATTGCATATTGTGGAAGTGTCTTTAAGTATGATATATTTTTGCTAACTGATTTCTAGATGTTTTTACTAGTTTTAAGTCTAAATAGATAAATTTTATCTAGTGAAATTTATACCATTATTCCAATGGCAGATCATTTTGCTCGACTAAAGCATGGAACAAGACAAGTTTACTATGTGAAATTACTTAAAACAAGTAAAAAAAAAAGTTTAAATGTTTAAAATGTTTAAAAAATGTTCTTAAATGTTAAAGAATCTTAAAGTGAGAATCTTACATGTATCTTACATACATCTTGAACATGCTTACAACAGTATGTTGAGAACATCAGATGTATACACGAATTCTTGGAAGGATTTTATTAGCCTTAATTCTGTTGCCAGAACATAGGGATACATTGTAATTTACAGGCTTACTGGCTCTGCCTCAATCACAATACATGCAATTATGAACTTTGACTGCTGACTGCTTCTTTGTGATTAGTTTAATTCTGCACTTCTGGCAAACTATCATAGGATCCTGGAATCAAAATAAACATTAATGTTATCCTGAAAGCAGCGTAGGCTACAGTGAGTGACAGCCAGGTATCAAAAATACGTTCTGCAGTCCATTGGCCTTTTGTGCGAATGACCACAGCAGTGGCTGCATCCGAGTCGAATGGAGACTGAGGTGATGGGGGAGGAAATGAGCAATTCCGTATCATTGCCCATCTAGGTCTGCTCTGCTCGCAAGCCTCCTGCTTCCCCTTGCTGCTAGTGCGCCCACGTTAACCGGTGTAGAATGAGCTGACCTGGCTAGCCTGGCATAGGCCTGGGCTAAACGCTAATTAAACGCAGCGCACGCTGGATGAGGGCTGGAGCTGAAGGCTTGACCTCGTCTCTTAACCAGGAACACCGTGATCTCTCAGTCTGCACTCTCATTGGCTCCAACACTTTTTAGCCGTAGCAAGACAAAGAGACATTTTAAAAGCTGCTTTAGTCTGTTTTATTTGCTTTGCCGTGCTTTCCCAGAACGTTCCCATAGTAGGCTTCAGGTTAATGGTGGTGTTAATCTCAGCTACATCAGCAGGGGCAGTAACATTTTAGGGGCTTAGTGCGCCTGCTTTTTAAGTATGGGTCATGTCTTTAGGGCGAGCCACTTCAAAAAAGGTTAAAATTTTCCCCTACAGAGCCCTCAGGTGCAGCCAGTGCTGCAGTGTACATCTGCCATCAATTTGCATCACACATATTTGCAGTAGCAGGCAGGAAAACCCAGTGTAAAAAAAATAAAACAGAGACTAACAGAGAGTAACAATGCTCATCGAATTGTGGGGCCTTATTCATAACTGTGTTGACTGTGTGGGGTTGTAAAATTTCACGACTGAGAGAATAAATACCCAGAGGAATAAATATATGAGAGAGAGAGAGAGAGAGAGAGAGAGAGAGAGAGAGAGAGAGAGAGAGAGATGAGTTGGGCACTCTCTGAACCCTGAATTCTGCTTTAATGAATAGCTCATTGATTTCCTTTTACAGCTGGAAGCAGCCCTGTCCTCTCCTGCGTGTCTCCACCCCATTAATGCACTTTCATTGCAGATGAATGAGGAATAGTGCAGGCTTTTCCACAGATGCCCTTTAGGGGTCTTGTAAGGAGGTCTACAGAATGGAACCCCCATTCCAAAGTTCACACTTGCGGTTTTGTGTATATGTTTGTACATTCATGTGCTTTCCGCTAAGCATTCAAGCATGTCCCATTTCTCAAACGTGCAAAATCACAGTGAACAAGACCACACTAAACGTACCATTTTCCCAAATACAACACTGAAGCACAATTGGGCCAAGTATATGCCTTACAGTTCACCATAAGTGTCACATAAGTGTCCAAGTAGCCTCTTTCTGCAGGCCCCCTAGTGGCCATTCCACCAGCGGAATGGAAATCAACTTGGATATTTGTAATTAATATAATCAAATAAAACACTTGGCTCTCTGTGTGTGAAATGTTTGAATCTGTGATGAGCTGCTAGCGAGCAATAAAGAATGAAGAGGGGGGAAGAGAACCCACCTGCTCTAAAAACAATTCATAACCCACCACGAAGACAGCCATGCTGAGAAAAAACAGACAGCGCAACTGTAGCTGCCTTCATATCAAAAAATCGTATACAACTGCCACAAAAATTGCAAGAAACAATTAATTCAACTAAGGGACCTCTCAAACAGACGGAGTCGCATTTAATGGCTACTGTGAAAAGGGGTTGCAAATGTGGACTTTACGACTGGCAGTTAGTCTATTTAACTGTTAACTTGCTTTCATTTACTTTGTCTGAAATATGATTGAAGACTGGGTTGCTTCTGTGTGCTCAGCAGTTTAGGGTTATTTAGGAGTTATTATTTGTAATAGAATTGGTAAATATTGGCTTTATTTTTCTAATTATACTGCAGTACAGAGACATTAGAATGTACTGCGCTCAGTTCTTGTAAATGAAGCGTCACCTTGACAGCAAAAATTAACTTGATCATTAATCAAAGTCAGATTCCAAATAAAACCTAACTTCATAATTTGCATCCAGAAAAAATCCTAGCCATGGCAATATCATTTTCCAGCAAAAATTGGACTTTGAATCTGTGTAAAATATCGAATTATGGAAGTCTGGTGGTCTGCAGGCCAATTTCACTTCCCAAGGACCCTCGGGCAGAGTTAGCAAGTTAGCACGTTTTCATTATCATATGAGCCATTACAGTCTTCAATAAATACCCCCTCCCGCTCACCAAAACCATGTGACTGCATTCCTGGAAATATTTTGATATGGTGGCTCTGGGCTTCATGTATCTCTCTGATTAGACTCCATTGCCTGTATTATATTGTGCTGTTCTTTTGGGGTGTATATCAGATGTTGTGGGGTATTATCTCGTCCTGCTGGACTGGCAAACTCATGTGAGCGCTTTCAAGTTGTGTTCCTGTGTGGACACAGAAACCATGTGCTGGTGTGGATGAAGAGTTTTTTTGAAGACGAAGGACAAAAACTATGTTTTTAAAGATATCCAGATGTGTGTGGACGAGGCGTGAATCAGTGTTACTTATTGCTACCCCAACAACCACTGCTAGCTCTCAGGCCTCTGCTGGAGTGTGTGTAGTGAGACAGCTAATGTCCCTGGCACTTCTGTGTTTGCCTCATTATTTCATTAGCATTAATGGGATAGATCCATTATGCAATGTTCTCTGTGCTCTTATGCAACCGCTCACCTGAGAGCTTCTGCTCCTCACTTAGCACCCACTGCCTCATAGGTTTAACTCTCTCCTATCATACTTTCTTTATCCAAGCCTCGAAATGAATGATATTCTGACTTTTTGGCAAATCTAAACTTGGCTTTACACTCTATTGGAATCTCCACTAAACGGTTATGGTGTTAGTTCGAGGGGATCATTCACACATGTCAGTATAAACAGTATACAGACCCATATCATGGAAAACAGAATTTTTGAAATAAGAAAGAGTTTGATGTAGTATGTAAACATATGTAGTATGTCCCATTCATTCCACAGTCAACAGCCTGTATTGAATTTATTGTTTTTATGTTGTCATGTGTATATCTGCCTATACAGCCCGCAGCAGATTAGCTCCACCCATTCTTGCTGATGTTATAAAGAGTATTTTAGCTTGGGCTTGTGCTTTGTAATGAGGGCAGCCAATCACTACAGAGCTCATTTACATACATCAGCCTTAAGGGCACAGTTATGAAAAAAGGCTCTTTGATTTAACACATAAAGAGAGGTTGAAAAGTGGTCATAGAACAATTAATATTTTTGATATATAAAACCACACATACTGTGTAAGAGGACCTCAGGGAAAAAATACAAGACAAATATAGGATATAAGCTTTAAAAAGAAGAGTTTATTGCCATTAATTGCTTAGTAGGGCTGTCACAACAAAATTTGACATTTAAATATTTGACAAATTCAAAGAAAAAAATGCACATTTGAATGCAGAAAGTGTCCATTCGAAGCTACCTCTGCCGTTGGATGTCACTAGCAAGGGGAATTTATGGAAAAGTCATTCTCAGATATACGTTGAAATAGGCCTGTGCACCTTTTTTGACGACAGCCTTGCTGGTTCCAAGCAATACCATGTGACTTTGGTAATTTATGTTCACTATCCCCTAATGGATGTAGGAGACATGACATTGAAATCTGACGTTTACTACTGTTACTTATCTTACTTATTTTTTTGTGACATAATGTATTTAAAATTTGAATATTACTGCTGTCGCCACAAAACCTTGTATCTTTATTTTTGGCGTTTTTCAGTTTTTGACATAATTTGAAAATGCCTGTTGCCCTTTACACTGTATATAAATTTCATGTGGCCAAAAATGACTTGGAAAAAAGTCTGGTTCCACTGACTTACATTAAAAGTAAAGAAGTTTTTTTTCTTTTTCCTGTAAAGTTATCATTTGGAGAGGTTTTGTTCCAACAACAGCGATATATTTTAATATTTGACGAACATACAAGGGTACGAAATTGAATTAGATTTTTTATCCCCACTGATGTTCATGTCGTTCCTTGTTTTATTTACCAAAATTCTCTGAAATCTCAGGATCTGAGAACCATTTGAATGGCTTGGTTGCTCTGGATACTGCCCCTAGCCTGATGCAGCATTAGTCTCTGCTATTCTTGTTGTTTGAACAAAGACTTCAGCTACCTTCTAGCCAAAGCACAAAGCTAATGTCATTCCTCTAATCATTTTTTGACCGTACAGTAAAGGATTTCCTGACAAAAGGAAAATGCCACTTTCCAGAGCTCATTCACACTGCTGCAATTAGGAAGTGCTAAGGATACCGATTGAAAAGAGTTACCATGGAAACAGCAAAATGGAACACACGAGCGTGCAGTCGTAACGCCCTTTTCCCCCTCACTCACTGTGTGTATGTGAACAGCTATTTTTAACAGCTATTATATAAGGTTTTAAATGCTCATAGAGGATGTATCTCCCCTCTTTTGTCTCCATTTTGTCCCTCTCACCTTTCCTAACGCTCACCCGCCAACGCTAAAACACCCTGTCATCTTTCTACCGTTTACCATCCTCTGTGCACATCCCTCCATCCCTCCAAACTCCTAATCCAACCAGTCATGATGTATGTGAAACTATTATTCTTTTGAATTGCCGTCAAATGATCACCTAAATCGACTGGTTAATGTATCAGATGGTGTTTTATCTTTGTCTGTAAATGGCCTGTGCTGAGCATAGCAC
Organism: Colossoma macropomum; assembly: GCF_904425465.1. NCBI lineage: Eukaryota > Metazoa > Chordata > Actinopteri > Characiformes > Serrasalmidae > Colossoma > Colossoma macropomum. Next base: position 19,739,982 of record NW_023494808.1, read on the forward strand.
ATCACTTTAGAATGCATTAAAGGGCAGCATCAGGGAACAGATGGTTATGTATATTCAGGGCAGCTCTATCCACTGTAAAAATAAATTAGCATCGCTAATGGGATGAGCGGGTCATAGGGCTCGGAGCTTTCAAGGGCTGACCTTTACGTCTGTGTTTTCTCCTGGATTAGTTATGGTTCTCGGCTTTGTTCTGCTTACTGGCCTCTCTGAATTACCATCAAGGTATGAAGGGAAAAGTAAAGCTTCTGCTACCGTCAGAACGTGCATAAGCTTCTTTTTGTGCTTCTGAAATTTACTTTGTAAGCTGTCGTTAACCTAATTTGTTACAGTGGTCATCTGAGGGTGCAATGGCAATGTGTTGTAATGGATCAGGACCCAGTTTCTGTAAAGCAGTGGTCACCAAATCTCCCCCTGGAGATCTACTTTTCTGCAGACTTTAGTTCCAACCTGGAACTTATATGCCACGCCCACTTTGCCTAAAGTTAATGCATCTGATCCAGCCAGTCAAGGACTTCTGAAGAAGTTAATTAGCTGGAGTATGTGTGGCAGAATGTGGTTGAAACTAGACTTTACAGGTAGGTTGATCTACAGGACCAGGGTTGTTGGCCACTTCTGGTGAACATATGCAAATGGATTTTCACTCTGCTGCTTTCTGCCCCAGAAATGACAAAAGGTTAAAAGATTTATGCATCTTTTATGAAGAAGGAGAAAATCAATTACCAGAGTCATTGGATAAGATGTAGGGCCAGATGTGTTCTCGTGATGAAACATATGAAATTTCAGGCTAAATGTGGCTGGGAAACCAATCCAGCACCTTGAGAAGGCCGATGTTGAAGTTGAGGCCGATGGTGCACTCGTTAACATTGTCCAACAGACAGCAACCCTGTCGTTAGCACATGGATGTAATGTAAGTTAGCATGACTGAAAGGTTCCCCTAAAAACTCATTTAGCAAGCAGATGTGTTGTATGTGCGGAGAACACATTACATGTGGTAAAAATAAACCTCTTGGAAGGGAAAATCGTTCTCCGGACATTAAAACAACCCAGGCATTTTTGGGGTGGAATTTAGAGGTGGGCATACTTTTGTTAGCGCTGAAAACTTTAATAAGTTCTCTGCAGATGTGTATTCTCGTTATGAGACCACGTCTGGCCCTAGGAGACTAGTTAATGTACACTATGGCCCAGACCCAGATTAAGCCAAGACTAAAAAGAATTTCCACTGGTGACTAATTACCAATCAGAAGGGCTGTTTTGATTCTTTTGGACATGAGTATCTAGTAGAAGATAAAAGGCAGGGAAAAGCACAGGCCGATAGTGAAGCAGCACCGCTTATTCAATATTTAACGTTCCACAGGGTCCCGTCAGGTGTGAGGTTGAAAAGTTTTGAGTGAGACTTAAAAGTTGACAGAGAACAGAAACTTGCTTTCCCTGTTTTTCTCTGAGAGAGAAGTTTTAGAAATGTACACTTTTAAAACTAAATGTACTAAAAAGGTTCTTTAGAGCGACATCTTAGAAGAACCCATTGTAGCTCCCTGAAAAACATTTTAATGGTTCGTTCCTTTTAGAGTTCATAGAACCTCCACATAATGTAAATGTAGTAATTCTATACCAATTAAAGGTTTTCCTAGAAGCATACTTTCAAGCCAAGAACCAATTAGGTTGAGAGAAGGTGGCTTTGTGGTCTTCAGTTTGGTTTAAAGATTTGTTCAGTGGTCATACTTTGTGTCACTGTGGTCACATTGTGGTTAGAATGCATATCTATTAGGGTGTTATCTTATTTCTCAGCACATGTAGCAAAATGCTTTGCCTTGTAAAATACTCAAAGCTGCAAGATACACAAACTAATTGCAGTAAAGGTGGGCAATATGATGCTTTTATCATTATCATCATGAATTATGTACTTAAAAACACTTCCCAACTGCATGTTTCACTGCACATTTCAATAAGTGAGTGTAATGAGTCCTGTTTAACTGGATTTAGTGAAGTGCAGTTTGTGAAACATTGAATAAAAATGTAGTTGTAGGTATTTTTAATACTGTAGTATATGGCACTACAGGTTCTGTTTTGGCTGTTGGAACTTATTATACCTCATGATGCATGTTGTATATCATGTAAATGTCTTACAGAATCGTGATATAATATTTTTACCATATCACCAACCCTGATCAGTATTAGGTATTTTGGGACTTGCAGGTAGGTCTGCATTACAACAGAAGAGGTCACGTAGTATGTAAGCACTCTGGAAATACTTAGTGTTTCTTCAGATTGATGGAGGTATGCTGTAAATGGTTTTATATAGAACCTTTTCACCTATTGCTGAGCTTCCACCCTGCCAATCAGTGAGCTCCTCTAAAATATAAATGTATGGAACGTGTTCATTTGGCCAGTCAGCTATGGAATAGAAATTAGACACGATATGAATACCAGGCCAATGCTCAGAGTATAACAAACAGTGCAGTTCATGAACAACTGTTCAGTGACAGAGTTTTTGTTATTTTGGCTCTGTAGTCCAGCACAATGGATTGGAAATTAAGCAATGACTATGAGGTTTAAGTGCTGAATGAAAGCACTGATTTGCTTTTCACATCTGTATGAACAATATAGGATTTTTTAATACTTTCTTCCTTTTATTCAGCACATTTGGCTTAAAGGAACCGACATCAAGCAGACAGAGTAACAGAAACTAATATTCAAAATTGTGTTCTCAACTTGTTTTGGTTAAAAATACTTTGCCCACTCTTAGCTAAAAGGGTTCTACAGTAAGCACCCTTCTTTGGTGCTATTTAGAACCTTTTTAACAGTATTAAAAAGCATTTTTCGGGTTAAGTGTTACTTGCTGGTCTTTCTAAGTATCAGCACTGACTCTGGCAGCATCTTAGCTCAAGAGTACTTTTGACTGTTTGTACTAGCTAGTATACATTCTCGAACTGGACAACAAAGCACTTTTGTAAGTTGCTCTGGGGAAGCGCGTCTGCTAAATGCCGTAAATGTAAACATTGGCCCAGTTTAGTGGTTTCCATTAAGTGCTACGCTTGCTGAAAGCCTTCATCAGAGTGTGCAATGAGTCAAGAAAAGATGATATCTGGCAATTGCTAGGAATTCTCCTTGCAGCTAGTGTATTACTGTAAATGCTACTGAAAGGAAACTTTTCACAGTTAGCAAACTGCAGAGGTCGTGTAACGCTAAGCTAATGATTATGTGGTTTATTGCACAGCCGTGCTTGCAAGTAACAAGGGCTGAAGATCATCCAATGTTCCTAATTAGCAGTCTGTCTATGTGAAAAATATGATTCACACTGACAGAAGTTCTTATGATTGTAGAGATTTTACAGAGCACTGATTGTCAGCCTAATACTGCATGACTAGTGTGTGATGTCCTGCTCTTCGTGGATAGCCAGCTGATTTGATCTGACATGAATCTGTCAGAATGAGGTGTCAAGACACTGATTACATGAGTTTCACCTCTGGGGGTGCCAGAATTTTCCACCACAACCAGAGAATTAGAAATAGCTTGGATGCTTCTAACCTACATTGTTAAACCATGTGGAGGAAAGCTTGATGTAGCAGTGAAAATGATATGGATACCAGACCTGGGCTCAGAGTTCAACATACAGTGCAGTTCATGAACAACTGTTCAGTGTTGTTGTTTTGGCTCTGTAGTCCAGCACAATGGAATGGAAATGTAGCAGTGACTATGAAAGAGTGCAGAATCTGTATGAATATATGGAAATTTTCATAATTTCATCCTTTGTGTTCAGCACGTTTGAGGAACCAAAATCAACTTGAAAATGAACATAAAATAGCATAAAAAAATTTGTTTACCATAATTGCTTAGGTTGAAAATTCGTCTGTACACTCTTAGCAGAAAGGGTTCTATATAGTAATGAAAAAAGGTTCTCTGACATGTTTCAATAATGGAACCCTTTTTGGTACTATGTAGAACCATTTTAAAAGAGTTCTTTAAAGAAGTAAGCAGTTCCCTTTTGTCACCACGTCTATCAGTCTGTTACAGGTTAATCTTCGTCTTTGTCCACAAAACTTTGTCCCAGGCTGTCGTATTTGAGAATGTCTTATGTCGTTCTGTTCATTGGGGTTTACTGGTGTTTTGGATCTTGTTGTGAACTTTTTGAGGCTGTGATGATCCTCTCCTCATGCTAATCATATCTGTCATAATCTAACCATATATTTGCCTACATCCTGAAGAGCATCTCATAGCACACGTATCTATATTAACCCCTTAAAATCCCAGGCTTACTACATACTAAGGCTTATTATTAAATGCCATTTAAGGGGTTAAACACTTCTTGCATAACCATGGATGCTTTACAAGAGTTTCTCAACCATTTACTTGCTTTTCATCTCCATCGATTTAGTTTTCTGTGATCATATGAACACATGTGACACAAACATCTGGATTCACAGAAAATACAGCCCATTAGAAATGTGCGTATCCTGCCCTCCATCCGTCCGTCCATTGGAATGTGGTAGTTTTTCACTGAGGAGATGTAAACGTTTCATTACAGGTGTCCCTTTGATAAACCAATCCAGTCTGAATAGGTGTGTTGTTAGCCACATCAGTGTATTTGGCTTCATTATCCCAGTAACATTAACACCTAGTGAAATCTAACACACTCTTTTCTTTTTTCCCGCTGCAGGTTGCTTGGACTGCTGCATTAAGTGTCTGGGCGGGGTGCCGTACGCCTCATTGGTGGCCACCATCCTGTGCTTTTCGGGAGTGGCGCTGTTTTGTGGCTGTGGGCATGTGGCACTGACAGGCACTGTGACTATGCTGGAGAACCACTTCTCCCGCATCACATCAGACCACGCCACCCTCATCAACGTGTAAGTGTGTGGGGGTGTGTGTAGTGGGGGTGGGAGATGTCACAGCTTGAGAAGTGAGTGATGGGGGAAAGTATTGCTGCCTGCTCCAAGAGGTTGATAGGAAATGACCAAGGTACGAAATACAGGGGGTCCTGGGGGAATCCGGGATCCCCTAATTATCCCTTGAAACCCCTGAATGTCTCAAAATCAAATTTCTGTGGCGTCCTGGAAATTACAGTATTATATTACTATTATTATATTATAATTATATAGTATATAATAAATATAATTACCAAAGACAGAAGCTCGCCAATTGTGTGTGAAGCAGCTAAACAGTGACCTTTCCCTGAATTTGTACTATCTATATATATATATAGATAGATATATAATGCTTTACTCACAATTGGCGAGCTTCTCTTTGGTATTCTTAACTAACTACAGATGCAGCACTGGTGTGCCTCAAGGTGGCGCTGTAGCAAACTGGTTCACCCGATTGGTCCATCATAACCTAGCAACTGTAACTATGCCCAGGATAGGTAGTCAGAAAAACTTTACGGCGGAGCACACCAAAGACAAGAGTTACAACACAGAGATAAAAAGGGCAACAGTGACCTGTTATTTGGCTAATAGTGAACCCTCATTCACTTACACTGTTAAACCTCACAATTTGATGTTCACTCATCTTACTTTGTCTTCTCCAACAGTCAGCATTAAACTCATCAGCTTCATCACATATTCATATTCATCAGCTATAACAGCTCACTTTTGCCCTTTTTTAATAATGTACTATAACTGCTTATTAATACTTTTTAAAGCGTTTATGACTTAACTAATAACCATTAACAAAGTATTTTTAAACCATTCATAAACGCTTTATAAGGGTAGTCTTATTTTAAAGTGGTACCTTTATGTTTAATGTAAGTATACTTAATAATCACTGGTGAAGCAAAGGAGAAGGCGAGAAAGGGAAAAGTGAGCGCCTCAGTGAGTGAGATTGTGTTCTGGGTTTAGAGCTCAAGTGTCATCATGCCTCTCCATCTGCTACAGCCTTTGCTTACGTGCCTGTATATGTGTGACCAAGTACTAGGGCCAAAAATGGACTGGAGTGAGTAATGTGCTCCAAAAAATTGTCACTGAATATAAGCATATAGACATCACAGCCCTGCTGAAGCACAGTGTTGATATTTCTGTTCCTGACAGATTCAGTTCCTGTAGAGAAGGAATGGGTTATTGCTTTTGACTTCAGGGCTATATGCATTTGTTTTGGATACAGACTATGCATAATGCAGCACACAGCTCTGTCTCTCTGTCCCACTGTTGCTCTAAATAACATTCTCTTCTGTGTTGTCTTGTTTTCTGTGCAGTGTTCAGATTCTGCAGTACATCATTTACGGCATCGCCTCTTTCTTCTTCCTCTATGGCATCATCCTGTTGGCTGAGGGCTTCTACACGACCAGCGCCGTCAAAGAGATGCACAGCGAATTTAAGACCACTGTGTGTGGCCGCTGCATCAGTGCCATGGTAAGAGTGGAGATACACACAAGCATGCACATGCTCATTATATTGTTCATTATAGTTCATTATAAAAGCTCAAATTTCATTAGAATTCTTTTTAAAGATACACAGAATGCACAGTGCTGACTGGACTATATACACAGTAGTGCTTACACACTATAGAGAATATAGAGAATATAGTAAGTCATGGAATGGGGACTGAACTATTTACGCAGGACTATTTACAGAGTAGTGGAATATGCTCAATATAGACTGTACTGGAATATTCACAATATAGACCGTTGCGGAATATAGTTATTTGCACACAGTATAGACAGTAATAGAATATAGACAATATAGACACGACTGGAATATAGACAATATAGATTGTACTGGAATATAGATGGTAATGGAATATAGACAATAGATAGTAATGGAATATAGACGACATAGGCAGTAGTAGAATATAGATAACCTAGACAGTGCTGGGATATAGACAATAATGGAATATAGACGATATAGACAGGAACAGAATATAGACAACATAGATAGTACTGGAATATAGACAGTAATGGAATATAGAAGACAGACAGTAATGGAATAAAGACAACATAGACAGTACTGGAGTATAGACAACACAAACAGTAATGGAGTATAGACTGTAATTGAATATAGACAACATAGACAGCTATGGAATATAAACAACATAGACAGTAATGGAATATAGACGACAGACAGTAATGACATAGATACAATGATAGAATGTAGACAACACAGACAGTAATGGCTGTTTACACTACTATTTACACAGTAGTGCAATATAGACTACAAAACAATACATAAATCTTTTGTTATTATTATTAGTATTAGTATTAGAATGTGTACTTATAATTCTAACATTATTATAAAGAAATATAATGGAATAATCGACTCATAACATCACAAAATTGATGTGGTTGAACTGCTACTTTCAGATTTGTGCATCACGATGCACTGGTGCATTTTACACCCCTAGCACACACACAAACACACACACATATACACATACTACATACTGTACACATGCGGGCCAAGCCCAGCCCCGGAGGACTGTTCTGGCACAGTTAGTACTATGTAGCCTAATTCCTTTAATTGCTACAGATGTCCAGTAACATCAGTCTTTAAAGCCTTGCAGGCATGTGTGTGCGTGTGTGTGTGTGTGTAAGTGTGTGTGTGTGTGTGTGTGTGGTTGTGTAAGTTCACATGTGCCACTGTTGTAATCCCATGGATAAGGCCTTAGTCTTAAATAGGCCATCATATTAGGTCATATTCCAAATAAGCATTAAGACAGCGATGGCTCATGACAACACTATAGTCGTTAGTTTGCTAAACCAGTCATTAACATTCATTTAATGTAAGGATTATTAAATTTAAATGCAATTTACATTAATTCAGTCGCATTTCAGACAAAGGATGCTCTACTGAGACCACATCGAGGTCTAGATATATTACTGTTGTTTTGCTCTATGTATTAAATATAAGTAGTTACATAAGGATATATAGTTACATTTCATTTTCATTTTGTATTGACAGTTTCAAGTCAATGAAATGGACTTTTTTACTATTTGTTTTGATGTTGAAAAGTAATAATTCAAATCATAATAGATTATCTCTTCTTTCACTTAAAAACCCAAAGAATTAGAAACAGCACTTTCCACAAAATTTCTCTGCTTGCTTCAATGAGTTATGGGTGAAAAATAGTTAGTACAAATTGTAACATGCTTTTGCTGTTGCTGGTAATAACTGTACCTCCTAAATGCTAAAGTGCATATATTCAGACAGTTGTAGTGGCCATATGAATGGACAGTAAACTCATTCTCTCCGTTTTTATCTCAGTTTGTGTTCCTGACCTACATCCTGGGCTTGGCTTGGCTGGGCATCTTCGGCTTTTCCGCAGTGCCTGTCTTCCTCTTCTACAACATGTGGACCACATGCGCCGCCATGAAGTCTCCCATCGCCAACCTCACCTCTGTGGACAACATCTGTGTGGACGTGAGGCAGTACGGTGAGTGAGTTCCAAATGTTCTACTGCAGGTCATTTTACAGTAGGAGAGAAGTGAGGAAGTGAAAAGCGATACAGCTACAGCGCTGTGGCATAAATGTGATTTGGAATGATCATCAGTAAAGACATTAAAGGCCTTCATTTGTTGGTGGTGTACAGAAAGATCCCTAAGCTTGGTGCCCTCATGAGTCCAAAATATGACCTCAAAGCATTTTTTGGCATTAAAAGGTTCAAGTACACTAATTTTAAATGAGCCTGAAATTTTTCAACTAAACCCAAATATAGCCTGAGAACCTTCTGTTTGAGACTGACCCAACCCACAGCACTGACTGTAGAATCTAAACCTGAATGTAGCCACAACCAAATTCTTTCTAAATTCTAAGGTGAACCCATTTTAATTAAAGTAGTGATAAACACAAGCTAAATTCCAGATTTCTATTGTGCGAGAGTCTGGTGGGTTTCCTTGCTCAGTGTAGCCAAGAACTGCCTGCTTCAACCGGAAAGGGCCACTTGACTCACATGTAAACTGACCAGCCACAGACTCTTGTTTTAGCTTAGCATATAATAGATATCAGGTACTCCGTTTACCTTTGTGGAGTGTCTGAGGTTGAGACTAGACTATGAGAAATATGGACTTGAATTTGATCCTGACCTGAATTCAGAAAATATCTGAGAATTGATGTCCAAACCTGACCACATCTGCAGTGAATAGACATTTATGACTGGAGGTATAATGACTGGAGGTATAATGGCTTATAGAGTGCTAAACCAAGGAAAGGACTGTACCCTCAAGTCTGTGCTTTGTTGCAGAGGGACCATAATATACAGTCTTATGCAAAAGTTTGGGTACCCCTAGTCAAATGACATGCTTTATTCATTTTGATTTAGAAGATTTGTTCACTTATTTTCTCTAAAGTCAACAAAACATGTCTTTTGTGTTGGGTGTTCAAACTTTTGCATAAGACTATCTCTTCTCATGGGCACCAGTGCACCCCTGCAACCCAGAAAGATAAGCGGTTTAGATGATGATGATGATGATGTGTGTGTGTGTGTGGGTGTGTGTGTGTGTGTGTGTGTGTATCTCTTCTCAATAATACATTGGTTCATCCAGGATCATAACGCTTCTATTTACAGAAATTGTATCTACTGCTTCTCCATGGTAAAAACAATATGACAGTTCCAGTTTGGAAATTTAAACACTTTCTAATTTCCAATTGGGATAATCTATGCAGTGGGGGATAATTCACGTTTTTTTATTTATACATTTTATAAAGCTTCTGTGGTGAGCAGCAATTTTGTAATGGAAAAAACTCTTAAAAGGAATGGAAAAAATGAAAACAAGGAAAGCTTTTTGAAAGTGACAAATCTTTAGAGATCTTTAAGTTGAGATTTAAGAAGAATGTGTTATTCAGTGCCCCTGTTTTGGATTTGTTGTGATGAATGGAGCAGGAAAAATCAGAAGGGTTTATATTCTTTTCCTTGGAAACAAAACTTTGAAATGCTTTCTTGAAAAGTAATGTTTGTTGTTTTGTCCTGCGTCAGGAGTCATTCCTTGGAATGCTGATCCTGGTAAGGCATGTGGACAAACCTTGGCTGACATCTGTAACACCAGTGAGGTAAATTTAAACCCATTTTACCTTGTCTTAACTGTATAAAGCTTTATAGTAAAGCTATAGTACAGTTGTTGTATTAAAAGGCCCATATCATGTAAAAATGATGTTTTGTTGTTTTTGTTTTTGAAATAAGAAGTCACAGTAGTATATACAGTGTATTAAAACTGTGTGCCAAAAACAGCTTGTTTTGAAAGCATCAGTGAACACATTTACAAGTGGCATACAGCAGGTTAGCCCACCAATCATGTTTGAGTTCAGACTGCTTTTTGGACAAGGCTCAATACACAGCAGCCATTCAGAACAAGTGACATGTGCCAGAGTCTGAATACCCCCGGTCAAATTACATTTTGTTGATTTTCTAAGTGAAAATAAGTTAACACATTGTCTAGGGAGCAACTCAAATATGGCATTTTTCTGCAAATGTTAGTGTACAATTTCTATAGTTAAACATATTGGAAGAAAAATTTAATTTAATAAAAGAGCAGTTAGAAAAATGAATTACTAAAACACGTCTGCCTCCATTTTATATGTTGCACAGCCTGGGCCTTTTAGAGACTGAATCTTTTAGTGTAATAAAGCTCCAACATGACGTCTGTCCTTCCTTACTTTCCTGCCTTTGCAGTTCTATTTGTCCTACCATCTCTACATTGTTGCGTGTGCCGGAGCTGGAGCCACTGTGATTGCACTGGTAAGGTTCCAGTCTTAATAAGTCCATTTACAAGCCAAAAGACACAATATTTGAATTTGTTCTTTTTAAACCTGTTTTGTCCACATGACGTATGTTTACATACCATAACATTGCTGTGATTTTAGGTGTTGTGTTTTGGGTCTTTGAGTCATGTTAGGACTACTGTAATGTTTCAGTTGTATTCAGTTCAGTATTCAGCTCTGCTTAAGAACATTCCTGTTTATCTCAATGACGTAATTGCATAGTTACATAATGCTCAGTGTGCTTGAGTATATGTGACTCCCATTTACCCAGGACTATGTTTAAGGGGATAGTTTGATGAAAAATCACATTTACACAGTTTTCCCCACATGTACTCGATCAGCTATGAAAATGTTTGGTGTTAGTTATACACTGGAGCCTCGAGGCTAATGTAGCGAACAAGTAATGAAAGTTTATAACCCAGTAATTAGCATTGGATTAAAATAGCATGAAGCTAAATTGCTAAGTCATAGCACATTTGCCTCAAACCATATTGAGTTGTTATGCAATCTCTAATAGACTTGCTTCTGTATAATATATTGTTTCTATAAAAATAGACATAAATACATTGCATTGCCAGAAATTTGTCCATACTCTTGTATTTTTATTGGTAACAGTATGTCATACAGCGTCAGTAACTACATTAGCAAGTCTATTTAAGATTACTTAACAACTGAACATGGTTTGAGGCAGGTGTGATGGCTTAGATATGTATTTATGTTGGAGCATCAGGGCAGAAGAAGATGCAGAAAAACACTGCACGTATGGGCAAATGCTCTTTATTGAAACAGGCACTTCAACAAGGAGTCTTTACAAACGCTAGAAATGTGCAGTCCAGCACTACCCCAAAACGAAACCATGTAGGGGGTAACGCGGGATGGCACAACATGCATAGAGGGTAGACAAAGTCACACACAAAGCCCACCCTCCACACAGTTTAACAACCCAACAACAACAGCTACAACAACCATCTTTCTTCTACCGGGAACTTGCCACCTCCTGAGAGCCACTTCACACCCCCTAAGCTCCCCATGGCAGCGCGGCCTATGGCGGACACCACAATGTGATGATAGTTGGTGAACCTAAGCTTCCATTCCTTTTTAGCTATATTAGCCTCATAGTTCCAGTTCAAAATTAAATCACTTTACAGTGACATGATACATATTTAATGGCAATCAAATGGTTAAAAATGAAAAGAGAAGAGAGGACCTTATGGCATGGTGCAGCTTGAAGATGACACACGTTTCTGTACCAGAAAGTTTTCCTCAGAAAAACAAATTTTCATCATTTCTTTGTCCATACAAAGATGTTGGAGTGTGAAGTTCACTTTTACATCATATAAATGTTTTTCGTCATGAGAAATTGCTTAAATATGTTGCCTAAAAGCAACATTGTGCGAAAGTGGAATGGATATAGTGTGTAGCATGTGAAGTGTCAATAATGTAGCCACTTGAGAGAACACTGCAGTTATTGTTTAGTATTTCATTCAGAATAATTATTTTTCAATAAGAAATGATTGCTTATAAAAAATCTAAATTATTTTATGTACGCAGTGTTAGTGGCTAGAAGCACATTGCTATAATAATGTGTGGCCTAACAACTCTATATGTTTTGAGTCAATACTCCTCAAAAACTTTAGGTATAAGGGGAAAATGTGTAAATTTGATTCTTTGCCCATCTATCGCTTTAAGATCCATGTCACCCACTCGCTCTGTTCTCTGCTCTCTTCCTCCCAGCTCATCTACATGATGGCCACCACGTATAACTATGCCGTGCTGAAGTTTAAAAGCCATGACCACTCCCACACCACTAAGTTTTAAACCGGAGCTTTCGAGAGGGCAACCGCAAAGTGTGGACAAGTGCTCTGACAGAGAGAGAGAGGAGAGGGGGAGGTAGAAATGGGTTGAGGGTTAGAGAGAAAAGGGAGGTAGAGTTAAGAAAGAGTACTACTGACACCATGGACCATACAGTAGCTTACTGAGGATTACGTTGATCATCAGGATGATGTAGTGCAGTAAATCGTTTCTCGTTTCTTCCTTGTCGTAATCAAGAACGGTGTGTTCCTAGATGAGAAAGCACATTTAATTCATTGACCCTGTGTTCTGCCATGAATTTCTTTGTTAATCCTCATCTCTGTTCATTTTGTGTGTTCAAGATGACCAGTTTTACGCCTTAGAGCTTTGCCGGCCAACTAGGTCCCATAAGGCCTCTTGTATTAACGTGTAACTCAATGCCAGTCCACTAGATGGCGTCTGTCCTGTAGAATTTAATGAATAGAATTAAGCTCAGGCAAGTAGTATCAGGCCCAGGATCAGTATTCAGGGACATGTTCTGTCCATTGGATTATACAGTACACGCCCTGAGGCACCAGTATTCAAGGCGATGGTCAGGTAGAAATGGCAGGTCAAGTGCTGTAGCTGTGCAGAGTCTATCTAGCGTATATAACACAAGGTGAATGGAAGGGCAATAGGAATGTTTCGTTTATGGTGTTATGATTCAACTTCGATCTTCACTTTTTGTCAATTGTACCTGTGAAGGGCATGAATTGTACTTTACACTGATCCTGAGAGTATTTTATGTTTTGCAGAACTGGGACTAGTAAACACATCTTACTATTAGCGCCTTTATTGTGGTGTTCAAACACTGACGTTTGGCTTTGCCTGACAATTTTTTGTTCATGACGTTCAGATGTAGTTTGGCTTCCAGACCAGTAGAGGCACTTTTCCAAGTCATAATGATGCGAAAATAAACATTTAATATGTAGAACAAGAACTCTCTGACTTGTTATTTCAGCAAACGAATTGCAGATTGTCGTGCATTCTTTAGCGCTTAGCACTGTTGTTGGTTAGCTACCCATTCATCATTCCTTGTTTGCTAACTCATCTTACATCGGTTACGTAACCATGCTTCATGTGTTACTGCATACTTTAATTAACATTCATTATATTAAATAGGTTTCATTAAGATTTTATCACTAATTGTAGTCTAAAAAGCTAGCTAACTGAAAGCTAGCAAACTAACTAAGTGTAGCTAGCTTTGCCTAACTAACCCACTTACTGCTAATCCACCTCCTTTCCCTACCTCTTTCTCTCCTCTCTTTTTCTTCTCTCTGTTTTTTCTCCCTTCTACTTCTCCACAGATCCACTATCTTATGATCCTGTCGGCTAACTGGGCATATCTGAAGGGGGCGTGCCAGCAGACCCATGCCTACCAGGACATCAAGACCAAGGATGACGCCGAACTGCAAGATGTGCAGTCGCGCTCTAAGGAGGGCCTCAATTCTTACTCATAAACAAGGCGAAGTCACGCCACATGCTGCGAAAAATTATATCTTTCCAAGAGAATACATCTTGAATGTAGGCAAAATATTGACCATTGCTGATTATATCTTTATTGTAAGATTATTATCAGATTATTCAGTCTATTTCTATATTTTTTACCTATTTTAAGTGACATTTTCACACTGCACTGCCAGATACTTTTGCTTATTTTAAGAAATAATGTTTGAGGGAAGTAAATTGTGACTGTCAGACAAAACCTCATATCTTTTACAGAAGGAAAAAACCTTGCCTTTGAATGGGAATTCATTTCTATTGGTCGATTCAGCATCAAATTTGAGTATAATGTAATATGCAGCTGCCAAATTATGTAAAAGAAATTCAAAATGACAAAAATGGAGATACAAGGCTTTGTTGTCTCAACAGCAGTTTAGTCGGGTAATTTCACCTGATTGCCTAAAATACGATAATATGATCTAAGTAGGTGAAATTATTTTGTAATAATTTTACACTAATCTCATAATGAGAAATGCCAAATATATGGCCTACATTCAAGATATTTTCTCTTGCCAACATATAATTTTTTCCAGTGCAGATCGACTTAACCCTCCTTTTAACCCCACAACTTCACACACATACACACACAGAAATACAATACAATGCTAACTAACATGGCCTAGTAGTGCGCTGCAACAACAGTGTGTTATAACAATGCAGTTATAAGCAGTTACGACCACGGTATGACATTGGTTATTGGTTTTATGTAAAAGTTATAAGAAATGACAGAATCCATTTTGCAGATTGTGCAGTTAATGATGATATAGATGTGTTTTATTCGATGTTGGTAAGGTTGTATGAAAATGCATGTGTAATTATTTCAGTGCTCGTTGCTAATGTCTTAAAAAAATATATTGAAAGTGCTGAGCCGTGCTCGTAACTGGGTTGTCTCTGGCTTCATGACGCACTGTTGGAGTAAAGCACTACCTCACAGCTGTTACTGTCTGCACTAACACAATACAGACATTTTGCAGGAACTTCCTTTTTTGGTGTTTTATACATATATAAATATATATAAATGTGTGAAAGTGTACGAATGTTGTTGGTTTTTTTAATACTTAACGTATGCCAGGTTTAATATGATATTTCTCTGGTCTCTTTCTCTCTCTTTCTTGGTTACCACGACTTCTGTTTTTTTTCCGAACTGCTTTTTTTGTATTACTAACCTTCTTTCTTTTTCTTTTTTATACTGGTACTTGATACATTGCACTATTCTAAAATGGCAAGACTATAAACACTTCTCTAAAAAGTGTGAATTTCTTGGTAAATTGTTGTTAATTATAACTCAAGAAAAAGGAACGTGAACTGCGGAATAATTCTACATTGAAAAAAAATTGTTCTTTGAATTTGCTAGAGTGAAGCTTGTACATCAGTTGCACATGAGTAAAATCACTATTATGAAACTGGATAGAACTGGTTCTAAAATCTGACTGGCTGAGGCAGGTTTGAAGCTGGGGTAAAATACATCCACCTATGGCTGCACATCATCAACTGAATTCTGTATTCATGCAGCAAGTTGAATACAGCTTGGCAGCCATAGCCTACTCTTAGCAATCTGTACTGTTTATCAGTGGAGTTGTTTACTGTGATTAATATCAATAGAAGCCTAAATTAAATTACCTAATAATTGTCAAATTATCGTATTTTAACAACACCTCCTAACATAGAATCATTATTATTGCTTTATACACTGCATAGTACATAATGATTGCCAACCTTTAGTAAATATTGTATGTATTTACTTAGTTTAGTCAATGATATAATATATTTTATTCATGTGAAACTGATATACACAAAAAATGAGGGCACTGGTTTGTTTGTGTAATATAGTAGTATTAACATAGTGACAAAACATTGCAATTTATGTTGATAAAGTAATTAATATTAAATTGGAAGGAGAAATAATAACGTAAACTACACAAACAGCGTTATAATCTGATTACTTAGAACTGTATGGAGTATTATATTCTCAGTGGAAACAAAAGAACTTAGAGGCACAGAGAGCATTTAACTATTCCTCATTTCTCCTCAATTGTAGATGTTCTTTGAGGGGCAATGAACACTTCTTCTTTTAGTGGTCCAAACACAGATTATTAAAGCAGTGAAACTGCACTGAATTTACCTGATTCAGACGTGAACATCATTTCCACACAAATACAATCTATTACATTAAACCAGTTATTGCCAAAACAAAGGGAACTGAAAGGCAAATCGTGGTTAAAGTCAACATGAAACATTTTCTCTTGGGGGAGGTTAAGCTGTTAATTGGCTTCTATTATTTTTGCTCTGCCCACTGGTGCACAGTGATGCAATCAAAAATCAGTGGAGTTTTAGAGATGGGTCAAAAATCAGTACAATTCAATCGAAGATTTAAAAAAGGTCAATTTTCATTCCAATATGACTTTAATGTAGTATATTTGTTGTGGAAATGATACAGAAAGAAGTAAATTCAATGCATATTTTTTCAGAACTGTTCAAAAAAAGGATCTGTAACAGATTATTAAAAATACATTCAACTTTGTTTATATACATGCTTTCGATACTGGTGGTTTATTTTTTGCTGTCTTCTTGTGGAACCTTCTCATGGCTGGCTTGATGATATTTACCGAGAGTTTTTGTGAGCTGATCAGTGATTTCCTTCAGTATGTGGATATGTGTTATCCCGAGACCGCCACGTAAAAAAGACATGACAGGAATTCCATGATTTTATGACTGAGCCTTGTTTTCACAGTGTGTGTATATATATATATATATATATATATATATATACAGTATATATAGTTAGTGGTTTTTCTCTCTTCCTCACTATGGATTCTCACCACAATTCTCTTTTTCTTCGCTCTCGCTTTAAAAACGTTGAAACACTAACTCTTCTTTCTGACGTCTCAGAACTCTTAAGCATGTTAGTATTGTCCATACCGTGGTATTTACTACCGATTATAAACTGTTCTCTTGCTGTATGTTCTGTTCTGTTAAAGGGACGTGACTGCAGGGATGTGCCCACTACTTCTTTATTTTTCTTTTTTTGCCCTGTTTTTGTATAAGAAGATGTGTGCCTGAATGTTCTATCGTTCCCTCGTTATTGCATGAAGGAGAGATAATATTCTATTTTTTTTTCTTTCGCGGTTCCATAGGTGATGTGTAGTCCACTGTTCTGACGAACTATGGTAGACAGTGTTTCCCCCCTTTACCCCGCCTACCCTCCCTTTAAAAGAAAAAAATAATAATCCATTGTACGTTGATGGAAATTGTAGTCCTAGATGTTTCATAGTCCATTTTATTTGAAAAGTCAAATGTTTTATGAATCCTGTATAGTGATGATTTTTGTAACCTTCTCTAGTAAAATAATATTTTCTATGATCGACATGGCCTGTCTCCTGTGTTTATTCCATATTCTCTGAGAAAAGAGTTCAGTGACTGTTTCATCGGGTACAGTTGTATGCAAAATTTGATTATTATTTTGTTGATTATCTAAGTGAAAATAACACATCCTCTACATTGAACAACCTTAAATATGGTATTTTAATGGACAGTTGTTATTTATTTGCTGGACAAAGATAAAATATAAAATGCGTCAAAACATCTTCACAGGCCACATATTAAGTTTTATTTTTTCCCATGCTAATGCTAATGCTAACTGATGAGGTGTAAGCTCCAGTGTAAAACTAAAGAGGCAAACTTCAGGCACCAAACATGTCTTGGCTGAGCGCCTGCATTTTGGGCTAAGTGGAAAATTGTGTGTTTTGTAAGATAATATTCTGATTTTATACAAAAAGTGTTTGTCATATAAAAACCTAGGCTATTCTGTGGCTCTAAAATACATGAACAGTGGAGCTGAATGGCAACAGTTGAGAAAGGCTCCTCTACAAAAACGTGAAGAGAATTGAACAGAAGTAAGTGCATGGATGCCATCTGGTGGAGAACGTCTACATGTCTGACACCATTTCACAAATGCCTTCTTATCACTTACTTAATCTCACCCAGGTTCCTTTCTGCAGTCTCAGGTTGAGATGATAGGATAATAAGGTTCTAAATCATCTGGAATTTGTGTCAAGGTACTGAACCATTACAGAGGACATTTTAGCTTTTGAGACCAAAGCAATTACAAAATGAAAATGGTTTCTCTTAACAGCCTTAGGGTGCTCTGGAACTTTAAGGCCAGTTATCACAGAACTGCCCTTCACTGAACCTTATAACCCTCAGTGTAATGTGTTTCTAGGTGATGTAGTCTCTTTGTGCAGACCCCCTAGTGCCAATTCCACCGGTGAAATGGAAATCGACTCATATTTTTAATAAAGACAAGTAAGATCTATCGGTTTCCAGGTTATCTGAGACTCTCTTGGCTCTGTGTGTGTAAAAATGTTGTGATTCGGTGTTGAGCTGCTAGCAAGCAGTGAGGGGTTAAAAAATAATAAAAAATAAAACAGACAACTGCAGCTTCAATGTGCACTGCGACAGTAATAAACAGCATTTAAACACAGTCAAAACACTTAAAATTGCTGACTTGTTTGCTCACCTGTGAAGACAGAAATACAGTTTCTATTGAAGTATATTCCATCAACGTCACTGAAGAAAAAAATGCATAGTTCAAGTGAGGGACCTCCAAAACATGCGAATGGCTACTGTGAAAAGGAGATAATCTAAAAACCCCTTCTACTTCCAGCCTAACGCCCTATAATTGCCATTTTCTACCTTCTGTTTCCTGTGACAAAGTTACCTAATCCCAAGCACCACCACCTCTCCTTCCCTATTCCTATGTCAGTCAAAACACCACCCAAACTAGGGGGTCTGGCCTTCTAGCTCCAAGCAGAAGCAGCCTGGAACTCCAGCCCAAGTTCTCAGATTTCTCTCCCTCCCTCAATCAGTCTTCATTCCACAATAAACAGACCGACAGAAATGGTCCAAAATCACTTCACGTTAGCATTCATTAATTACACGTAACACAGAATTAGTTGAACTGACTCACAGATGCATGCCTGAATTGAGTGTCCTTTGCTCATCCAACAGTTAAACAGAAGCAGTTAAACAGAATCTATTGGCAAGTAAATATTCATTAACTGGAACTGACAATGTCAACATGTATAGAACATACATATGAATATGTATGGAATATATAGAACAGAACTTCCTTTACTGAACGTTTTCTCTGTATATCTAAATCAGGTCCTGAAGTTCTGTGCTTTCTAGATATTTTCTTATTCTACAGGGCCTCCAAAGTGAGTTTCATGTTAAAATTCATAACAATCATGCGCTCAGAGTGACAAATCCACACCAGTACTAGCTGTTTCCACAAATGCTTAATTTATTACAAGATGCCTAAAAATTATACAGCGCACAAAAGAGAAAGTGGCAGAAATTCTCTTGTAGACATCCTCATTGTCAGCTTTGCTGTGGATTTTCTGCAGAGTGGTAAATTACAATAAGCAGTTGATATTATCATCCATTTATCAGGGCTTACCCTTTTATCATGGAGCATAAATATGAAGAGGGTCCTATGGCAGTATGAATTCATGGCTAGGGATGAGACGTTATGAGAATTTCCTATATCAGTGATGAAAATGATCATGGTTTTTGGGATTAAACATTCAAATCATTTCACTACAGGTATTACATTGATCAGCTATTGAACGTCTGATGTCTTTACATAAAATCTATTACAGTTCAAATAAATATGAAATTATTATCACTTTTATTACTATTTACAGTTTATACTATGTATGGCATGTGGAAGAATGGCAGTTGTGTATTTTACTTCCACTTTTTAAAATGCTGGTAATGGTTGTGGGGATTATTATATTAAAAATATTAAAATATGCTATTATATAGCATTAAAACCATCAGCTGTCCCATCTCTATTCACGGTATTCATGGCAGTTTTGCTTATTAAAGTGCTAAGACTAATGCACATTGTGGAAGATGACCACTATTCGATGCTACACTTTTACAAACAGTTCTGTCTGCAGTAGCCTATTCGATGTCCTCTGGAAATGGAATGACCATGAAAAAAGTAGAACTACGGAGAAAATATACGTTAATTCAGAAAAGTCTACCAAATACTTTCTCTGTCATCAAGCTAAGACAAAAAAAATGAATCATAAATGAAGATCACATTTGGCCTCTAGCCACTAACCTTACAAGCTGATTGCTTTTTCATAAAGTCATTTAGTGATATAGTAGTGAAAAGTGTTTACATTCCATGTCTTTTTTTAAAGTAGGAAAAGCTTTTATAATGTGCTGTTATGATGAAACTGATGCCCTTTTATTAAGAAACAGTTCAGACACATGCATATGTGAAGCAACGAAAAGAAAAAGAACCAAAAAAAGTAAATTGTTCTAAGATGAAAAGATGCCATATGTAGTGTCTCTACAGAAACAGGTGCTAGAAAGATCATTTAAAAGTAATCAAAATTTAATCAAGAGAAGATGTACATAAAGTCTTTCAGAGTGGTTCAATATGAACTTTTCAGTTCTAGAGAAACTTAGAGTCAGAACTGTTCACAGTGTTGGTGAAGGGAACCAGACATCTGAAGATTTTAATGCCTCTAAAAGCTTCCTGATTTAATGTTATTACATTAAATACAGGGAATATGCTGCCAAGTTCTGATTGTTTTACGACAGTTTTGAGAAGGTTCTGGCTAAAATGTCTTTTTAAAATACCTTCATAGTGGAGAAGTAAATGCAAATGCAATGCAAAATGGAACCCAAAGATTTTTTTTCATGACCTCTGCTTCTTGTCCACACCACTGTACAGAAAGCTGATTATAGCTGCTATGTTTCTCTACAGTGAACCATTTCACATCAAACCACTCTGAATAAATCTGTTTACTCTCAACGACTGAAATATACAGACATTTTACAAAAAATAATCAGTGGAATTTTCCTTTAAGGGTGTCCAAAGATAAATGGATGTTCAATGCATTTATAAGACATGAAGAAAGATCTGCACTGTTGGTGCAGGACGTTTCTTAAGTCTGACACTTGTCCTCAGCTGGACCTCTTATTATTTCACATTAATGAGTGTGTATGTTTTTATTTATGTACTGTGTCTAGCCAAACTAGAAGGAAGATGCTAGCAACAATGCACCATGTGTTTCAGTAGTGTTCATATATATTACAGCTGCCTAACTGAAGATTTGTCCATCGGGAGTGAAAAGGCACTACTGAGCGAAAAAAAGAAATCCCTGAAGAGTCTGTACTTAAAGCACTAGTCAAAAGGTTTTTTAGTTTACTAGCCTTTTCATGACTGATAATGTCATTTACAATTCTCTAAGGCAGCTTAGGAATCCACAATGATTGGCAGATAATTGATTAGAGAAAAATGATTAGATTTGACCGACATTTCAAATCAATATCTGCTGATGTTTGGGCGCCTCTGGTCAAATTACATTTTAGTTCAGATAAAGTTACATAGGTTAATACATCATCTACAGAGAACACATTTATGCACATTTTAATGCAGAACTACTGTTTATTTGCTGAATTTAATACACTGAAGAAAAAAAACTAAATCTTCTGCTTAATTTTTTCCCCAATATGTTAAAGCCAGCAAATTAACAGAAATTGTGTAGTAAAACAACAAAAAAATAAATAAAAGCAAAATAAAATAAAATATGCAAGTTTGTTACTCGTAGAGAATGTGTTAACTTATTTTCACTAAATCTATAAAACATGTCATTTGACCAGGAATGTTAAAGGTTTTGCATATAATATAACTGTACAGATATATATATATATATACACACACACACACACACACACATTAATGATATATTTCTCTGTAATGCTAATTCAGGTACATGAAGCCCAAATTTCTCCATTTTAAAGATGTTTAGGAATCTGCATCAGCAGATATGTACATGAAAAAAAAAAAAATATCTGAAAAAAATATATATATATATCTGCATCAGCACACAATTCCCATATCGGTGCATCCCAACTAAATACAAAACAATCACAGGAAAAAATGTTCAAGAAAATACAAAATTGGCTCAAAATCTTGGATTTCTTTGAACAGTTACTCTTTACCATAATTACAGATATGAGACACTGATTTATTTATTTAATGATTTCATTGACTGATTAAGTTTCAACAGGAAATCTCCAGACTTGACAGTCCAGACTTAAACTCCCTTCACTTTTGGTGATAATTTCATTGCAATTTATTACATTTTCAATTAAAAGTTAAGTCATTTGCTTGTACATAATAAAATACTAGGAGAACACAGACAACTGTACTGTTGTCAATATAAACTTCACTCATAATAAGCACTTGTCTTTGCTCCAGATGAGTTTTTGAAAACTTGTTGAAATTCTGAACTAAAGTTGTTTGCTCACTAGCTCCACCTGCTGCACAAAAGCTTCATTAAGCAGCTTTACGATGTGCACATGCACTGACTGGCCACTCCTTTAGGTACACCTCTTTTTATCTAAACTCATTGTCTATTTTATCAGCTATTCTTACCAATCAGGTAACAGTACTTCTACAATTACAGCAGACTGTAGTTTATCTGTTGCTCTACATACTTTGTTAGCCCCCTTGTACACTGTTCTTCAATGATCAGGATCCCTACAGGACCTCCACAGAGCATGTGCTATTTGGATGGTGGATCATTCTCAGCACTGCAGTGACACTGGCATGGTGGTGTTGTGTTAATGTGTGTTGCACTGGTATGAGTGGATCAGACATAGCAGTGCTATGCAGGCACATATATTAATCTCTTTTATTTAAAAAAGTGAGTAAAATTTAAGTGTCATTGCAGTGCTGAAAGTGATCTACCACCCAAATAATACCAGCTCTGTGGTGGCCCTGTGACAGTCCTGACCCATGAATGGGGTAAATGGGGGCTAATAAAGAATGCGGAGAAACCGATGTACTACAATCTGTAACTGTACATAAAATGGACAATGAGAGCAGATACAAAGTAGTTCCTAATAAAGTAGCCAGTGAGTGTATGTCCACTGCCATTATAAAAAATCAACAGCAGCGAGTTCTGGACCGTGGTTTCCGACGCAAATCCACAGTGTCTGATGGCAGCATATGCTCAGGCCGATCCTCAGATGCTAGTACGCTCCTCACCACCTCCTCGAAAGCCTCTGCAACGTTTGTGGCATCTTTCGCACTGGTCTCAAAGTAGGGGTGCCCTCCATTTTCATGGCACCACCTTTGTGCTTCCTCTGTCGTCACCTGCCGCTCGGTCACATCGACTTTATTCCCAAGAATGACGAAGGGAAAGCTCTCAGGTTCCTTAACATCGGCATAATACGCAAACTCTTTTCTCCAGTGGTTGAGGTTGAGGAAGCTCTGGCTATCGTCCACGCTAAATGTTAACAAACAGCAATCGGACCCACGATAAAACGGCGTACGCAGGCTGCGAAAACGCTCCTGGCCAGCAGTGTCCCAGATCTGTAAAGTGACCAGCCGTCCGTCCACCTCGAGCTCCTTGTTTAGAAACTCAACACCAATGGTGTGGAAGAGGTGTGTGTCGAACTTGTTGGAGACGTAGCGGTTCATGAGTGACGACTTGCCCACACCGCCATCGCCCAGCAGGATCACCTTCAGCAGGGACGACTTGGAGGACATGATGAGGATTCCAGGTCAGCACACAAGAAGCCTGAAACAAAAGAATCATTATTACATTCTATATCCAGAAGTCATGTTGCTTTGTATTTTAAAGATACTCCAGTGTAACCTACTCCTGCAAGACTGGGTTCCCAATCCTGGTCTGCAAGGACCCCTGCCCTGCATATTTTGGTAGCTTCCCTATTCTAACACACCCGTTACAACTAAACACTAATCATTAACAAGCCCTTTCTGAGTTGGGTGTACTAGAGAATGGAGAACACAAAAATCCAGGACCAGGATTGGGAACTACTGCTCTACAATCCTCCAACAATTCTAGTACAGCATAATGGCACAGGTTGACCTATAAGGAATACAAATCCATATCAAACTTTACAAAGCAATTTCTTCAGAAACAAAAAATGCATTCCCCAAAGTAGGGGCTGTATAGACTTGTTGACTCGTTGACTAATAAATCCACTAATCGAGTTGTCTAGTTGAGGACTGCCTGAAATACAGCAGTTGGTAAAAACAGTGAAGAGTCATGTTGTCTGCTAAACACAAAGCCCAAAATAGTTTGTTCATGTGGAAATACTACATGAAACCAATTCCACAGCAAGCTGTGTACGACTGTGCTGAAATATAGTCCCATAAGCCAGACTGGGCAGGTTTAGAGAACTGCCGTTTCTGAAAGGGCCATTTGACTGACAAAATGACCAATCACAGCGTGTGTAGTGTGACGTGCTCGTCACAACAACAAACTAACATCTGGGGAGCACTGGCTGGCAAATGTATGAGGATATTTGTGTACTCACAAAATTCTGGAATAACTTCTTAAAACGGGATAGGGTGCACGCTTCCTGGCTCAGCAACTAAGTCTGTACCTCACTCTGGCAGGCTTATTGGTGAGATGAAACTGCTTGCTACAGCTTTCAGCTTGATAAACAATCATTTCCCATTGGACTGAGACTGAAACTCACTGAAAACAATACTCTTCTACAATATACGCTGCGCTTAAACAGCAGCATTTGCCACTGCAGCCTCAATTAGCAAGCTACGAACAAAATAATTTTCACTGACATGCAGAACAATCATCTTTTTTTCCTTTAATATGGTGATGAAAACTAGTCAACTGCTTTTTTGAATTACTAGTCAACGAGTAAAAACATGTAGTTGTGCAGCCCCTAACCTATTAAACCCTTTTAGCCCTTAAGAGGTTCATACAGGCAGGAGGTGTCAAACTCGGGTCCTGGAGGGTCACAACCCTGCAGATATTAGCGTTTTCCCTCTTCCAACACTTCTAACCCTCCAAAATTAAACTCAAGAAAGCCTTTGTTTATTTAGATAAACTGTGTCAGAGTGTGGAAAACATAAAACCATGTTCCATGTGGGCGAGCCTCCAGACCTTAGATACGGTCAATTCAACAGTGATTCTGAGGTCAAGATTGATTTTAGATATTTTCTGTGTTAAACATGTTTTTACATGATTTTACAAACCTCTAATTAAAGACTACACTGTATTTTTGCTATATAACTTATTTGTGACTCCAGAAAAAAAAGCCTAGTCATTTTAACATAAGTGCACATAACATCAGCCCCTCGCCTTTCCTTGCCCACTTTACTCTGATAGAATACACCCAGATTTTGATCACTGACAGCACGTTTCCACAAAAGAGACCCACAAATTTCATGATCCACTGTGTTTAAGTCAAACCTGCTGTTGTAGTAGCTTTGCCACATCTATTTTGGTGTCTCCTCTGCTCTCAAGAATAACTTCTCATCATCAAAAGGGAATTTCACCAATTCTTCTAAATGTTTGGGCAGTTAAACTGTTAAGACTGTTCAGAGCGACTGGATGAAAAATGCTCTATTCTAGAGAATCTTAGCAAATCAGAACTGTTCACAGTAAAAGCAGCAACACAGAAAATTATTACATGAAACAGTAATGGAAACACTGTATGATAACTGATAGTTTTGAGAAAAGATTTTGGCCTAATACACATTTTTAGAATACAGTCCTGGCAGAGAGATATATGCAGGCTGTTGTAGGGCTAAACAGTGCCCACAGAAAACTCTTTTTTTTCCAGATTTACCACCATTTCTCCATTACCATTATTACATTAAAAACTCAAGAGGAGACACACACTGGGCTTCACTGGTGGTTTTAGATAGTAAATAAAATGTTTGTTTGCATTGTAGACATTGTGACCCCTGGTTGCCATCACCACCACTGTAAAGGAAGTCTAGGTCAGTAAGTTTCTCTACAACAAACCACTTCACATCAAACCACCCTGAATGACTTTGTTTACATCTGAAACCACAAAATTTTGCTGAAATTTTGGAAAAACGGTGGAATTCCCCTTTAATTAGCCGATGACTTGGGTCAGGTGTGTCTGAGCAGAGAAAACAGTCAGGGCAGTGGCACAGCAGGACCACCCTGAGATGCTCTGGAGTAGAAGCTCTGCCCTGAAGAGACACCAGCGCCCACAGCCCACAGCAGCAGCAGCAGCTCCTCGGTGAGGATGTCTGACAGAGGTTCATTCATTGCAGAGGTTCGCCTTGAATCATGTGAGACGAACCTCATGGAGAATTCATACCCAACATATGATCGGCTGTCCCGCAAAAGGAATGCGTTTAAATGAAAACCTAAAAGATACAAATGTCAACAGGATCAGCTCTGGGATTTAGCTAATAACGCTGCCCCAGACTGGAGACACAAGTGACCAAACTGAGGTTCTGGCGCTTGAAAACGAGGAAGTACCACACCGAAAATAACTCGATTCTCGAAATAATCTGGGACTTGTTAAAAACAAAGATCAGAAGTTGTGGCTTTCTCACACCAGCAAGTTAGCTAGGTTAGCTAACTTACAACGGCATTTTATCGTAGCTCACAACACCGAAGAACGGAACTTAACGTTACCTAGTAACGGTTGGCTTCATATTCCCAAAATTCACGTCTAACCGCCTCCAGAAAAGTAAAAACAGTTTAAATGGCTCGTATTTAAGCAGACAGCGAGTTAATTCATCACGTTACCGTTCTGCAAATGTAGTATGCTGTAGCACTAAGTCGACTGTGATTTAAACGCGAAGCTGAAGATAGCTTCTTTTCCGAATTCTCCGTTCCACCTTAAATGGTGCAGCCGTTACATTCTGGCGAACACACAGGTCGAATGCAACCACTGCACTATTTAAGGTGGAACGAAAAATTCGACTGAGAAGCCAGTCTACCTTGACTGGGTTAGCATCTGCGCTAGTCTTACAACTGGCTTGACAACTTTCGTAAAACTAGACGACCTCCATAAAACGATTCAACAAAAGAAAACGTTTCCTTTTCAAAAAAATCAGCGTTTCATATTACCGTTAAAGTTGCAGTTCAGCGACGAGAGTCGACAGGCATCCCTCCAACGCCACCTCACATCTTCCTCCTCCTCATGTTGGGATTTCTCCAAGCCATGGCGCCCCTAGGCTACTCAGAGCATTCTCATATGACCAGAATACACACTACATGAAGATTACGGACCCTCTCAGGCATTTAATCTGTTAAAGACATTGAGTGAAGATTAGTTACACAACTTAAAAAGCAGCCAGTCAGGTGATCAGTAAGTGAGGCAATCAGCCTTTAGATGTAAATGGCCTCCAAACATGCACAGATAATGGCTGATCATTAACAAGCATTCATTGGCATAAAATGGGAACACCTCTAATGCAAAGAAAAGGGCACCAAAGTGCATGCCTAATCACTCAGTCCACTCCATGGAGACCAAGTGACCCTTAAAAGTACACTCAACACTAAAACCATAGTAGATTGTGCAATAGAAGTAGTGTCCAAAGAACTTATGCTAAAGGCACAATATTAGGTCAGCTTTTGATATTGTCACGACCCAAACATGCAAGTTATTAATCGTTAACAGCATCATTGACTACACTATTAAACACACAACTCCACACACACCATAAAGTTATCTCCCCAGGTTAGATTAACTGGTTTGTGTGTCAAAAAGGCCATAAAAAAACCAACCCAAGCTTATAATACAATATAATGCTATTTAAAACATTACGAAATATGTAATCCCCACTACTGAAGACTCTCTAAGCAATATACATGGACTATTTCCCAAAAAACTGCAGTATCTCTCAGTAGAGAGTCTTCATCATTAGAGATGAATGAAAAGATACAGTCAGGCTGGCTGGGCAGTGATGCGTGAAACTCTTTGGGCTGAGGCATGATGGGAAATCCGCCCCTGGACTGCATCTTGGGCAGATTACTTGGTCACATGCTTGCTGCATGCCTCACATGTCTCCAAAAAGGCCACGGGAGTTTACTCTGCGCCAGATAAGTCCTTTACAGGCACATTGACGTGTGCGCTAGTTCAGTTTTTTGCTGATCTGAGGCCAGTCTTTGTGTTTCTCATTTAATGGCAAAAAGGGAATATATACTATATTTTATTTGCATAAGATCCACTTATGACATTTGTGTGGTTTTATGTATCGAAACAGCATTTTTACATTACCATTTTTTCCCAACCTCTCTTTATCTCTTAGAGTTAAACAAGCTGTGTTTGTTGCTGTGTCTTTAATAACAATATATGTAAATGAGCTCTGTTTGGATTGGCTGCCCTGTATTGTGCCTCATGCAAAAAGGAGTCTATGTGTAGACGCTCCATATAACTTCAATGTAACTGTGAGGGGCAAAACTGCTGCAGGGTGAATGGGTGGATATAATGTAAATACAGTGGTTATTGTAACATCACTAAAAACAATGGGTGCACTCCAATATACTTCCAGCACATGTGCCAGCTGTGCCATGTAAGTGTTTTTTTTTCTTTTTAATTGTAAATAGCCATCTAAAAAGGTTTCTTCACCCCTGCCGCTAGGTGCCAAGCAGGCACATGTAAATGGAACGCACGCAATGAATTCAGACGGGCTGTTTATACAGTTTCCATATAAGGATGAGGGAGTGAGTGGTACCATAATACTGTAGTAGCTTGTGTTTGGTGACATTGCATGACATCACATTGTAAACACAGTCATCACATATACAACAGGAATATGGGATCTTTGTCTCTAGAGTAATACATATTGTGGTCCAGGGAGTACACTACTGTTGCTGTATACACTAAAGCAGGTCAACCCTGGTCTTGGAGACAATTTGAGGCTTACCGTGTAAACAAAATGGCCTTGTTCACAAAGCAGTCTGGGCTGAAACTCTCCTTATGACTTCTCAGTGAATGGGTGGAGCAAAACTACTGTAGGCTGAATAGGTGGATATATGTGAATGTGTTAGTTATCGTTGCATTTAACAATCTTGACATACTGTTTGAAACTCTTTTATTCTAAAAAAGTGAGGAAAAGTTGTTTTTTTCATGACATGTGAAATGGTTCAAATGATGAAGCAATGGTTTGGCCAATAATCTACAACCTTGTTGAGATGCTGTGCAAAATGCAAATAAAAACAGAATGCAATGTTGTGCAAATCATTTTAACCCAGTATTCAAATGAAAATAGTACAAAGACAACAGGTCAAATGTTGAAACTGAGAAACTGTATTGTTTTTTGAAACATATAAGCCCATTCTGAATTTAATGCAGCAACACGTTTCAAAAAAGTTGAAACAGGGACAAGAAAAGATTGGTAAAATTGTGTAATGCTAAATAAAACACCTGGTGAAACATCTAACAACTAATTATGTTAACTGTCAGTAACATGATTGGGTATTAAAAGAGCATACCAGACAGGCTGAGTCTTCCAGAAGTAGAAGATGGTGAGTGGTTCACCACTTTGTAAAAGACTATACAAGAAAATAGTGCAGCAATTCAAGAATAATGTTTTGCACGAACTTGGGGATTTCATCATCTACCCTACATAATATCATTAAAAGATTCAGAGAATCTGAAGTAATCTCTGTATGCAAGGGGCATGGCTGAAAAACCAATATTGATTGGCCGTGATCTTTGGGCCCTCAGGTGGCACTGCATAAAAAATAGACATGATTCCTAAGTGGAAATCACTGCATGGGTTCAGGAACACTCCTGAAAGCCACTGTCTGTGAACAGTTTGTTGCTGCATCCACAAATGCAAGTTAGAACTCTACCATGCAAAACAGAAACCATATACAAACAGGATCCAGAAACACCACTGCCCTTTCCAGGCCTGAGCTCTTTTAAAATGGACTGAGGGGAAGTGGAAAAGTGTCCTCAAAAATCAAAATGTGGAAATGCTGGACGCGGCATACTCTGGGCTAAAGAGAGGGACCATCCAGCTTCGCATAAGCGCACAGTTCAAAAGCCAGCATCCATGATGGTATGGGGGTGCATTAGCGCACATGGCATGGGTGACTTGCACATCTGTAAAGGCACCATTAATATTCAGCAATATATACAGGTTTTGGCAACATATGCTGCCATCCAGATATTGTCTTTTTCAGGGAAGGCCTTGCTTATTTTAGCAAGACAATGCCAAACCACATTCTGCATGTATTACAACAGCATGGCTCTGTAGTAAAAGAGTTAGGGTGCCAAACTGGCCTGCCTGCAGTCCAGACTTGTCACTCATTGAAAATATTTGGCACATTAAACACGAAAATATTTTGTGTTTAACAATAAAATTTCTCAGTTTCAACATTTAATATGTTGTCTTTGTACTATTTTCAATTAAATATAGGGTTTAAATGATTTGCACATCATTTAATTCTGTTTTGTGTACGTTTTGCAGTGTCCCAACTTTTTTGGAAAGCTGAGGTTGTAATTTACAGCATGTACCTTATATCTATAAAAATGGACAAAAGTATGTCACGCTAAAAGTAGAAGTAGCAATTATATTGAAACCTCAATTTTGTCTATACTTTTGTCCATTATTATTGTAAGTTTTTCTGCATGACGCTATATTAGCCTTGTAGCTCCAACACAAGATCAAAGAAGATTTGGCTAATCGACCACATTTGATGTAATGTGACAATAATATAAATTTATTTTTATTTTAGCAAACTACTACTTTAAATAATATATCAATAACACTTTTTTTAAACATTAGACGTCATAAATTAATCTCCAGTCCTTGTCTCCACTAGGCTTATTCAAAGGCACACCCATTGGCTATGGTACCACTGCTCCCCACAGCCAGTGCAGGTCAAGAAGGTCATGGCGTCCTCGTCTGCGTTCCCACTCCTCACCCAAGAGGGTAGGAAAAGCGTCCCACGGGGGACCTGGGTCACCCTGCAGTTCATGCCCTGGCAGCGCTGACAGCGCACCTTTGTGGTGGTCGTCCCTTCCAGTCTCTGTGGGAGCTGGTGTTCACTGATGGCTGCAGCCGTGTAGCCCTCTCTCAGCCTCCGTAGCTCCTCGCCAGCCATCTCCTCCACTGACATCCGAGCAAAAACCTCCGGAGTCAGGGTTCCAGTCAGCAGACCCTGACGGAGGTGAGGGTTCTTTGGGTTCTTCAGGTTTGCTACCCTGCTTCTTATGCAGGACTTGTACTTGACCTGGTTCTGGCCATGGACAGCATGAATGTGCTTTTCAATGGCATGAGCTATGGTGGACAGCTGGAAGGTGTTCTCAGGATCTGTTTTCTGAGATGGGGTTAAGGCCTGGAGTAGAAGCTCTATGCATTTGGTTCTCAAAGCTGGAGAGTCCGTGGGACTTCTAGGCTGAGGTGGAACCACTGAGAAAGTTCTTGAATCTTCTTCTCCAGTGTGGTTCTTTTGTGCTGAGGCAGCAGCCTCGCCGTCCTCTGCCTTCAGAGAAGTTGTGCATTCTTTTATCTCCGGTGACGAAGCAGTCCCTTCAGAAGACAGCTGATCTGAATCGAGATTAGAGTCTTGGCTGACAACTGTGTGGCACAAAACTGTTTCACGCTCATTCACTTTTCCGTCCACTTGCTGTTCACTGGGAACAGATTGAGCTATTTCGGTTTTACCTTTGTCAGGTGGTTCACGTTCATTTATTTGACAGCCTTTGACATTTTTGTATTCATGTGAGCCGTACAGCCGCTTCCATTTTGAGAGCAGTCCCTTCGCTGTTTTCCGAACAGTAGTTGCTGGACATGACTTTAAGAGCTGATAAACAGTCCTGGCAATGTCAGTGGTCTGCAGCTGCTCTAAGGTGACAGCACTGCTGTTCAAGTCTGCCAGCAGAGATGACACATCTTCATAATTGCCCTCCTTGTGTAGTTTTTCTATTTGCATTGCGTGTCGTGTGATTTCTTTGGTGTCCATTGTTGGAGCACTCGAAATTGTTATACTTGAGCTACTAGATAAGAAGTTGTAGTGGGTATTTTTACTGGGTTACAGACAGCGTCCTTTGTCTGTAACTGGCTGGTAACATACATAGTCAACCTGAAAGGAAGCACAA
The DNA here is from genome assembly GCF_904425465.1 of Colossoma macropomum. Taxonomy (NCBI): domain Eukaryota; kingdom Metazoa; phylum Chordata; class Actinopteri; order Characiformes; family Serrasalmidae; genus Colossoma; species Colossoma macropomum. The sequence continues at coordinate 19,771,898 of NW_023494808.1, forward strand.
TTCTGAAAAGAGCAGGCTGAGCTAAGTAGTCAGTGGCCGTACACTCACTGTATACAGTAAATGTTACGTCTTACTCCATGTTTATGCCTGATAGTGCAATTCTTCTTCATCGTCTTCCGTTCACCACGATTTTAGTAAGTCCGAGCCGCCATGTTTGTTGTCATTCTTGAGAGACATTATTTCTTTCGACCGCTAGAGGGCGCAGTTGGTCTAAAAGTTACAGCGCCGCACCTCAAATTGATTTTTATGTATTTATTTATGTATTTTGGAGGGAAAAGGGGAATTCCACCGTACAATAAACATTTAAACACTCAATAAAGTGGAATAGCAAGAGGTCCAGCTGAGGTCAAGTGTCAGACTGAAGAAACTTTAACTTAAATGTAGTATTTTTAGCACCAGCAGGACAGATATTTCTTCATGTCTCATAAATGCATCATACATCCATTTATCCTTGTACACCCTCAAAGGACAATTACACCAGGTTTTCAAAACCTCCTGCATAATTCAACTGTAGAGATGTAAACAGTCATTCAGAGTGGTTTGATGTAAAATGGCTCATTGTAGAGAAACTTACAGACTCATATCTTTCTAATGGTGGTGATAGGAACGAGACGTTGCAATGTCTGCAACTCAAATATAGCCATTTTATTTACTTTGAAACTGAGATTTTACATGTATTGATGATACAATAGTGGTAAATATGAAAAACTTTTTTGGGCTACTTTTTTTTGCCTTGTAATTTACCTGTTTGCCATGAATGTATAAAAAAAAAAAGGTTTTGTGCCAAAACTTATTGTAAAACAATGTATGGGGCATCGATCAGCATAATCCCAACCATGTTTCCTATTAGGAACATTTCATATCGACCACTTTGAATGAATCTTAATTATTTAATTATGTACAATTGTAGAAAAATTGGTCAAATTCCCCTCAAAGTAGTTTGACCTGACACTTTTGTCGACTTGAGTCATTATTTTCTTAAAGTAAAAATACTTTCGGCTGCCTACTTTTTAATTTAAACCCAAACTATTAAGTAATGTGTAACTATATTTTTGTGAAATACATTCATACATTACATTTATATATTGTATTCATAATTGTAGTTAATTGCTTCATAATACTGTTTAGGCTTTATTATACGGAGGTATGTGGTATCTGTCTGTTTGCTCCTACAATGAGCTCATTCTGGCCTAATGTCTACTCCATTATACTGGCTTAGCCTATACATTTGGCTTGTGATATTCTTTAGTCCAAATGCCAAAACACTACATCCATTGACTGAATGAACTGAGCTTTCATTACCAGCCTGACCTGAGGGACCCATTGTGTGGGTCCAGTGTGATTTCCTGCCAATATAAAGAGAGAAAACTCCCACAGAGGGGGTTTGGTAATATCCTGTAGAACATATATGACTAGAGAAGTCACAAAAGGAGAGAGACAAGCTTTCATACAAACAGTAGTGGACCTTCTTGTCTAATTTTCTCAACAATTAAAGTAACCTGAGATCTCAATCACATACAAACACACACAAAAACTTGTGCACCTTTTCGGCTCCCGCCCCCTACTGTGCTAATCCATTAAGAATGTTTGGGTGGGGCCGCAAAAAACACGGACCTTGAGAACTAAGAGGAACGTCTGTTTTCTTATCAGGCCTGGAGTCCTTCAACAAGAACCCATTAGGCAGTTACCACTGAAAGCTCGAGGCCTGCTGGCATGGATGACTAACATGTCTGCACTCGCGATGCCTGATTCGTAAATGAACTGGATCTTTTAAAGAATTCAGTCAAACCGATTCGCAAGTTCAGCCAAATTGAATCAAGCATCTTGCAAGTTTTATGTACTTGCTATAGGATGAAGACCTATAATATACGTCTACTAATAATTTATCCTAACATTAAATACTACACTGTAACATATTAAGAACACTATAATATATTTACATATATGTACACATATGTTATTGCCTGCGAAACACCATGTATTATTAGAATAGATGCAGATAAACATAAATACAATATAAAGTGACAAGAATTTCTTATTTTCAAAGAAGTAGTTCTGAGCTAGTTGTGAGCTTGTTTGAAAAACAAAGTTTGGTTCCACATTTTCCCTTGATGCCCCCAGCCTTAACAAAGATTTGTTAAATTTCATTACCAACACACTTAATTTAACTTCATTAAGTATCAGTTAGCCAAACCATGTGTTGGATAATAACTCCGTTAATACTGGACTTCCAAAAGGAGAGGTTTGGAAATGGTTAAATAAACACACTGATATGCATAAAATCACTACTTACTGTATTAATGTTATTTGTATTTTTTGTAATATTAGTGTTAAGCAAATAGACACAGACAACAAACAACTTTTTAATTGTAATTTTCTCAGGTACCTAAAACTTTTGTGCAGTATTGATATATTCAGCTGCATGTATGACTCCATTCGTGAGGAAGGGTGGTGGAAATCAGGCTCACACCCTGTAGAGGAGACGAGAGTAAAGTTGACTTGACTATCCATTGGGGACTTCTGATTCACTCGCAGAATCGAATCTCATCAAAAGTATCACATTTTTAAAGCATTTTCTATGTTATATATTCTCTTTGGGTAGACTGTAGCTGGGTGGAGAGGATACAGAGGGGATAAACATGGCTGTTATATAGCTATTGCTATATATGGTATTTAGTTGTATAAGGAGCTATGTTTTACCTGCGTTTATTTTATTTTATTTATTATGTATTTATTTTACTTAGCCAAATGTTTTTTTCTTTGTATACACCAATTTTGCAGTACCACTTCCTTTTCACTCTTAAAAAAATGGATTGGTGGGGACCCCCAGAAGGATGTCGTTTAGGGCCCTGAGAATAAGGACAGATGGCCACTCATTGTGGGCATCAGACTCACTTGCAGATTCAACTCTCTTTGTATGTAAAGAATGAGCTGACTTCACTTTTGTGAATTAATGAGTCATTGAATCATTGAAAAGAATCAACTCACTGAATCAAATCAAACATCCCACCACTATTATGTGAGTGGAATTTTACTGAGGCTGCAGTTGCATCCCTCTGCAGCTAGAGAGCAAGCGAAGCCCACAGTTGGCCTGTGCCGCTTGAAATATGCAAGAAGCAGAGTCATTTCCTGCTGTGCTCACTACTTAGGATTGATGTATTGTCTTAAACTGGCCTGTAACCATCTTCCTCTGTTCAAATCTACAAGCAGGCTATTGTAAATGACTTTGCAGAACTGCTCTCAGATCAGCAAAACCAGCCAACTTCTGCTACAGAGCCTTTGCAGTGTGGGAGCTGCAGTTCGAAGGCCTCCTCTCATAATACTCAATTGTTCTGACTCCCTGGTAGTTCCCTTGCATGCTTCTCTCATCACAGCCTTAGTTAATTGACACTGTTTCTGCTCTAGATGACAAAGAACTAATCAGTTTGTTCTTCTTCGAGCCTGTAGTGTTTCTCAGTACCCTTCTTTATTTCCTCTATTTGCTTCACTTTTGTCAGATGAAGTAGAACGCCGAAATGTCAGGGCATTAAAGCGACGATACCTGGTCCCACATTCAAACAACCTAATCTGATGGTAGATAAGATGTTGTCTGTTGTTTGTTTTCATTGCCGTGTCATGTGTAGTAAGGCGACTCTATGCCTACTTTTTTGTGGCTAGAAATCAAGCTTTACAAATAGAGTATTTAAGACAGAGAAGGGGAAGTCATAAATGGTTAAAAATGGTTAAGATGATTAATGGGTAAGATGTCACAAAGTCATTCAGAGTGGTTTAATGGGAAATGCTCTGAAACGTACTGAGTCAGAATTGTTCACAGTGGTGGTGAAAGCATTTGATGCCTCTAAAAGCTACATCACCAAAAAGTTAGAATATTAAATGGTTACGAATATGCTGCTTGATTCCTGATACATTGTAAACATGCAGACCAAACTAATGAACAGTATAGACCACTAGCGAACAAGCTAATATGGCATCTTTAAAAGGAATTCCACTGATCCTGCAAAATTCAGCTAACAGTGAGGACTTATAACTGTTCAATCAATATCAGATTGATAGCAGTGTTTATCTGATGGTAGAGGCAGCACTGGGATTGTGGTTGGCTGAGTGTTGCAAGTGTAAACCTGCTACAAGATGAGAGAAAGTGAGAGAGTAAGGCAGAGCCAAACTTGTTAGACATGGTAAAGTGTGGAGAAAGAGTAATATGAGATGTAGTCCAGTGAGGCAGGACGCTACAAGCCTGACCTTGAGTTCAGAGAGAGAAAAAGAGAGAGCGCGAGAGTGCTAAGACTAACCAATCCTAGGTATCAATAAGGAGGTATCTGTAGTCTACATTGTTCCTTTTTAAGTATGCTCTGCTATTCTCTGTCCTGTTTATAATCAAAGTAAACATCATCCTAAAACATAAACACTTATTTCCAAATTGAGCCTCCACACAGAGTCATGGCCTGCGATTGTTTTGACTAAGCAGAGCCCTGTTTGGGTTTCACATCGATAAGAAGGAGAGCAGTTGTGTTAAGAATTGCTAATCTTTCAAAATACTATGTGTCGTGTTATTGTTCTGTACTGTAATGCTGTTATCTTTTATACTTATTGGCTGTTTGAGGCCGCATTGTCCTTTCATGCATACTGTCGGGTTTTTGGACATGGTGACGATTCAGTATTGGACATTTCTCCCTTACATTTTCGTTGAGGATGCTACGTGCTTTGGTTTTAAGTTATACCAGCCTGGCTGGGACCTGCTGTTTGTGTCTTGACCCGCTCAACTGTGTTGATCATGAACTGCTGGAAGGGGGAGGTCTCTTAGCCCATGTGGCTCGGCCTGTGTGTCTGACAGTGAGAGAGACCGGCTGTGTTTATAATCTAGTGAATCACGGGGCATTTTTTTCCCCCATGAGTCTCCTTTTCAACATGCTTTTCTTGAGAAGTTCTTGGGAACACATAATTGAAGCCGAGACGCAGCCAAATAGAGGCTAAAGTGGTCGATATGCTCCAGTACCACTTTCTGGCAAAAAATTAAGCTTACTCAATCCCCCCCTTAGCCCATCTGTAGCCGATCAGACATGTTTGGTGTCAGTATGAGGCTAATGTAGCTAACAAGTAATAGAAGCTTGTTGTAACCCGTAGCATTGTTCAAACTGCATGTCTGTGATCATACAGTTGCCTCTAACCATACTGAGATGTTAGGTAACCTCAAGTAGACTTGGCTGTGTGGTTTTTGACACTATTATTTGTGAAAATGGAGAGTACAACACAGATTCAGCCTTCAATAGGCCACAATAGCTGCTACTTTAGCCTCATAGCTCCAGTGCAAAACCAAAGACACAAACTCTGGAAACTGGATTGGCTGTATTTGGTGTAAGGAGAAATTTGTTTAATTAATTAATTTATTTATTGCTTTATTTTGGCCAAACTTTAATTTTAAGATCTTTGATTACTGTATAATCTGACTACCTTTTTTAATGGTACAGCTGTTTTATCAGCCTTTGTCTAAGCTAATACAACCAAAACAGAAGCCATTAAGACAGCAGTGCAACAAAAAGAAAGCAGTGACTCTGTATATTCTGCAATGGAGCCAAGTTCTCTGTATGTGTCACATGCATGGCATTTTCATAAAATCATTTACAAGCAATCATTTTGACACATTCAAGTTAATAAATCACAATGACATGTTAATGACCTCATGTCGTACTATTTGACTTATAACATCATACTGTTTTTACAAAGAATGACAACATGCGTGACTTATGTCATTGCCCTGAAGCTTTGTTTATTAATGCCATCACAGGTGTTCAACTGTGAACACACAGCTTGTATAGTAGAGGCTGTTACTACAGCAAAGGGGGGGATAAACTCCCTATTAATATCCTTCATTTCAGGAGAAACTTTGGATGAGCAGGAGTCTACAAACTTTTGGACATACAGTGTATTTGCTGTATGAATTTATTTCCAAAACAATACGAGTCACTTCTTGAAGTTGCTTATGAAAGCTGCTTCAGAGAACATCAAGAGTGTGTAACCTGCATCAAGGCAAAGGGGAGCTACTTTGAAGAACCTAACATAGGATACAGTTTTGATTCATTTCACACTTTCTGGACACTGTAATTACACGTGTCATTTAATACTTCTGATGTCTTCACTATTATTTTAAAATGTGGAAAATAATAAAAATATGAGCTTCTATGGTGTAGGTGTGTTCAAACCTTGGAAAGACCAATACATTTTATGGTACCGTACATGACCACACTGTAAACAAACCTGCTAAGTGCAGTTACGACCATAATGTGTCTACAAACAGCAGGCGGTTATGACTGTACTGTAGGCAAAGGGAGGAACAAAGGCAGAATTGTCTGGAATGGGTTTCAGTGGCTATTAACTACAGCAGGTGCACTGATAGCTGACCTCAGATAAGAAGTGATGAATTGTTTAATAGTGAGCACCCTGCTGTGTGAAACTGTAAGAATGCTACTAATATGTGCCCACAACCATTGTGGAATGTCTAGGTCCAATACTGTAATTCCAATTATTTTATAAATGGGCCAAAATGAACAAAAGTGGATAAAACTACAGATAATACACAGGTTTCCAGATAGCTGCTAACAGTGTTTAAGCTATACAATGTACTTTTGTCCATTTTTAAAGAAAATAGCTGGTCACACAGGGTCAGAAACCACATAAGCAAGTTTATTTGAGATTACTTAACAACTCAATACAGTTTAATGTAAGTGTGCAAGTCTGATCGACTAAATTTGGGGTAAAAGGGAAAAATGAGTGAATATGATTCTTCTATCACTTTAAGCACAGGCTGTGGATGATTTCAGTTATATTGTAGTAAATCTGCTGGCATGCTTGACTAAAGGCAGGCGAAATGAAGCCAGTGCCCTGGCTTAAGTGCTTTTTGCTTCTTCATTTGTTTGTCTTCCAGCCCCACTCAGACTATGTGGAATGTACAAGCTACTTTACTGTCCCTGCTGGATTGCTCATCATTTGTTTTGTTTTTTTTTTATCCTCTGTAATTTCCGTTGACTGAGGGATGTGGTGGAGGTCCCACGGCGATGGTCCTTGTTTCCCCCGCCCTATGCCAAATTTCACAACAGTTTGCGCATTCCTTTTCTTTTTCTTCTTCTCTCCTTTAGGCTTTCTCTCTCAATCTCTCTCTCTCTCTCTCTCCCTCCCTGTCTATCTCTGTCTTGATCTCTCTGTCTCAGTCTCTTGTCTCTTCGGCCCCTCCTTATGTCTGATGGGCGAGCAAGAACGCACACTGCTGCATTCAAACAGTTTATAAGAGAGGCTGGAAGAGAGAGAGAGAGAGAGACAGACAGACAGACAGCCAGCAGCCAAGGGGGGGCAAATGGGCGGGGACAAGAAAAAGAATAAGAGAGGAGGGAAAGGCATGAAGCAGCAGGCCTTAAAGAGTGAGGGGGGGCACAAAATAGAAAAAGAGAGGGGAGAGATAGAAAGAGAGAGGGGGAGAAAGAGAGAGAGAGGGACAGAGGAAAGAGAAGGTGAGAGAGAGAGAGAGAGCTCAGAATTTCTCTGTCTGTATCCTCCTATGACAAAAGCTCAGCGAGGGCCTTTGTTCTCGGAGGCACGAGATCACATTCTCAACCACGGACGTGCTGTGTTTCTTAACATGGAGCTGAGTGAATATGATCAATCTGCATTAAAACTAACATCTCTATCCTGTCCCTGAGACGTCCTGCTATGCATTCAAGTGTAAAAGGATGTTTTTAATAAGAAAAAATGATGAGATAATAAATAATCTACATAACTTGCTTAAAGACTTTTAAAAGCTTAGTGTACTGGATTGAAAAGTTAAGATGGTAACTTTACAGGAAAAAGGACAAAAACTTTTTCTACTTTAATGTATGTTAAAATTTTGGACCAAATTAGAAAAAAATCGGACTATGACTAGTGATTGGTGTAGTATTATTTGCAAGTTGTTTGTGTAGCCTCTTTCTGCAGGCCCTCTAGTGGCCGTTCCCCAGTGTAGTGGAAACTGGCTCTGATATTTCTTAATAAAATATTAAATAACATATTTTACCATCTGTTAATCGTCAGATTAACCAGGACCCTGTTGGCTCTCTGTTGTGTGAAATGTTGTGTTGAGCTGCTAGTGAGCAACGTGGTGCGAAAGGGGTGGGTTGAAACCTCCTGCTGTGAAAATAATACACGCCTCTCCACAAAGATAGCTGTGCTGAGATAAAAAGGACAGCACAACTGTAGCTTTTTTCATATCAAGAAATATGTCACAATAAAAACAAGCATTTATACAAAGGCTTTCATTTTGTTCAATGTTAACTTGCTTGCTAGCCTACAGAATTGAAAATCTAGTGAGTGGCTGGAACTGTAAATCATTTACAATTTTACATTGAAATATATTCCATCAGCCTCGTTCAAGTGCGAGACCTCTTAAACAAGTGAAGAGTGCTTTTTATGGTTACTGTGAAAAGGGGTTAATGGTCAGCACAGAAAGAGATTCTTTATTATAATCTTAGAAGCTTTGTGTTGTTGGTTGTTGGTTTTCATCATTGTTGCTGTAATGACTGTGGCTCATTGTTTACTTTGTTCCAGTGGCATCACCAGTGGGTGTGTCTATGTAATGAGTAGCACCATGTAGTGGAATGGTGATTGCAGTGTTATCAGGAAGGTTGTTGTGAGACAGCAAAGAAAAACAGAACAAATAGCTGTATGGACCCTTTGAATTATACTGCACAGTCATAATAGTTCATTTAACTACACAAACATGCATTTGGCCTTGAGGTCGCATTCACATTCTCCTTCACATACATGATATATCCCATAGAGAAGACAATACAGTTACACCCAGTGATCAAACATAAGAGCAGTCCAATCAAACAAAAGTTGTTTCAGATTGACAACATGGGTTAGAAGTGTTAGAAGTTGCAGTTTTGCCAGCAATAACAGAATCATGGTGTAATTTGATTTATACAACAGTAAGTTCCCTCAACACAATCAGACTGGTTCTCACTTTGCTGTTATTTGTAAAAACAACCATGACTATTTTATTCCACTGAGGAGTAACAGTGCACTATACCTAGTTTCTACTTTAGCACATACAAAAATAGAAAATAAATACATTAGAATAGATGACTTCAATGAGATATTATTCATTTGACTTGCAGCCCTAGTCGTCTCTAGGCAGCAGCGGTGATGGTGGAACTACTAAAAAACCTGGAATTAGCCAGAAACAGACAGAATACAATTTAGCAAATATATAATATGGGTTCTAAAATGCTTTTCAGACTGGCTGGAACAAAATGACATCGTGACCTGTCATTGCGACAATACTACTTTCTGACAGAAGAAATTCCCAATGTTAAAGCACATTTGATACAATATGTAGATTATTTGCTTTTCTTTTTATTTATTTTGCAGAACCCTTCAGTTTGTGTGTTATGGTGACACCTCGGCTGTGAGGATTGACTGTTTTCACCTTCGGCTCATGTAACAGCCTTGATGTTATTCACGATCACACACAAACTCAGATGTTTTATTGCTTAAATGTACTATTTCTCACTCAAAGATCAATGAAAGCAGAATTTCAGTCAAAAGTGCAAATTCTAAACTTTCAATTAATACCACATTTGTGTTTATGAGTACAAGTGGAGACATTATATTATGTTATTATATTATTATATTATAACATTTTTCATCAAAACAAATATCTGAAGTGGGTTTGAAGCTGTGAGTGCAGAATATAAACTAAATCTAAATGTAATTCATTATGCAGATGCCTGTGTAATGAATTATGTAACCATTTAATTTGTATTTGTATAGTATAGCAAAATAACAGTAATAAGTCTAGACTTGAGATGGTTAAACGTGGCCTAGAGACTAGATAGCAGAGCGCTGGGCAGAGCAGGAAGAGAGCAAAGGGATTTTTTTTTGCCCTACAGCATGGTAAATGATTCACCATCATTCTGACCTGCCTGACAAAGAGAAACCCAGAAAGAGAGAAACAGTGAGAGAGAGAGAGAGAGAGAGAGAGAGAGAGAGAGAGAGAGAGAGAAAGAGAGAGAGAAAACGCTCCCTTACATAATCCTTCACTTGTGCATAAGTGCTGCCGGAAAAAAAGGAGCCAGGGACAGAAAGAGGGAAAATATGATGTCATCTTTTTTGGTCAAAACCCTTGAAGTCAGCTGTACTAGCAAACGCGCAAAACAGGAAAAAAAAAATACGCACACATTTTTGATAGCCCTCACCAAAAATGTCGTATTTCAGCTGATGTGGCGAGAAGTGGTCCATATTTGGCAGTGTGGCGGAGCGGTGGGAGGGAGGAACGAGGATATGTGGCCAAAATTCCACAGCAGGTTTTTATCAGGCCAAGGCTTCAGGCAACATGAGAACACCAGGCATGACCTCCACTGTGAGACAGAGAGAGCGAGAGACACACAAACAGAGGGGGAAGAGAGAGAGAAAGACAGCAGCTATGCCCAGGCCCTGACTGGGGGTCTCTGGCTTAAATGAATAAACAAAAAGAGATTAAAACTTCCCCAGCACAAAAATAAAAGCCTGAATGAATCAGCAGGATAAGGATGAAGTGCCAAGATTAGCGATGCTAGTTCAAGGCGATTCCACTGATATTTGACCAGTGAGACACAAGGCCGTAAACTGGACCTGTGCAAAATTAGCTTGCAAAGCAGAAGAAAAAGAGCAGATGATGTTAATGCTGCCACTCATAAAAGCGATTATTGCTCAAAATGTAACTTTTTAGCCAAGACATGTTTAGTAACCTAAGTTTGCTTCCTTAGATTTGCTGTACTGATACCTATGACAATAGCATAGCTAGCAGAGCTAAAAACAGTAGCAGCCGTCTTGAAACCTGAATTATATCCATACCTTTGTCCATTTTTAGAGACAACAGTCTGTCTTACAGTGTCAGTAACTGCACGCGGAGGAAGATTTGAGATTACTGAACAACTTGACGTAGTTTGAAGTGAGTGGGTGATTTAGTCATGCAGGTGACGTGATGCTAAAAAGCTTCCATTGCTTGCTGCCTATCATTTGTATAGCTCCAGTGCAAAAGTAAAGAAGCAAACTTAAGACACCAAACAGGACTTGGCTGATCAATTACATTCTATATTTTTTCTTCAGACAATCTCCTTATGCTTGAATGCGTGTCAAACTCTTCCGCTTTGCAGACCTCCGCTAAGAAGAAGCACAGTCACAATAAGACCTATAGTTGCTGTTGAACTTGCTCTTGACACTGATCTGGAACCAGCTACCTTCACTCAAACCTTGACCTCAACCATTACAGATGAAACCTGGAAGCCGCTCTCAGATCAGAGAAAAAGGGTAACTTCCACTAACAGCATGAAACTAGCCTCAGTTAAGACAGGAAACCAGGCCTTAAACTTCCTCTTCAGAGTGGCGAATGCAGAAGTGGCCTCCATATCTCTCGCCTCGTCTTGTGACTAGAGAGAACTTCAGAATAGTGCTGCTGTTCCTCTTCTTCTTTTTGCTTCAATTCCTCTTGTTCACAGGCAACCGTTTTTGGAAAAAAGGCGAGGCTTGTTCAGAAGTGCTGTTAGCAAGTTAGCATCATCATATAGGCCTGTCTTCACTTGGAAAGTGCTATGAGCAAGCTAGCATCTTTAAAAGAAGAAGCTTTGTTATCTTTAACACAAACTGAGATGGCTTATGAAGTAAAAGAGCTTAGGAATGCAGACTTATCATTCAAAAATGCTTCTTATGCCCCAGCTAAGCACAATTAGCATTATGGAAACTGGCCCTAAACACAGGTGGCCAGTTCCGAGTTTGAGCGAGGTGAAAGATTCATTCTGCAAACTGCATTTACTAAAATGTCAGTTTGATTCTAACAGTCTCTGACCCAGCTGCTCGATTCTGGGGGAAAAAAGCAAAAGAAATTCCTGAGCTTCTAAAAACCAAACACTAACATTCCAGGAAGACTCCAGTCAACATGCCGATTTAGAATCAATACACTTATAAGCCAGAGAAAACAAGGCGATTCTCATTTTTTAACAAATACCCGAAAGGCAGGGCAACAATAAGCTTGCGGCCTACTTCTATTATCGGACCCATTTGTTTCAGTGCTGCATTCGTCCAAGTGACGCCCACATTCTTCTCTGCAAGAGTCATGTTTCGAACATCCAATCTCTCTCTGACGCTCAAGAGCAACACTGAGGCAAGAGATATTGCCCCTCTAAAAGGAAAAAGAACCATTTCTAGCGTTCCACTCTGTGTGGCGTAATAGTGTTTCCCAAGTCGTCACTGACGTTTCATATATCATGGTTGTCTTACACACGTGTGTTCTGATGGAGAAAACAGATCTTCCTCTCCACAACTGAGAAACGTGCTTTCTTTTTGTGAGGTTTGTGTGAGTTTAGTTACCAGTCAGAGAGGTGAAAACAAGTGTTGTGTGCTAATGCTAACACAAGTTTACGTGAAAAATCTAATTTGCACAACTTTCCATTTAAGCCAATGTAGTCGATCAGCCAAAATATGTTTGGTGTCTGAATTTTGCTGTTTTCTACTTTTGTGCTGGTGCTACAAGGCTAATGCAGCTAACAAGTAATGGAAGCTTATACTGCAACAATTAGCATTGCCTAAATCATTGCACATTTGCCTCATGTTGCTTTTGTTTGTTAAGTAATCATACATAGACTTGTTTATGTGGTTTCTGACACTGTATGACATACAATTATCCATTAAAGTGGACAAAAGGATAGCCATCTTCAAAAGGCTATCCCATTTAGCCATCTTCGAGCCTAAATTTCATTATTTTTAGATACATTAACCTTGTAACTCCAGTTCAACACCAAGTACACCAAACATGACTTGGCTGATCGACTAGGTTTGGGGTCCTAAAAGATCACTGCCTAGGAATTTCACCCCAACAATAACACATGTGGCCTATAGGCCATATACATAGATGTTAGCTTAGTATTAATAGTTAATAGCTTAGTCAGTTAATATGTGTGTTGAGTAAAAAAACATTCTTAAACTTGATACCAGAAGTTGGATGTACTTGGCCCTTAGTCCAATCACAATGTAAAAATTACAGGTAAGACTGTGTATGTGTGTGTATGAGTGAGTGATGGTAGGAATGCATGTTTTATTTTATTTTTATTTAATCTTATTTTATTTTATTCACTACATGTAAATGTTTGATACTGTGCACTGTGAGCTCCTGTAACCAAAACCAAATTCCTTGTATATGTAAGCATATCTGGCCAATAAAGCTCTGATTCTGATCTAAAGCTAAAGATTCTGATTCTGATTCTGAAAAGAACTGTAGATCATTAAAGATTCTTTTGTGGTTAATTTGTCGTGGTAGAAGAAAGTTGGACGCCACTTGTGTAATTTATTGAGTATTTATTAAGCTCACAGAAAATTTTGAGTGAATTGAAAGTCGAGTAGGTGTCAGGACAATGACCAGGAAGTGGAGGACAATGGATCATTGAAGGTTTTGGATCAGTCGCTGAGGAGTCTTCAGGGAGCTTCCTCTTCTGGCGCATTGATCTGTAGAGCCTCATGCAGCTGAACAAATAGAGTAGGACTCCTACTGGCTTCTGTTTGTGACAGATGTCGTTTATAGTTTGATATCTAATTAAAGTCATGTGGATGAGGTGCTGTCTGCAGGTTCTGCTCATGTTTCTACCATTTCTCACACATGAAACCAGCTGTGGCATTTGAGCATTAGCAGTAGACTCTTCTTATCAGCAGTGTGGGTGATAAGGAGCCAAATTGTGAAATTCCTGTGCTGGAAAAAACTGCACGTTCTTTCATGTCCCAAAATGGCATTCCGCTAACAGCGAGGAAAACAAGTGTTAGGCTGTGGGTCTGTTTCAAATGTGACTGTGATGCAAAAACATTATACATGACTATATATCAGTTCTCAATATTATGTGCAAATACACCTTGAATATATAGACATGCGCTATATATCCAAAAGTATCCAGACACTTCTTCTAATTGGTAAATTCTGCTATTTTAAAGCTGCACTATGTAAAATCGTTTGTTAAAATTGAAAGAAGTAGCAGTACTGAGTAAAGAGAAGAAAAATCATGCTAAAATATGGTGTATGTGTGCCGAGTCACACTTTAAAGCCTAAAATAATAACTTAAAAGAGGGAAGAGGTCTGAAGCACACCCCATGTTACAAAATGTTCTTCCACATACTGTATGCAATTACACATTTCCACCAGAGAGGTCTCCAAATCCCAAAATCTTACACAGTGTAGCTTTAATGTGCATCCACTGTTGACATAGGTGTTCAAACACTTATACACGTATATTCTCCATAGAAGAGCATTGCAGATAGGATGGGACGCTCAGGAGCAGCTACACATGAGCCTAAAGTCAAGCCAAACATGAACTAGAGGGATATTAAGCCCCCCTGCACTTAGCTGTGGAGCAGTGGAACTGTGTTCTCTTGAGTGATGGAGCTCCATCCAATGGCTTAGAGATGTGTTGGAGTTGAGTTTGTGATCCAGAACGAATCATCCAACATTAGTACCTGACCTCGCTGAATGCAATCAAAACCTCATAGCAATGTTCCAGCATCTAGTGTAAAGCCTTCCCAGAAGAGTAGAAGCTGTTACTGCAGCTGTTACGATGAATTTACAGGTATCTACAAACATTCAGTATGTGCACATTTTTTAGCAGTGTACATACATTTTTAAACTTAAAGAGTTTGTTTTTTCATACAAATAAGTCTATTTATTCCAATTAAAGTATATAATTGAACTATATCTGCATTTATATATTTGTCCCATTAGACTTGAGTAGAATTCTAAGCTCAAATCACTGCATAATCACAAAAAATGTTGTGGCACATGCACTCCAGAAAGTATTTAGAAAACAAGTGAATATATAACTATGTAAAAGTTTGGGCACCCTGGTCAAATTATGTTTTGTCGATTTTCTAAGTGAAAATGAGTTAAAACATCCTCTACAGAGAACACACTTCTGTTCATTTCAGTGCACGGTTACTGTCTATGTGCTGAATTTAACATATTGGATAAACATAAAAAATGTGGCCTGCGCAAAGGTTATTATACATTTTATATTTTATATTTTAAAAAAAATCAGCAAATAAGTACAAATTGTACAATAAAATTTGAATGAATACATTTACCTCTGTCAGATGACATACCTTTAAACATATTGCTAATATAATTTCACAACCAAACATCTTACGATAAGACACACCAATGTGCAATAAATAACTTCATTGATTATTTATAACAATCACAATAAACATTTCTGCCATTAAGAAAAAAGAATTTGTTAAGAAACACAACAGTCAACGATTAACCCATGATTAGCACAATAGGTTAATAATTGGTGCATTAATATAGAATTCATTTCATGTGTACAGTTATGTGAGTGCATATTCAGTACTTATACAACAGCTTTGAACACGGCCCAGCCAATCAGTCTTTCTGAGCCGTGTGTAGACCCCCCCATAGGCAGAAACCCATTTTTTAACTTTCTCTTGCCTACCTCCCCCAAATGCAACAATACTACAGCCAGCGAGTGGCCCCTGAACTGCATTGTGGAAGGCTGTGAAAGCGCTGAAAGAGCAATGAGACGTTTCAGGATGCTGAATGAACGTGAGGGTCCATCTGTTGCGCTCTCCGGCCTTTTGTTTCTGCCTGGGTGGCATCAAAAGGAGCTTTGCATTTTTGCCAAGATATTCACAGACATCTGCTCTCTTCCTTCTTCATTCTTGTCACTTTTTTGCCATGTCTCTCTATCACTCTCTCTCTCTCTCTCTCTCTCTCTCTCTCTCTCTCTCTCTTTCATTCTCTCGCTCAGACAAAGATTTAGATGCCCTCTTGTCAGGACAGGATTAAGGCTGAGTCACGTTATTGGCTGACAGGAAACTGCTGTACACCCAGCATCCAATCAGAGAATGCCCAGATTTTCTGCCACTGGTATTGTAATTACAGCTTGAGTGTTTTTTTTTTCTTCCTCAACAGGACCTGACTGTTCACTCTGGGACTTGGCTGGGTTCAGGCATTATTTGTCAAATTTATGTCAGGGCTCAGGTCAGGCTCAAATTTCATGTACGGGTTTCTCTGTGTTCCACCTTAAGTGGATTTTGGCTTGCGTTTACCTCGGCTTAAGTTTTTCTCACCTACTTTTGTCTACTTCCCTTCTGTCACTGCCTTAAAGGATTTTTAATCTTCAATATGTTGTTGGCCGTGAAGTCCACAAGGTCAGCGTGAACACAATGCTTAGCTTATGCAAAGTTTATGCAGAGTAAGACTTTTGGGATAGTGTTCAAAGGCATTGATTGGTGGCTAAATCAAAGTGGAATTTGAACTTAATTTTGGTTAGCTGACAATTATGCTTTTTTACTTTTGCAGAATCTTTGATGGATCTGTTAACAGCTGTCTTAACAAGCTTTATCATTATTTTTAATGAGAATGTTTTATTGGGCTGTTTTGGGGCCGACCAGCTCTCCGGTTAGTGCTGGTCAAATTCAGACTTTTCAGAGCTTTGTCAGGCAACAGTCGAAATTTTGTAATACAGTTGGGATCAGACAAAATTTGTCAGGCAACAGTGGGACCAAATCTTTAGTTGGGATTGAGACTGAGTGGGGCAGAATTTTGTCGGTATACAGTCTGGGTGGGACAGACTTTGGTCAGGATGCAGTCTGAGTGGGACAGAATTTTATTGGGATACATTTTGGGAGGGACATAGTTTTGTTGGGATACAGTTGTGTTCAGACATAATTTTGTCAGAATACAGTCAGGTTTGGACAGAATTTTCGACAGGACACAGACGGGTTTGGGCAGAATTTTGTCGGGATGTAGTTGGGGTGGGATAGAAATTTTTTCGGGATACTGCCTGAGTGGGACACAATTTTGTCAGCTCAGACTAGGTTCTAAACTGTGGGTTGGGTCGGACTTGGGCAGAACGTTCTCAGGCTGTATCTGGGTTCGATATTAAAATTTCAGGCCTGATTAATGTTACAGAAACAGCAGAGAGGCAGTGAGACATAGACATGGAGAGATCGAGAGAGGCGCTCATTCATTCCCAGTCAGCTGCAAGGAATTTGCTCCTCCATTAAAAAGTAAACTATATGGACACAGAACCTGCCAACCCATTAAAAAGACAGCAACTCATGTTGTCCAGGCCTTACTAGCATATAATGCCACTTAAATAAGATTAGCAGTTGTTCAAAACCACCCATTACTTTTTATGGTCATAAAGGGAGTATTGCATCATAATTACATCATCTTCTGTAACACATGTACACACACACCCCTATTATGGCAGCAGATGGAAATCTGACACGATGACATAGCCAGTAAAGAGCCTCTCTCACTGGAATGAGAGAAAGTGAGTGACTGAGGCCAGTGGAATGCTCCAGCTCTGATTTGAAGGGCTTGCTTGAGGAATGTTTGTAATTAGAGCCCACTTTGGCCCCCCGACCTTGACGTCTGACTGCAACATTTAGGATTTCAGCTTATTTTTTTGAATTGCCTGTTTCTTGCAGGCTTTTATTATGTAACCAGCGTTTTGACTTCTGGTTTTTGTGAGCGCTGTGTCTGTATTAGTGTCAAACAGTGCGTGTTCAGCCTGCAGGAATGCGGCCTGTTCTAGGAGGTCGTAAGTCATTTGTTTTGCCCCCTGCAGTTCAGTACTCGAAATAAATGTTTGTTACAAGAGCCACAATCCGGGAAGAGATGACGAATTGTAAAAATTATGTTTTAAATTATTATGCCATCAAGGATTTCATCATTACTTTAACAGTGTCTTGAAACTGGCTACAGATTTCTTAAGAGCCACATCATAGAGAAAGGACTGGTTACTAATGACAAGGAAGATGCCTTGTAATTATGGTGAGTTGAACTAACAGCAGGCCCTGTATGCACTCTCTCTCTCTCTCTCTGCACAGCCCTGAATATTAGCACATGATCAATCGACAGCATTAAATTAACTACGTTAGATGGATCCAGGATTCTGATCGTTATCCTAATCTGATTTGAATCAATGACGTCTTTCTTCTTCACTGTATCTCATTGATCTGGCCTGCTAAATGCTCCAAATGAGCTAACTCGCTTTAGATAGCAATCAATAAACACAGACAGTGATGAGCATAAGTGTCCTCATAGCCTGAGGCCTAACTAGACCTGACATGGTAAAACGATCCTAAACAATTAGCCTGTATCTGCTGACAGCATGTGGTGTTGAACATATGGAGCCATATAGAGCTTGTGCAGGGCGTATCAGAGAATGCATTGCTTGGATGTTTAGCATGTTGGAGCATGGTGCTGTAATTACAATGGGTAGGCCTGTGCAGACTTGTATAAAGAGTCTAGCTAGTCAGAAAATTCACACAAACAATCCTCAGACCAAACAATGGGATTTTTACAGCTATATTATGCATATTTGCTAGTATTCATCTTTCAGATTCAAGCAGTCCTATACAGATGTGAACATTAGATGTGCACAGTGTTCATACATTTGACCTCACTGTTGGAGCATTTAAATGGCTGAAAGCTAGGCTGCTTTTCTCACTGAGATATGTAGGCCTGAGCCTTTTTGCATAAGACTTTCTGTATGTCTGTGCATGATGAATCATTTCTTTGGGAAGTTGTTTGCATGCAGCCCAAAGATAACACATTTCTGTGTCACCCCAGACCGTTCAAGTTCAGCTAAGCTGAATCTCAGTCTGCTTCCTTGACAAAAGTCTGTATATTAACCATTCTGTTCTCACTTTTGTATTCTAATTAAT
The DNA here is from genome assembly GCF_904425465.1 of Colossoma macropomum. Taxonomy (NCBI): domain Eukaryota; kingdom Metazoa; phylum Chordata; class Actinopteri; order Characiformes; family Serrasalmidae; genus Colossoma; species Colossoma macropomum. Next base: position 19,790,630 of record NW_023494808.1, read on the forward strand.
ACATGGGGATCCACGGAGAGAAAGCAGTTAATTTTCAAATGGGCACTGCTAACAAAATATTGTAACATGTTACATTTTTTTTCACATGTTTATTCTGGTTATTGTTCGGCAACAGCATTTGTTCATGGGGTCGTTTTTCTAAGGACTCTTATTCTGAAGGTGGGGCTACTCAAGCCCAGGGGAATATAGCTGTTAAAACAGTAAGAACTGAGTCAGTCAGGACTGAAAGCTGAAAAGTGCAGACATGTGTCAGGTTTTCTCTCCTCCCTGGGGGAGGGCCTCTGTCTAAGCTAAAGCTTGAGCTAGATGTTAGCCTAAGGCCCCCTTTGTGTATGACGTAGCTGTGGCCAACTACAGCTGTTAATAAAGCACAACAAATTGTGTATAAGCTGTGTGTCCTTCTTTCCTAGTGGCAAATGCTGCAATATTTTACATCAATTTGAAAGGCCTTAGTGGATAGGCTGTATAATCTAATGTCTCATGAGAAAATTTCATAACTCGTACCTCGTTTTTTCATTTGTGCTATGAAAATTACAATTGCTTTTTACATTGAGTGAACATTTAATACTTTGAGTAATGCCTTATGGACAGAACACAGACAAACAGACAATGCTAATGCTAATAACATCCTAACATCATAGAAATGTGGGAATAAATATGTCGATAGTATTTATTGTTGGGGTGCTTTAATGCTTCTGTGCCAATGTTTATCATCGATCCGTCTACAGAAACCTGAACCTGCAGGAGATAAACACTTTAATCAGAGGATCCTATTTATAACTTGCACTAATTACTTGTCATCTCATTTCAACTGTTGTTTACACTGTCAGGTACAGGCAGAAAACCATAAAGCAGTGCCATTACATAGCAATGTTTAATGTGCATGGATTACAACAATAACAACTGGGATTCATGCAGTGATTATGAAGCCACATTTGTGCACTTCTTGTGAGGCTTGTAAGATTCCTGTTCTTACTGTACTTTCAGTTTTACCTGGCTGCAAACTGTGCAGTCTCCCAGAAACACCTCAGTGACTTTTAATAGAACATAAATGAGAACTTAACAAGTAAGCACATGTTACTTGACTTGGCTAAACCAGTAATGAACAACACTTTCATTCCCCAACTGGATATTCCAGCCATAATCTTGAAATACAGTGATCATGTGAAAAATAAAGTATTTTTAAAGGGGCTATATCATGGAAAAACGATATTTACTTGTTTTTGTTTTGTTTTATGTTTTTTTTAGGAAATGTTTGATGTATTAAGTAAACCTGATTAAAGTTCATACAATACATTTATTGAACCTCATGAGGAAAAAAATAAAATACAAGAAAAATGCAGGATATGGGCCCTTTAAGGGTGTTATGAATGTCTTTCTCTCTTCTTTGAACTTGTAGTTTGGAAGGTTTCCTTCAATATATATGACTGAAAAGAAAAGCTTGCTCAAAAATCAACTGGTGTAATAAAACATAAGTAAAAACAGATAAAGGCATTTTAAAGGAAGCTTCTAACATTTCTATTATTTTCACACATTCAGATGCAATAAAGACATTTTAGCCACTTTAGCCACAAGAGAATTGGACTAATTCTCATATTAAGACAAATAAGTATATACAAAGACTTAAAGCGATAGTTTGGTCAAAAAGAAAATAAAAAGGGTGATGTACTTGTCCAGTTTTTTCACTGAACTATCACATTGAGAAAACATGAAATTGTATGACAGAGGGAAAATAAATCAAAGACTGGGGGACGGTGGGCACCTGTATATACATTCAGCCTGCAGTTTAAATGATTCATAGACAGATGTACAGATAAGGAATGCATGCTGTACGTGAATATGACCTCACCATTATAGCACAGTAAGAGTGCACAGACACTGATAGATGGGCCTAGAAGACAGCACTGAGACTTACAACAGACAAACAACCTCCTGTGCAAATGGACGAGCCTTTAGGGCAGCTGCAAACCTGTTGTAGCATGAATTTCCTTTGTTATTTGATCAACAACAAGCTCCAAAAAATAAGTAAGTGGTGGTATAGATAGATAGATAGATAGATAGACAGATAGATAGATAGATAGATAAGTTTGACATGCTGGAAAAATATAAAATAGATTTTGTGCTGTCACTTTTTTTCAATGAATATATTAAATTTAGTATATAAAGTCTATAAGATTTCCATGATTTACAGTAGACTTAAACAAGTCCATGCTATTAACCTTTAGAAGTCTGCAGTCACTGTTGCTTTCATGATTTTTTATGTCTAATTTCATAATTCCATAAATAATTACTTACTTATGCAATGAATTACATTGACATTGTAATTATGTTCTATACTAACAGGTCTGAATCTATATTTCTGAGTTTTTCCTGGTTGTTTAAAAGTCAAAAACTGACAAACATCTCATAAATAATTTATAAAAATGTAGAATCCACATTTTCAGCAGAATTTCTCTGCTTGATTCAATGAGCTACAGGTGAGGCATAATTAGACAAAAGGCACAAAGAGACATTTGATGCTGTATAGACTTCATGGGGAAGCAAGGAGGGTTGACGCATCCTGACATACAAATAGGCCAAAAAAGTCTGACTCTCTGTCCTCTCATGCTTTGCTGGCAATGACCTCACCCTACTTTCCCTGTAACTCAATCTCATGTTGTTTTTTTTTGGCCTGAACTCTTTAACCACAGATTTAGACCGCCAGTGAAGTTCCCACACCAGAGTGGGATCATCTACTCCAAATGGAAGAAAATTTTATAGTGGGATGACTGCAGATTCATGGGAATCAGCATGCCAGAACACTCCAGCATTTTCCACCTAACCTCTATCTGCTTTATCTTGTAGCATACCAAGGCCCTCCCCAGTAGTTAGAAAAGGAAAGTAAAACCTGAGGATTCACTGACAGATTTACAGTGAGAGAAAACAAGTATTCAGACACTTTTGTTTTTGTTAATTAATATATATCCAGTGCATATATACACTGTATAAGTAGCAATCGTGGTGAACATGAAGGAGCTCTTAGAGGCATCACAATGTGCTCTCAGATTTGTGATAAGGAAGGTACAAGAGAAGCCAGCAGTCACTTGAAAAGAGTTGCAAGCTGACCTAAAAGCAGCAGGAACAGTCATTCTTAGAACAGTAATCAGTGAACTACACTGCAGTTATCTCTGTTCCTACATCCCACACAAAAAATACCCAGCTGAAACATAGATGTACACATCTAAATTTGCACACACTGGAACAATGTACTCTGGTCAGATAAAGAAAAATAGAATTTTTTGGCAATAATTCAGCTCATAATGTTTGGAGAGAGAGATAGTTTGGGAGTATGATCCCAAGGATCCTATTTATAACTCGAACTAATTACTCGTCATCTCATTTAAACTGTCAGGTCTACACTGTCAGGTACAGGCAGAAAACCAAAAAGCAATGCCATTACATAGCAATGTTTAATGTACATGGATTACAACAATAACAACTGGGATTCATGCAGTGATTATGAAGCCACATTTGTGTACTTCTTGTGAGGCTTGTAAGATTCCTGTTCTTACTGTACTTTCAGTTTTACTTGGCTGCAAACTGTGCAGTCTCCCAGAAACACCTCAATGACTTTTAATAGAACATAAATGAGAACTTAACAAGTAAGCACATGTTGCTTGACTTGGCTAAACCAGTAATGAACAACACTTTCATTCCCCAACTGGATATTCCAGCCATAATCTTGAAATACAGTGATCATGCAAAAAATAAAGTATTTTTAAAGGGGCCATATCATGGAAAAATGTTTTTGGTTTTTGTTTTGTTTTATGTTTTGTTTTATGTTTTTTTTAGGAAATGTTTGATGTACACATCTAAATTTGCACACAATGGAACAATGTACTCTGGTCATATAAAGAAAAATAGAACTTTTTGGCAATAATTCAGCTCGTAATGTTTGGAGAGAGAAAGCTTGGGAGTATGATCCCAAGAGCACCATATCTACAGTGAAGCATAGAGGTGGGAGCATCATGATTATGAGGCTACTTCTCTGCAAATGGTACTGTGGCATTACACATCATTGAAGGAAACATGAATTGAGTGATGTAATGGGACATATTAGAGAAGAATTTAATCTCATCAGTCAAGGAACTAAAACGTCTAAACATACACTCTTTAAAAATGGTTATATTTAGGACTATTTGAAAATGGCTCTATGTAACACCAAAATAGCATTCTGCTACTGTTACACTGTTAGAAATAAAGGTTCTGTGCAGGTACATATTTTGTTCATCAAGGTACAAACAATGTAAATGCACCCTCAAAGGTACAACAGTGGTTTTAAGGTACAATTGTGCACCTTATATAAGTTTTTTTTTTCCAGTGGAAAAGTACACATTTGTATCTTTTCATAACCTAATGTTTTAAAACAGAACAATAAAATAAAATTATGTTCCCCGACCAAAGGTACTGAGATGTACCCTTGAGGGTACCACCACAGTTACAGGAGGGGTACTGCCCCAGAGACAGTTTACTACCTTTATTTCTGAGAGTGTACAATGTCAACCTTGTAACAACAGAAGAACCCTTTTGGTCCTATATAGAACCATTTTCAAAAAGCTTCTAATAGAACCATATATAACACATACTCCATATACCTCAGCTGGTTTCTAAAAAAGGTTTCACTTAAAACCCTTTTGAAAAGTTATGGAGGATTTTGAAATTGATGGACAGATGGACCCTCGTAACCTTGGAGAGCTGAAGATGGTTTGCCAAAAGGAGTGGGCTAAAACCGAACCACTGTAACAGCACTCTCCACACTGAGGTTGGACTAAAGTGCAGGTGACTGACACAAATGGAGTTGTGGCTAGGCCAGGTCACCCATTCTCAGAATTAATCAGGCAAAGACTAAAGAATGCTCAGACTAAAGAATGCTCAGAATTGTAGGGAAAAATAACCAAACAAGACTTCGCAATCTATGCGTGTGTGCTCAGAGTATAAATACTACACAAAATGACATCTAACTAGGATCAGGAGTTTCAAGCTAAGACTCTAGAGATAGAGACCTCTGCAGGCGTGGAGGGGAATTGCCTGTGGATATGACAACCCCACTGCTGCAAAAAGGCTGATTACTTCTGACTGTGAACATCTCTAATTTGCAATGGCCAACAAGGTCATTTGTGGTGCCTGAATACTTTTTAAGAGGCAACAGATAAAGATTAAATTGAAAAATGCTTTATTTCCTTTAAGGTTGTACTTATTTGTAAAAATCTGTGAAATGCTGTGAGTTCTTTGTGAGATCAAATTGGAAGGGTAAGGGTAAGTTTTTTTTTCAACCCTTCTCCTATTACAGACAAGCTTGTCTTGCGGATTATGAATCATGCTCTGTCTGGAATATGCGGTGTAGTGAGACATTTTAAGTATAGTGGGCTAAATACAGCATGCTGAATGTGCTTTACATGGCTTGGGAATGTCATGTAAGTGCATGTAAGTGCTGAAGGCTTTGAATGTGGTAGCTGCAAGCAGGAGTTTTTTAGAGGAGGAATAAAGAGCACCTGTAAATGAGCCCCAGTGCCTAGTGGGAGAGATTAGTCACAGACACAGACGTTTGCTGAAAAGGGTGTGATAAAGGCTGTGCATATGTGTTTATGTGTGTGTGTGTGTGTGTGTGTGTGTGTGTATGTGGTGTGTGTGTAATGATGTCCTGCCGTAACGTGTAGAGACAGCTCAGCCTGCAGGCCCCTCATTCCAGCTCCATAGATTTAAACTCAGGTTGACATGATGTGGTTATGCAATAATGAAAACAGATCTGAGAGACTGAGCAGCACATACGCACGCATACATACACACACAACATGTAATAATAATATTTCCATGTATAAACAAACATGTATAGCAGCTAGGGCCTGCTGGTGGGCCCAAAGTTTTATTACACTTTTCTATTACCTAAGAACAGCTCAGCTAGTTTGCATCGAAGTCTCTGAAGATACTAAATAATAGGCCTTAGTATGTAATAAGCAGTAAGAATATTTCCCTTATGTATTACATATATACTATATATAAACACAGTGGTGTGCAAAATTTTGAGTGCGCCATTTAAATATTTATTTGTTGATTTTCTGAGCAACATATAAATATTAACTCTGCATGCTTCGTTACCCCACTTTCACCCTTTTCTTCAAACGTCAGGACCACCACAGAGCAGGTACTATTTGGGTGGTAAATCATTCTCAGCACTGCAGTAACACTGACGTGGTGGTGGTGTGTTAGTGTGTGTTGTGCTGGTATGAGTGGATCAGACACAGCAGTGCTGCTGAACTTTTTAAACACCCCAGTGTCACTACTGGACTGAGAATAGTCCACCAACCAAAAACATCTAGTCGGTAGCATCCTGTGACCAGTCATGACGGACCAGAGGATGACTAACACAAACTGGACAGCAACAGATGAGCTACTGTCTCTGACTTTAGATCTACAAGGTACAGTGTCTAATAGAGTGGACAGTGAGTGGACACAGTGTTTAAAACTCTGACAGTGTTTAAATCAGACACTGCTGTGTCTGATTCACTCATACCAGCACAACACACACTAACACACCACCACCACGTCAGTGTCACTCTGTGGTGCTCCTGTGGGGGTGCTGACCATTGAAGAACAGAGTAAAAGGGGGCTAACAGCAGTGAAACACACACATGCACACAGAAACATAAGGACAGGATCAAACAGGCCTAACGCAAACAAGAAGTACTGAACAACTCTTGGCACCACTCATTACTGATGATAATGAGATAATAAGGTAGACTTAATGTCTGCATTAAACATAATTTTATATAATAAATCATATATTTATGCACAATACATTGTCTTGATCCTGATGATCATGATTGAGAAAAGAAAGCTGCTCTCAAGCTACTGAAAAATAATATTACTCTCATTCATGGCTCTCCACTACAGGTCAAACGTTTTGGGAGCAACCCTAATTTTGTCATATTACTGTTACATTTGATTTACATTTTGCTTTAAGAGCTTTAAGTCTGCACTACTGCATGTTTAATTTGTTTTGATGTCAAACTGTGACAAAAATGTGGTAACAATATAAAGACTTTTTTCTTTCTACAAAAGCAGACTGTACACAACATTCAGATCATAAATTGCTTTTGTGATCATTTGTGGTTAAACAATAAATGGTTGTCAATAAATGTGTTGTATTAGTTAGTTGTAGGTTTTTTTTTATCGCTGCTTGTTTGGATTACTTTAGGCCGTAGTGTAGATACATGGATACAGTGTTAGAATTTGTTTGGCTCTATCGGAATGTCTCACTTTGACGAATATGGTAAAACCTCATTGCCGCCTCACTGCAAATGAATTTTATTCAGATGAGATGCCGCCTCTGTCTCGTAGATAATATCAGGCCGATCATGGCTACTAGCCAACCACTGCTAATAACTGCTTATCAGATATGTATCAAGTTAATACTACTTTGATGGGGCCTTTTATCAAAGATCTGCTAAATAAGTAACGTGTTTTTACTCAGCTGGACATCTTCAAGTGTTTTGTTTGTGTGTCATGAGTTCTGGTATATTGTACATCACTTTAGTTACTCACTCTTGTGCACATAAGTGGACAGAGGAACATCAGTACAGGCTTCACAGAGCCAGTGTTGTAACCCCTTTCCTATTGGCCCACAAGCAGTTTGCTTTGCCTTGAAAACAAAGTACTGTTTAAGGGCTAATAAAACAATGTGCTTTATTGTTATTGTTGTTTGTAAGTGATTATGTTGACCTAAATTCAGTGATTTTATTAGTTTTGCTAAAAAAAACAAACAAACACATTTAAGTGTCATCAGCAGTGAGGGGCCTTAGGGGTCTTTAGGCTGTATGAATTCTGTGAAATACGTAAATGCATGTCTACATGCTATTTACTGAAGAGTCTCTGTATAATGGCTATAGTGTAAAATATAAGCTAATATATTTCTTACAAGCTTCAAATAAAACTTGAAATGTCTTTCACGAGTATTAAATGTTCATGCCTAATCCAAAACCACCAAAAAATGTATATGTTGGTCAACATTAGCTTGGTGCTAACATGCTAGTAGAATCCTATAGGGGCTCTATCAGAATTCAGCTTATCGTAGAGGTGTTTTTTTCTTGTTTTTGTCCAAGTTTTGACATTTATGGCCTGAATTTAAGGTCTAGATTCAATCACAAAGACACCTTAACTGGCTAGTGTATTAATAGGAATAGTGACTAAAGTGAAATCAGTATTTAGATCTATGGGAACGATGATCTATGGTGTAAAATGGACAGCTATGTGATTTTTAGTTTCAGATACACAGGGAGGGATATTTCAGTAGGGATGCACTGAAACCCCTCATTACAAAGACAAATGCACGTTTAAAGGTTCAGTGGTGTAAAAATTGTAAGTGGTCTTCAGAGTGTGTGAGTGTATGTGCGGTGTACACCAAGAGAACAATACAGACCTGAATGCTTCAAGTTTCACGTTTCAAGTTTATTTGTCATTTGCACAGCATGTTAGGACATTTATGCATCAAAATAGAAGGCACAGGTAATCACTCTACAGCAGGGCAGCATTATATACATACTAAAAACAGTGCAGACAAAACAAAGTAAAAATACAAAAAGAAAATACTAAAACTGAAATAAATATACACAAAACATACACAAAATATACAACAATGCTTGACCTTTATTGTGAGGGGATCCAGTGGCTTTAATATGCTATTTTGCTGGCATGGTTTGTGTCCAGTGGTCTTCTTTAGAGGGAAGGGTCACTGCAAATCAATACAAAGTTATTTCGACTCTTCACTTTTATCCTATCATGAAACATTTCTATCCTGATACTAAATCTACTAAATCAGCTTTTTATCATCTTAAGAACATCAACAAGATCAGAGATTTTCTGACTAAAGCAGACCTGGAGAAACTCATCCACGCCTTTATTTCTAGCAGGATTGATTACTGTAATGGTCTCCTAACTGGACTCCCAAAAATGACAATCAAACTTCTTCAGATGATTCAAATTTCAGCCTCACTAAGAGTGAAAGAAGGGAACACATCACCCCCAATTCTTAAATCCTTACACTGGTTACCAGTCTGCTACAGAATAGATTTAAAGATACCATGACTGGTCTATAGGACCAGCATATTTATTTCACATGCTGTAGCGATATAAGCGGAGCAAAACTCTCAGGTCATTAAGAACTAGTCAGTTAGTCCTGCTGAAGCAGCGTTCAGTTACTGCTTTTCTAAATGGAACCAGTTGACAGAGAGCATTAGAAGAGCCTCGACAGTGAGCTGCAGCCCCTCTCACTGAACATGAACTGACTAAGGCGTACTGGTTGGGGAATGTCCTGCTCCGCCAGGGGCAATGTTAGCATCCTGAACTCAATCAGAAAGTAATGGGTCGTCACCCAAGTGCTATGAAAAGTGGTGGTACAAATGCCTGTGTGCCCTTGTGGTTCCATAAATATGTGTGTGTGTGTGTGTGTGTGTGTGTGTGTGTGTGTGTGTGTGTGTGCATTTGTGTGTGTGAGTGTGTGTGTGTGTGTGTGTGTGTGTGAGTGTGTGTGTGTGTGTGTGTGTGTAACCTGTTGTATGTGCTCTGCTGATCTGATGTTCTGCAGATCTGAATTTCATTTATTTCACATGGGCAGCTGATGTTGAAGAGCAGCTGAGATGTACCCAGTTTCTTTCACGCTGCATTTTCACATGAAGTGCTAATGCTAATGTGACTGAGACCCACCAAAAACCTCTTTTAATGCTTTTAAAGGCTTTACTGAGAGAGTGAATGTTGCAGGCGTTTTACTTGATGCCACTTGTTCATAATGCATGTTCTGAGCTTTAGAATGGGATGGAATTATTATGGAGCTTTTAGCAGACTTTGGGTAACTCAGGGAAAGATCACAGGGAAACACTCAGGCAATACAGTAATAGGATTAGTGCTAAAAGTGATGCAAAAGATTTACTTGATTTAAAGCTGTACATCCTTTCCACTTAAACAAAATATATTACATCAGCATAATTATTGCCAAAATTAAGTAAACTGAAAGACAATACTTTGTTGATGTATTATATTTTATTCACACGCATGATGTACACATTTGAATCAAGTAGATTTAATGCATCACTTTTTTCAGCAATCATAATATTTACATAACAGTGTAACTTAATAATTAATTCTTTATAATTAATTAATGGGTTAAACTTCTGATTGGTCAAAAATTAGTTAATTTTGTATAGTAATACCTTGAAGAACATTTAAAATAATCCATTAGAATTTTGTTAATTGTATGTCATTTTTTCACAATCAAATTAGCATTTTTTTTCTTTTCCAGAAGACTGAACTTAATAGAACTACACATTATTTTCAAGTGGGTGTGGCCTAAACCAGAAATGAGTGTAAGGTGCTGGAAGTGGGTGCATTTCTAACTGTAACAGACTGCAGGCTAATCAAGACGTGTTGACATTAAAGGGCCCATATCATGGTAAACTGACTTTTCCTCACTTTCTTGAAATAAAGGAGTTTGACATGGAAGTGACATGTAAACATTGTTAAAGTTTCAAAATGCACCATTCACTCTCTGCTGCATACAGTCTTAGAAACTAAGCTACAAAAACAGCCCATTTTTTGAATTAGTAGGTTTTGTGATGACACAAGAACTAACTCATATACATGCCTATTTAGCCCTTCAGCACTGCCCTTCATGTTGAAGTTATAAGGAGTGTTTCAGGTCAGACTGCTTTTTGAATGAGGCACAATACAGGGCTGCCAATCAGAACAGAGCTCATTTACATATCAGTCCTAAAGGCACAGTAACAAAAACAGTCTGACTTATTCTAGGGGATAAAGAGAGGGTGGAAAATGGTTCATTAAAATAAATCATGACCATTTTTGGTACATAAATGTTATAAACAGGGATGCAAGAAGGTGTTTTAAATTGGGGGAGCTGAAACATTAAGCAGCATATACACAACGTGAACGATGAAATGATGTCAAGCAAAATGATTTGCCTTTTTTGAATTTGATTCTTTTTAATCATTTACATCAAACTTAATGTGGTTTAATTAGTCAAGTGACAACAATATATATATCTAACAGACACATCAGACCGTTGATGCACTTCCTCTCTATCTCATTCGGGATGAACTTTATGCAAATGAACTGAGCAGCAATCCAACCAGATCGTTCATATGTGGCACGGGAACCACCTGTGTCACACTCATCAGTGATGTGATGGGATTTAACACTGGAACACACTCTGAGTGGGAGATATAGCAGTTAATGAAAACATCACTATTTTATTTTAAGTTGAACACAATATTAGCCTGCTTTGGGGCTCAGAACTGGCCTACAGTTCTGCATAGACTTCCCCTCATCACACCTCAACCTTGCGTGTGTTTCAGTGAAGCCCTCCAAAAACGCTCAACAGTTACCAACGACAAACAGTGCACAACTACAGCAGGTTTTAGAAATATATAAATAAAATATATATAAAAAATGATATTATGCTCAATAATACATTCAGCAATTATAAGTTCATTATTGTTATTCTTATCATTTTTAGCAGTTGCATTTCTGAAATCTGGAGGCACTGCAGGACCCTCAGCACCCCCACTTCCCACATGCCTGGTTATAAGTTGACCACAAGGGAGAAAATAAAATACAGAACAGTGTAGGATACGGACCCTTTAATAACATGCTTACAGAGTATAATTTAGACAGCCAATCAGCAGTATAGATTTTGGAACAAGCATGCTTGTTGGATAATCAATCCTAAGACTACTAAGGTGTTCAAATTTGAATTAAATTGAATGTTTCCATTCTCAGTAGAATTGAATTAATTCAGTCAGTAGCATTTAAGGTATTGAATTTTACTATGAAACTAATATGTAAACAGAGGTGAGTGGAGTAAACTAAATCCATACTCTAAACTAAAAGTATTGCTACTTTGCTGAAATAATGACTCTGGTGAAAGTAAAAGTACATTCCCAAGAAAAGCAGAAGTATAAAAGTAGTAGGCCAACACTACTGGAGTCACTTACAGAACTGTAACAGAATTTCTCATCCAGTATCTGTCAGCATAGGAACTGAAGTTAATCCTGCTCTAATCTTCTCTTTTTGGGCTTCTTTTGGTCTACAATTAAATGATGAACAATCACAAAGCAGTACAGATGTTGTCACTGATGTAACAGAATAAAAACAGGAGCTTTAGAATAAGACTACCTTTATAAAGGGTTTATGAATGGTTAATATTACTTTATTAATTAGCCCACAAATGCATTAAAATAATTATTAATCATTAATAAGCAGTTGCAACTCATGAATAAAAAGTGCAACAGTGACCTCTTGCTTGCCTAACAGTCCACTATGATCTATACTGTTAAAGCCAGATGTTGCTGGTAACTTATTACTTTGTCTTCCCCATCAGTCGGCTTCTTCAGATATTCATTTTCATAAGACCAAACAGCTCACAGTTGCCGTTTTTATTAATATGTTAAAACTGCTTATTTATAATTTGTAAGGTGTTAATAACACAAATCATTCATAAACACTTCATAAACACTTTATAATGTCTTATTTTAAAGTGGTCAGACAGACTGAATAAATGAAAGTTACAATGTTCATGATTAAAATGTAACTGAGCTGTAAGTGTTTTCCTTTCCTTACTAATACTCAGGAACAGGTCAAAGTATTATCCATTTTAAATACTTACTTAAGTACCATCAGCATGTTACTTGAGTACATGTAAGTGAGTAAACATAACCAGTTATTTTCCATGTCTCTATCTAAGTTCTGTAGTTATGAGTGTGAGGAGTTGAAGTATGTACCAATGTGTACAAGGAGTTTAGGGGGTTAACGTGCTGTGGAGGAGATAGCCTTAGGATTGGTCAGTGGTTAATCATTACACCAGTAAACTGTAGTAGTGAGTGTGTACGAGGGAATTCACAGGAACACCACACCCTGTACTTTGCTCAGGGCACTTTGGTGACCTCTAAAAGACCAGCACAGACCCTCACACACACACATAGATTTATATTCCTATGTTTATAGCATATTTCTGCTTTCCTATCAATCTGGCGACCAATGCCAGATTTGGTAAGGAGAGTCGGAAGAGGTTCCTGGTGGGCTGGGAATGTTTTGGGCTGTTACTGTGGGCTAACATATATAAACCCACACATGTAAACACATAGTTCAACGTAAACCTTACAATAAGGTCTATATTTGTAGTGACTGAAGAGTTAAATCAGCGGTTTAGACCTGTTTTTTATGGACTGTAATGTGGAAAGTGAGGGGTGCTGAGGGGGCTTCAGCATCCCCAGATTTCAGTATTTTTTAATACCTTAAATTCCCAGGCTTATTACATACTAAGGCTTATTATTCAGTAACTACATGGACTTCAGTGGAAACTGGTTGAGCTATTCTTAGCTCATAGAAGTTTGTAATAAAACTTTTTGGCAGGCCCTGGCCATTTAGGGGGTTAACCGCAGCTGAAAAAAACAAAAACAAAAAAATAACAAAGAATAGACCCATGTGTGCTTTTCATAGAGCGAAGTTTGTATTTTTGTTTTGTTTATATGTTCAATGAAAACAGTAGCCATGCACCATTTAAGTTCATTTGCTTAAATTAAGTTGAGGAAATTTCTAAGGGTTCCTTGAAATTTCAAGTTGACCTGACTTTTAATGAGTTAACTGTTATGATTTTGTGACACTATGTGTTAACTGCTATGATGTATTAATTGTTATGATTATGTCTCCAGTTTCCATTTTATCACTATCTGTCTTGGTGATCTCATTGTAGCAATATATATACATAAATATACACATAAACCAAAACAAATAATTTGCTTACTGTATTTATTTGTATTTATTTTTAAAGGGTCTGCATTTTACTAGAATTCTGTTTTTATTTTTTTTATAATATCTAGCTTGCATGATAACTCACAACAGCAGAATTTAGAAGCAACTGTAACTAATCTTACTTGAAGTTTCTTCGCTATGAAAGTTCGCTCAAACTATCAAAAACAATTAATCTCCTTGTACATAAAAATGTCCATGTGAAGTGCAAAGTTTGGATGCACCATTACCTTTATAAAAAGGTTTATTAACATAGAATAAAAAAGTAGCCAAACTTTGACCTATTTTTTGTTGTTGGTAACTATCGCTAAACTATAGCAGACTTTGGAGCCAGCAGTCATAATAGAAGCAGTTATTGTAGTAGACACAATATAAAAAGTTCCCTCAAGTTCCCTCAGTCCCTGTAAAATTAGGTACTTTCTTGCTTTCACTTGAGTCGAATTTACTAGAAGCACTTTCACTTTTATAAGAGCACATTTCTATGAGGTTCTTGGCCTCCAGGGAATAGTTTCAGTGCTTATATGAGCCCTGATTCAAGCTCTGATATGATATAGCTAGTCTTTGTTTTCATTTCTTCATTAACCTAATGGATGCGTTTTTAAAATGATATTTTGATACTTTGCCCAGCAGGATTGGCACTGAGTCATATAAGGATATAGACACCGAACGTCAGAACAGCTTTTGAGCTATCGGGTTGCTACAGGATCCATCAGTGTCTAAAACATGTAGCACCGTGCTGGTGGAGTTTTGTTTTGTAAGTAGGTGGGTGTGGGCTCCAGCCTCGAGAAAATAGCCCTAAATGTGACCTCGGCCTGAGGGGAACTGAGAGGTGGGGAGGGAGAAGGGCCTGATTTGTTGGATATGGTCCACTCTTTCTTGCGGCTGCCTCTTCAGTTCCCCTTTACTTTCACTCTCTCTGCTAATCCGCTGGTATTTCCTCCCCGAGTTCCTGTGGGAGTAAGGTCGCTTTAGTAATATTCCACTCAAAATCTGCTACGCAGCCAGTCTAAAACATCCTTTTGTAGCAATGGATAAAAGAAAGAAGGCATGGTTTTTTATATTCAGGCTAACTTGCAAGTTTGCTAGTTGCTGACTTGCTCTTGCTGTCTGACTGTTGAGCTAACACTGAATTATTGGGTTAGTAAGCTTATTCAGTAACTACTGTAGTGTGATTGGAGTGGAATATGTGGCTATGTTTTCATTAATGTGATAAATTAGACACTAAAAGTTGTTAAAATAATGGTAGAGGTGTTCAAAGCAGGGGTAGATAATATGACAATGTATTATTGCTAAACTGATCAATTGCATCATAAAAACATTTTATCACCATCAATATTGTCTATATGTCTGATACACTGAACAGCTGCATGTATCATAATAAGACAGATTTAGCCTAGGCCTTGTTCATACTAGGTATTAGCATTCGTCTTGAGTGATCTGATCATAAGGGGGGCAATGGGTCTCGATTGCGTCTTCTAATCAGATTTCGTGACTGGAGGAAGGGTACTGCACACATTTCCTAATTCTGTCTCTTGCTGCAATGGTTGTCAGCTGTGAGCTCTTATTCATGTTACAAACGTTTAGATTGTATCGCTAACATAACTGCACAGCTGCTTTCATTTCTCAGGGTTGATGACACAATTGATTAAGGTTGTCTGTTGTTGCTGTGGGGGATGCATAGCACATTTTAGCATTCAAATTACAAATGTTATTTGGTCATACATCTCTCTGATCACCTCCAAAGTTGGATCAGATTGTATCACAATGCGTTAAATAATGTGTTAAATAATGTGACTCAACAGTGAGACCTAAGCACTAATGGACAGTTTATTGAAGTTAATGATAATAGCACATAAAGTTTTAATTAATACCTCATAACAAATTCGTTACTCAAAAAAACTATTAGGACATGTAGCCATAAATGAAAATCTCATTTTTTTTTACAACATTTAGTAAATGTTTACAATTTATGTAACCCCTTTATGAAATCCCATACTAAGGCTTATTATTCAGTAACTACAGGGACTTCAGTGCAAACTGGTTGAGCTATTCTTAGGTTATAGAAGCTTTGGGCCTGCTGGTGGGCCCTGGCCTTTTAAGAGGTCAAGGTAACAACTGATACACTTGATAAAGATGGCAGACTGTCAAACAGATCTATAATTCGGTGGTTGCCTAAACAGCTCCTGGCCTATCTTTGTTCTGCATGTTCAGGTGTTTTACTGTTCCATCTAATCAGGGCCAAGTTTGTCAAAGATCTTAGAGTTTAGATGATGTTAACTGGTAGAGAGAGTATTCAGTGTGATGCTCGCTCTACTTTTTGACAATGATTTATGTGCTAAGATAAGTTAAGGCATTTTGGTAAAGGCTGAGATCTGTGGACAGACTCTATGGTCTTCATTTACGTGCTTGCCTCTTCTCTTCATGAAGTAGATTCACACATCAGCACATTTCTTTACTTCTAATTAATGCTTACTCTGTACTCCTGCACATTAATGAAGTATTGATAAAGACTTTATTTAAGACTTTATTTGACATTTTTTCTTTGTTGTGTGTAAATATACACAAGCAAGCTCTCTCACTGGTTAGGACTTCAGGAGCTGGAGCGATGTCTTCACATGTCTGATTACCAACCTAGTTAGGAACTGACAGACACCAGTTCTGTGAGAACAAGAATACTCAAGGCCTTCTGTAAGTTCTAGATACATCAATGACTGTGTCTTTTACAAGCTTCAGATGTCCATGTTTAATCTAGATCCTCCAAAAAATGTTCATGTGATTCTCCATTAGCTTAATACTATAGGGGTGCTAGCAGAAATGATTGTAGAGGTGTATTTTTCCAAGTTTTCTTGCCAGAACTGAAGGCCTAGCTCTAACAGTCATAGTTCACCTCTGTGTGATGTTGTATTTTTGTCATATTGCCCACTCTTACTGTAAATGATTCAGTAACTACTATAAAAACAATAGGCTAGTTTTGTAGTTGTGAGAGCTGAAGTGTAGGCCCACAAACAGGGCCTTAACATTTAAGGGTCAAATAAACATAGTTTGAAAATCAGAGCTACAAATCCACCCCCATTGTCAAAACACATTCCAAAACTCTCCACATTCAAACTCATGACATAACACAGCCGACACACTCTGATGCAATGGATATTTTAACTGAGCCGATATCTTGCGCAATGTCTTGTGTTTGCCCCATTTTAAAAGTCAGAGCCTGACATTTTTTCATTTTTAACAGGGCTGGCTGTGGTTCAGCTACAGCAAGCATCCAACACAGCACAGAGGCCTATTGTCAAAAGGCATCGTGCAGAAAGTGCAGGGAAGATTTGAAACACAGGCGAAACAGCACATCTAAGACAGGTATGCTGTCCCTTGTTAGGGCAGGTAGTGTGTGCAAGGGGCTATAAAGTCTAAGTGAGTCAGCTCATGCCTCAAGGCCTTCCTGCAAATGCTAGAATTCCGCTCAGTGTGGATCCCCTTGACATGCTGCCTTAGACTAATATTTCATAACTTGGGCCGCAGGGCGCATACCACGGAAAGAAACGCTGATGGATTTTTCTAATAGAAAACTTTCTCCTATTGGGATTGCATGCAGCAATTTATTGTACAACTGCAAAATGCAGTTTACGAAATGCCAATTTGTTTTGGGATTTTGCTGCCAAGTGCTATTGGAAGCTATATTGATAACTGTGAACAAAACAATCCCAAACATTTTAGGGACAAATTTAGAAAACATGCCAGTTATATTAGGCGTAGGTCCAGTTAAACACATCAGCAAATCACATCTCTTTGTTGCTGCCAAGCATTACAAGCGCTAAATACATGAGGTAAACATCAATTTAAAGCAGGAGTCCAACAAAAAATCTAAATAATTAAATTTCCCCAATACCCCAAATGTAGTTGATCAGCCAAGACATGTTTAGTGTCTTTAGTTTTGCTTTGGAACGCACTGCTAGAAAAAACAGTGTAGACCAGGATAACTGGTCACCAGCTAAATCAGCATATGTTGTGCTTCAGTTGCTGGTATGCTAGTCAACTGCAATGGAAGCTGTTATGCTGATCACCAGCAAAACCAACATATGTTGCATTTTGCATGTTGTATTTTTAGATGCATGACTATGCTGGGTGACCAGCTAAGCCAGCACCAGCATAACCCAGTTTAACCCCTTTTTATTCAGCAGGGGACGAGGATGCTAAGGTAGCTTACAAGTAGAGGAAGTGAGGAATGGCTTTTTAGAAATATGAAGTGCTCAAGGATCGTTACATCTCAAGTCGTTTTTCCTCACATACTGCCTCTGTGTGACATGAGTGATGCTATGCTATGCGCTTGCCATTCATCCACACAGCAACACAGCATCTATGGTGTGAAACAGTACAATAGGCCTACATCGAAAATGCTGACCAAAAATGCTGACCAAGTCATTCATTTATTTAATTTCCACATTGCCAGTTATTATTTTTCAGTGTCAGAAAAAAAGCAGAAAATATACTTTTCACAAAATTCCTCAGAAGCCTAAACAACTAACCTCTCTCAAAGATGAAAGCTTTAAGTACCATTTGTCCAGTGGTGACTGTTTATCTTGCATGGTTGTTAGGAGTCCCACTTTCTCTGTATTTTTGATATCCTCAGTATCTCCTGAAAAATGAGTAACTTGTATTTAATGGCTATTTTGACTTGAAATGAAAAAAATGAAGGGTGGTCTCAGACTTTTGCACAATGCAGTATCATATTCAGGTTTTCTTGGAAACAGAGTAAGGAGCATACATGCAGCACAGTTGGAGAAGAGTGGTTACAGAATGTTTGGAGAGAGAAGCAGAAATTTCTGCCACTACACTCACATACTCTGACACCAAAACAGTTAGCATTGTGTAAACTACATACCTAAATCATCACACACTGACCCCAAACCACATCGAGTTTTTTCTCAAATAGACTTGCCAGTGTGATTTCTGACACAGACACATCTATTTGTGAAAGCTCAGAAAAAGAGTAGTAGCCATCTTACAGCCTTAAATTAGCCCATACTGTTTGACATAGTATGGACTTATTTCAGGCTTCAAGACGACTGCTACTGTTTTGTTATGCAGCAGATTTTGTCCGATTGTATTGTAAAATCTCTATGTACCCTCTCATGCGTTCATTCACTATAGCATATAATTAATGGTTATAATTATGGAAATTAATTTAATGTAATTTGTTACTCTTTTTGTACCATGACATTCAGAAGTAAAGTACAAATAAATTGAAACATTTATTGTCTGCTCTGTTCAGCTTGCTGGCAATTAGGCAAGTTGCCACCGCTTGCGGTAACGTTGCTTTAAATGGCTTAATGGATCCGGCTGGGCAGAAGAGTGGGCACCCAACAGCAGGTTGGTTAGCGTGCCAGCCCCAAACGTTCATGTGCCAGCAATGCAGATAAAAACAGAGGAATGGGCACAGGACTGGGCACAGCGCCAGCCAGACTGAAGGGGCTTTGTAGTATATGTGTGTGTGTGGGAGGGCAGGCACACGTCTTGTAAAGGAGGTGTTCTTTGTGGACACACTGGACAAAAAACGGACACAAGGCCAGGGCTGTGCTCTCTCCTCCCCCTCAGCGCTCTGCAAAACTCCTGGCCAGCTCCCTTTGGCAGTGTGGCAGCTGCTGACGGCCGTTGGATTAACTTTGTTTGGACCCGTATTCAAGGGGCAGCTGTAAAATGGCCGTTATAGCTTTCTTTTAGCAAGTCAAAATGAGAGCCTAAGCTACACCTACCTCAAGATCAATATGACTACGCATCAGTGGGGAACTTTCAAGGTTTTTATTTAGTAGCATTATCATAAATTTAAAATTTGTGCGTATTGCTGTGACACACTTATTTCATTGTTAAGTTTTAGGTGGAAATAAAGGGTTAAAATCTTGAAAAGGCCAGTGGAAAATTGTCCAGTCAAGTAATAGTATCTAGATAGATACAGCCAGGTGAGCTCTCCTATTGGTTAGGCCTTCAGGAGCTGTAGTCTAACCAGGTTTCAGTCTCAGGTTTCTGTCAGGTCTCTTTGCTAAAAAAATCACTGTACAACTGCAACCAGGTAAATATATCACTGCTGCTGGAAGAAATCCTTGTATCTCCATTTGTGTTGTTTTTCAGTTTTTGACAAAATTTAAAAATACCTGTGCCCTTACATTGTGTGTAAATTTCATGAAGAATGGACCAATGTAATGGTCCAAAAGTACTTGGGAAAAAGTCTGGTTCCATTGACTTACATTAAAAGTAAAGTAGGTTTTTTCCTTCTCATGTAAAGTTACCATTTTGGAGATCCAAGGTTTTCTTCTGACAACAGCGATATGTTAATGTCTATTACTTAAAATAAAACATATGGAATGTCTTTTACAAGCTTCAAATATCCATATTTAACTTAGAACGACTGGTTCATGTGCACCAGAGCTAGCTTAGCGCTAACATACAATTATACACATGAAAACATTCTTTAAAGTATAAAAAGTATAAAAAGTTCATAAGTTTCTCTTTGAGAATTGGAAAGAAATGCTGGTATGAACAAGACGTTGTGAGAGTAGAAGTGATCTTTGACCTCCATGTCTATGATTGGTCCAAGGAATTTTCTGGAACCAGTCATTTAGATTGCCAATTCACTGTATCACAATTAATTTGCATAAAGTTGCTAAAACTCAAATTGTCGCTCATCATCCTGTCACCACCACTAAATTGCCCCCATAGAGTCATCTACTTCCATAGGAAATGACTGGTTGGTCTGTTGCCAATGCTGTGCTAATGTGAACACAGGGTGGTTAAAGGACTACACAATCCATTAGTTTAGTGTTGTAAATGTTCAGCTTGTAAGTCAGTTGACCCTCCTTGTTTCGTCTTTTGGAGTGTACAGGGCACAGTATGGATTTTTGTCCATGTTTTCTTGTGAAATACACCTCACAGCTAACTCAGACTGGTAGCGTTAGCATCTGCCAGTACAAAGCCAGTCACTAATTAAAACCTTTCAGTTGTTCACAGTGGTTTTACTGCACAAGCAGTGGCCGCACACAGCTACTCTTTCATCTGCGCCTCACCTTTGATACCCAGCTTAGCAGGGAGGAAATAAAGAAGAGGGGAAAAAGAACACTCAGCACTCTGTTCTGCTGCCAAAGAATGCACACCAAAACAGGAAGTGCAATCAGTCCCCTCCAAGCACACTTCCTGGTTCAAAGGTAATAAGGAGAGTTAAGTCTCCTTGGTAAAGGATGTTGTTTTTAAGAGCAGGTTCTTTAGGGTCTTTCCCATTTTGAAGGCCTCAGCTGGTGTGCCAGTATTATGACACTTCCCTACTTACTGAGAGAGCCGTTATCTCTACTTTCATTTCAATTATGTGCAAGTTTCTACCTGCTTGTGCTTCATTGAGAGCTAAGAGGAAGTTGGAGCAGATACGCATACTTTCACCTTGACATAGCAAGAGGCCAATGAAGGACTGAAACTAATACTTGGGCTGTTCCTCTCTGGGCAAGAACGTAGCGCTGTAATTTGTAGTTAAGAATAACAGTAATGCTCATCACTTGATATCTGTCATTAGGCTTTGCTCGGATGGTAATAACCCTTCATGATGATCACGTGGCTTGCAATCAGAGAGGCTGTTTATCAAAGGTCATTATAGGTCTAAATATGTTTACTTAAGAGAAACTAGGCCATCAAATTACCATCAGGAAGTGCACTCAGTCACATGATATTCTCTGAATTAGGTCATGGTCTACTGTCAGTAAAAATAAGGCACATTATGATTTAGGAAACGTTGTAAACATTGGTAGAGCTGCAAACAGGTAATTAAGGGGTCCAAGCATTTAAAAGAAAAGAAAGTTTGTATAAAGTCTGGTTTGTGCTTTGCAGCTTTAATTGGTAGACATAGTAATAAACTTTCTTACAAAATTAATTTCAGTCAAATGCCTTGACATGGACTTGTTTGGTAATTGCTCTGCTGTATCAGCTCCACTTGTCCAACTTGTGACAAATTTTGCCTGATTTCCCAGAGTGGCATGACAAATTATCATGCCAAGTTTGGTGTCAGTTGGGTCAGTTATAGCAGTCATTGAGCTGTCAAACAATTCAAATCATTAATTTTGATTAATCACATTAGTTTGGGTAGTTCATTGTGATTAACCATATTTGTCTTATTTGCACAATTTTGACCCTAAAGAAAGATTTTTCAAAAGCAGTGCATTGTGTTTTAGCTATACACGGATGAGCCAAAACATTGTGACGCCCTGCCTAAAATGCTGTTAGTCCTCTGCATGCCGCCAAAACAGTTCCAACCTGCCAAGGCATGTACTTTGCAAGACTTCCGAATGTGCCTTTTGGTATCTGGGATGAAGACATCAGCAGTAGATCCTTTAAGTCTTGTAAGTCACAAGGCGGAGCTACTGCAGATCAAACTTGTTCCAGCACATCCCACAGATGCTCAATCGGATAGAGATCTAGGGAATTTGGAGGCCAGGGTGACATTTTGAACTCGTCGTCATGTTCCTCAAACCATTCCCAAAAATGTGTGCATTATCCTGCTGAAAGAGGCCACTGCCATTTGGGATTACCATTGCAATGAAGGGGTGTACAACAATGTTTAAGTAGGTAGCATGTGTCAAATTGACATCCACATGAATGCCTGGAACCAGGGTTTCCCAGCAGAACATTGCCCAGAGCATCACACTCCCTGGTCTTCTTACTGCAGTTCATCCTGGTGTCATCACTTCCTCAGTTAACCAGCATACGAACCTGGCCGTTCATGTAATGTAAAAGAAAATGACTCACCCTTTTTCCATCACTCCAAGGTCTATTGTAGATGCTTTCGACGATGGACAGGGGTTAGCACTGGCACTCTGACCGGTCAGAGCTCGATATGCAGCAGGGTCCTCTGCACTGTGTTAAAATTAAAAATTCTGTAACTTGCCACATTAGACCTTCTGTTGATTTGGACCAGACTAGAAAGTCTTCATTGCCCTCGCACATCATCAAGCTTTTGACATCCAATACCCTGTCAGCAGTTTGTGTTTTGTTCCTCCTCGGACCACTGTCAGTAGGTACTCCCCACTGTTGACAGGGAGCACCCCACAAGTCTGCCATTTTGGAGATGCTTCGACCCAGTTGTCTGGCCATAACAATTTGGACCTTGTCAAAGTCTCTCAGGTCTTCCTGCCTGCCCATTTCTCCTGCATCCAACATGTAAATTATGAGAACCCACTATTCACTTGCCGTTTGCTATAAAGCAGACTTTGACATGTGCCATTGTTATGAGATAATCAACATTATTCATTTCGTCTGAGAGTGGTCATAATGGTTTTGGTACATGAGAGGGCTACAGTCATGGAGTTCATTGCAACATACCATGCATGAGAAGCTGGGCTTCAAGTGGGACTATGGATGGTTTAATAGGTCAAACCAGGAAAACTGATTAAATGCAATGTGTTATTCATTTGTTATTAATATATTAACTAACAGGAATAAGCACTGTGCGTGGTAAAAACGCATGACAGTCATAATTGTTGGCAGATAATTGTCAGTTTGGAATTCGAAAACACCTTGATAAATTTTCATTAGGATGACTGCAATCAAGTTGCCTGCTTTAACTTTCTGTTGTGCTATTACAGGATGTTACAAACAACGTTTCTTTCAAATTGCTGTTTGTTCTGAAGTTACTGACATTTACAGTTACTTTTAGATATAACCCCTCATGATGCTGGATTTTGCATGTGGCCTCAGCCACGTGTCCCAAACAGCAAATCTGCCGAGATAACGCATTACATCCTGTAGAATCGCACCGTGCAGGAAGATTTATTTCATCTGCAGCATTTTTAAAATTTCAAAACTCTTTAATAACTTTGATTATTAAGGTGCTAATAAAAATTGCTTGGAATTAAAACTCAAGAAAGGCCCAAGTGAAGTTTGTAAAAGTTAGTATATTTTTTAAACAAGGACACAGTGTCTTTGATGTAAAGCACTACTCTGATGAAGCAAAGATGTTTGACTACTAATAGTACCTTTTGTGGAAATGTTTTAGTCTCAAATGAGTGAGTGAGTGAGTGAGTGAGGGGGGGAGTCACTGAAGGAGTCAGTGAGCAAGTGAGTCAGTGAGTGAATGAGTGAGTCAGTAAACGAGTCAGTGAGTGAGTCAGTAAGTGCGTTAGTGAGTGAGTAAGAGAGTGAACAACTCAGTAAGTGGGTCAGTAAGCAAGTCAGTCAGTGAATGAGTGAGTAAGATAGTGAACAAGTAAGTAAGTGAGTCAGTAGGCAATTCAGTAAGCAAGTGAATCAGTGAGTAAGAAAGTAAACAAGTTAGTAAGTGAGTCTGTAAGCGAGTCAGTGAGTCACCGAATGAGTTAGTAAGCAAGCCAGTGAGTGACTGAGTGATTGAATGAGTCAATGAGTAAGTTAGCTAGTGAGTGAGTCAGTGAGTGAATCAGTTACAAGCCAGTTCTAATCTAAATCTAATGTGGTGGCAAAACTACACAGGTTTCGTTTGACATCATTTTCATGTGTCTAGGGCCACCACAGTCAAAGTGATAAGGATTTTACAAAGATAAACTGCTGGCTGATGATGCCCAAGGAACATGACTATGGAATTTTGGCCACCTTGATCAAACAATTGCCAAGGAAAAGCACTGTCAATAACAGAATAGTCTTCATAGAGGCAGAAACTCAGGTCTCACTTGTGGAGCTTTCCATAGTCAACATGGGACAAATAAAATGGGTCACACCTGAGATAATGTGTCTGGCCTTAAGTACACTCAGTGCTGGCAATCTGATAACGTTACCTATTAATCTTGTGGGCTTAATGTGTGTCAGACCTACAGACTGTTTGATTCAACTCGGATTTGTTATTGACAAAAATTGCCTTTGCGTTGCTATTGTGACCCGACTACGTAACCATGTTTAGTCTGATTGTGCGCTGTCAAATGAGCTCACCTGGATTATTCTTTTATACAGTAAACAGACATGAAGTTCAAAGTTTATTTCCTTCTCTGCCTGTAGTGAATCATTAAATATGACTCATCGTAATGAGTCACAGCTCCTTTTTGCAAGAAACTAGTTTAATGTAGCCTTAAAATTTACAAATACTCAGATAAAACCCTACAAATCTCCCAATGCATTGCCATCTCACATGCAACAACTGCTACCATTAGAACACTTCAATTACTAAACATGTCAAAAAGACATCTACTGTAATTACTATAGTATTTCACATGAAGTACTAAAAGAATACGGCACTAAAGCATTGCACAAAAGATGCAGTGGGGCCTATATACGTCTCAAAGAGCACAGCATGATACCATCCATGCTTTTTGTCTATCAAGGCCTCTTTGTATTGTAATAGAGTTCTGGTGGAGTATGTTTTATTTAAAGAGCATGATCTAATATCAGCTCTGTTCTTGCCTAAACTGGTAACAATCAGGATTCTGTTTGCTCCAGATCAGTGCCAAGAAGGGCCACATGGAGATGACTGAGTTAGTGCACTTATTACAATGTTAGCTAGAAGTAGTAGTTTTTAAATCTGATTTAACCCTTAGAAGCGATAATAAAAGAATGCTGTAATTTTATATTGATCATTTCTCATTGATAGCTCATTTTAAAAAGCAGAGAAATAATTTCAAAATTGCAGAATCTACACTTTTTAATCAACACCACATCTGTATTTGTAAGTGTGCGTAAGATTTCAGTTTGATGAAACCTTTTTTGCGTAGCCTTGTTTAACAGAACAAAACAATCTTTACATTTTTGTCATGTCTTGATATCAACACAAATGGAAAAGGCAGAAGACTCAGACATTTATGGTAGATTGAATATGTAATTATGTAATTACATAATTATATTTGGTAGTAGTTTAATAATTGATAACAAACCATCTGGTGAAAATCAGCTGATTATCAGCAATATTAGGTTAGGGTAAGATTAGGTTTAGGTTTAGGGTTGCATTAAATACACATTCAACTCAAAGTTCAGTTGTACTTAATAGATCAGTTGAAATCAGTTGAATGTTAGTTAAAAGTTGCTACAAAACATCTACAGCTGACTTTTAAAATAAACGTTGCCTTATATTTAGCCTCTTTCTGCAGACGTCTTAGTGAGGACACCATTGGTAGAATGGAAATCAAATTGATATTTTCAATTGAAGGTACATTACATAAGTTTCTGGGATTTGGAGACCTCTCTGGTGGAAAGGTGTAATTGCATGCAACATGCGGAAGAACATTTGCAGCGTTGGTTGTGCTTCGGACCCCTTCTCAAAGTGGATGAATCTGAATCTTTGACTGATGAGAACTCGGTCAAAACTTGGTGAAGGACGTGTCTTCCAAGGATGTAAGTTAATTATCTACTGTCATCATATCTTCATCAATGTAATGTTGCATTTAAGACATAAACATCGAGTTGGACCTTCTTTTTGAGACTGTGCCTGACATTAATGCAGAAAGAGGTACTGTAGTCAGAAAAACTCTGGAGAAATCCAACCACACACCTCTGACTTTCAAATGATTATTTCAGACTTTACAATGCAACTCACAGCAGTGCACTTACACTATATTATAGCCTGTTTTTCCTCCTGATATAGTAATAATACTTCTTTAAATTTTAACAAAAAAGTCTTAAATAAAGTTACAGGGAAATATTTTATTTCATTATATTAAAGCTCATATAATCAAATAAAATATTTTCCCTGTAATGCTGGCATCAGATTAATTGGGGCAATGTTGTCTGTGTGTGAAAGGTTGTGACTTTGTGTGGAGCTGCTAGTGAGCAATGAGGGCTAAAAGGGGAGGAGTGAGAACCCCCAGCTGTCTTCATTTGAAAATTGTGTACAACTTTCGCAATAAAAAAATAAAATAATAAATGTTGACCTGCTTGCTCATCTATAAAGACCATCGAGTTAATTTATGGTTTGGTAAATCATATACTTTTTCAAAAAAATATATTCCATCAAAAAATAGACAGTTCAAATGAGGGGCCTCCAAAACAGGTGGAAGTTGCATGTTATACCTGCAGTGAAAAAGTATTAAATATAAATAACAGTAACAAACCTAGCCTTCTTAAGGGTTAAAATCTGAGCTAGTCGCATTTCATCCCCAAACACTTTGATGAAGACCACAACACTGGTCTGAGCCAGCCATATCACAGCCTGTAGGCCCTTCAGATTGACTGCCAGTCTAGCGGAAGTAGTGGTGCCATGGCAACAGCGCCCAGACTGGACCAAGCCTGTCACTGGTCTCCTGAGGAAGTGGAGAGGAAGAGAGATAGAGTGAGAGAGACTGAAAGAGAGAGAGAGATACCTTTGACACAAAAGACACCATTCTGCAGCAAGACACCCCTGAACTTCCTCTTCCTCTTTGACCTCAGATGACAGGCCGCTCTTTGATTGGGTGACATCCCTGCCACCATTTTGCACACACAGGCAGTCACACACACACACACACACACACACCAGCAGTCAGTGTCGCCAGAGGGGTGTGTGACTGCGTAACACAAGACAACGTCCCAGTTATAGCAGGCACAGTGACGATGGGGGAAGTGAAAGCATGACTTCTCTCTTAGTGAAAACCTACTGAAGAAAGCCTTGTTTAAGCCAGGCCGACTATGAGGGGAAAACTGGACCACAGTAGATAATGCTGTAACCTCAGTGTAGGATTCTGTTTACATGAACAGTTTCAACATTTCACCTCAGTTTCAAGTTTTATTGCATGCTTCTATAACCTAAGAATAGCTCAACCAGTTTCAACTGAAGTCTCTGTAGTATGTATGTAATAATCCTGGGATTTTAAGGGGTTAAATTACATTTTGTTTCATTATAAGTGAACATATCCTCTACAGGGGATTTAAAATATGTAAAAAACCCTTAAATATGGCATTTCTCTGCAGATTTTGGTTCCAATTTCTATGTATTTACAGAATTTAATATACTAGAAATACAATAAAAGATAAAATATACCTTTTCCACAGGCCACTTTTGTCCTAATGTGTTAAATTCAGCAAATAAACAGTACTTGGGCATTTAAATGTGCAGGACTGTGTTCTCTGTAGATGATTTTTTAACATACAACTGTATTAAGCTAATTTTTAATACTCTTAATTCTGAATGGAACCTCATTTCATGCCAAGTTGTTTTCTGAGTTGCAAGCAATCTTAGGAATTTTCAGTTAGCCTGCCTCAACTGAGGCCTGAGCATTTTTCACAAAACTCGGACAGCTGCAAACGTTCGCAGGAGTCCTCAATGAGAGGATTTACTCTTACCTAAGACAAAACAACATCTGTTTTGCAATTCCTCGCATGCCTGGGCGTTTGCAAACACAAGAGAACGAGTGTGTGTTTATGTACACGTCTGAACATGCACTCTCAGGTGAGAGCGTCTCCTCTTTCCGTTTTAACACTTTTGCAGGATTGTATCTACTACATGAGATTCAGATTATAGCGTATGTTAAGGAAATCCTTATTCTAACCTTTGCAAATTCTATGCTCAAGTTACGGTTTTGTTTCCCTGGTTGTAGCTTCAAGTACAGCCCTGCATGCCAAGTTCTGAAGCAGAGACTTCCTCCTCCTCTCAGATATCTTGTTTGGTGGTCGCTACATTCTGAGGTAATGAACCCAGTGAGCCTGATTTGGAGCTCTGCCACTTCCTGTCTTTGTGCCACCATGGAAAAAATAATAAA
Organism: Colossoma macropomum; assembly: GCF_904425465.1. Classification (NCBI taxonomy): domain Eukaryota; kingdom Metazoa; phylum Chordata; class Actinopteri; order Characiformes; family Serrasalmidae; genus Colossoma; species Colossoma macropomum. The sequence continues at coordinate 19,819,141 of NW_023494808.1, forward strand.
TAATGAAACAGCAAGTTTCATGGTGGTCTTCCTTACCGTCTTAATGGAATCCCATAGCTTTGAAGAACACATTTGCATTGAGAAATGCAAAGGCAAGAAATGAGTAACATGTTAAAAATAGCATTCACTTCCTGTTTTGCTCTTGTTTTAAATCATGGCTGAATTCCTAGCATTCACTAATTATGGTAATGGCTGTAGTTCTTTAATTCTCTTGTGGCTCAAGATGTTGACCTGATCACTCTTGTTTAAACCTCTGACACAAACAATAAACTGGGACAAAATGACCCTGTTAACTGGAAATCTGATATATGTGCATATACGCATATATATCATAAAGGGTCAGGCATATATTTCAAAATATATGTACAGATATGTATGTGTCAAATATTGGACTTATATGCATAATATATATGTCTGATAGGTGGGTGATTACATATATGCATAATAAATAGATCCTATGTCTGATACATGTTTGAATACATTCCAGTACAGTTTCATATGTTACTATATTATCTGTTTGCTTTTAAATGTTAAATTATTTAAATGTCAGTGAATAATATTTCCATGAATTTCATGTTTTAATACTTTTAATGTATATGTATTTAGAGTTTATTTATGTAGCTAAATGATGAAAGATACATCTTACAGATGTGCTGGGTCACATCATTAGTAATGTAACCTGGGGCCATTGAGTGTTTCGGGTCTTTCAATATCAGACACGGTCATCCAGGACACCACCAGTGCCTTCTGCCTCAGCTGTGACTCAGCCACCTCTAGAGATTTGCCTGTGCTTCATTCCCTTCCTGTTCGAACCTGGATGCCGGCAGATGCCACTTTTGGATCTCTGGATTCTCTGTACTGGAGAGCTTCCTGTGTTTGTGACACTATGAACGCTTCAGAAAGACCACCAAATGGGAGCTGCAGGATGTTTCTGGTGCCATACAAGGCAGCGCTGCGCAGACTGCAAGGTAGGCCTAGCCATCTTTTCAAGTAGCTGCTGATCCTCCTCTCCAGGGCCTTGACTGTCATCATGGGCACTGCATACACCAGCAGAGGCCACAGGATCCAGGGTAATATGGGATGTTAGTAAATCCAGGCCTTAAACTTCCCCAGCAGGCCTGTTTCGTCCACCTTAGTGAACAAGGCCTCAAACTCTTTGCTGATTTTCTGGAAGGAAGGCTGTAATCACAGATCTTCTCAAGGCTCTTGACTCTTGGCTGCTCTGTAGAGGACAGGATAGTAGCTCTGGCCAGTGAGAACCGGAATTTGTCCTCTACTCTTCCCCTCTTTAGCACTAGAGACCTTGATTTTGTTGGTTTAAAGCTCATCCTTGCTCAGGTAATGAGCTTCTCTAGGTCTTGGAGTATTCACCTGCTGCCTGGGACAGATGTAGTAGTGACAGTCAGGTCATCCATAAATGCTCTTACTGGGGTCTGTTGCTCTCCAGTCTTAGTCAAAGGGCCCCTGCATCCTAACTCTTCTGACTTAATGATCTTGTTCACGGCAAGGGTGAAAAGGACGACTGAGATGGTGCAGCCTGTTATGATGTCTTTCTCAAGTCGATGCCAGTCTTATGTACCAGACCCAGAAGTGACTCTAGGCCTGAAACTACCATAGTAGTCCAGAATAAGGTCCTTTAGTTTACTGGAAACATGTTGATGTAGAGCAAGCTCAACAAATTTGTGCTTATGGATCCATATGTGGATCTGGTCTCCCTTGCCTTTGTGTGCCTCCCTGATGAGTTGTGTGACCACACCAGTATGTTTCAAACAGCCGGGCACTGCAGGGATTCCACCCTTTGGAACAGAGGTGCCAATATAGCTGTTCTTCACAAGGAACTCAGTTAGTAGTCATGACAGGATACTTGCCTTCTATGCTTAGCACTGAGATGGTTCTGAACTGACTGATGTTCTTAAAGTTTTTCTTCTTCTCACCCTCAGCTCACTTCCACTGGTTGGCAACTCTTTCCCTGTGCCAGATCACACTTAAGATCCTCCAACGGTGCCAAAGAACATGCAGGCAGCATGTATGGAACTCCACTGGGACCGGGGGCAGAGGTTGATTTGGCTCCTTTGACCACCTCCTGAACTTCCATCCAGCTGGGCTCCCTCATGGCGAACTCAACCGTTAAGAGTTGTGACTTACAAGTACCATGTGTGGTTCGAGCTCCTGGTTTCTCTCTACGTTGCCCGAGGTGTTGTGCAGAAAGGTGTTTATATCCTCAGCTGAGCACATAAGGCTGTCACTGCGCTTGTCTCCTAGTAGCTTCTTAGTGAATGCAAAAGGGTTAGAAATAAAAGTAGCATGCTTCCTCTGCTCTTTGCAGGGTCATAAGCTTCTTTCTTAAGATGTTACGGAGATCAACAAGCAGTTGCTTTTCATCTTCGCTAGTCACCCTGTGCTGTTGTTTTAGGATTTGAAGCTTATGCCACAGCTGGTGTATCTTAATGGCCCTACAGTTCATTGTATAGGTTGACCTGGTATGGCTTCTCGGAAGCGTAGATGACTATGATAGCTGTAGCTGTCATGACCTTGAGCCGGCAGTCCACCTCTCTCTTCTTTGTGGTTTCAACAGTGTTGTTTATGTCTTCATTGAACTGCAACCACAAGGTCTGGCTGTTAGCTGGGGGCGACTTGATCTGCTTCTGTGGAACTGTTCTCTAAAGACTCTACTGCGTGGAGGGACTGTGCTCTGTGGGGTGATGCCTGGTCAGGCTCCTCCTGCGTCTCACCAGGATCAGATCCTGTGTGGTGCAGTTCATTCTCCCACTCCCTGCACTTCATGGTGGCCTGATGTATTTTTAGGCCAAGCGGATACGTGTACTGTATTAGTATATTACTATACTAATGTTGACTTCGTTAGGACTTATGTGGAAGAAACAAAGAAGATGCACAAACGCTTTATGTTATAAAACATGAAGCTATTAGTAATATATGTCTTCCATATATAAATAATATTTGCTTTCATTTATTGTTAAATGTATGTGTTACACATATATGTTTGTATATGTTGATATATGGCTGAAATACTGTATATGTCCCATTTGAAAACATAAGTTGGCATATATGACACATATATATGTCTACATAGCAAATCCATATATGATGATGTATGTCATATATTTGAAACCCATATATTGCCATATATCAGATGTTTGTATGGGGCAACAAGTGCCTATTTCTGCTACTGAGTTTAATGCCAAAAAAGACTCATGAACTCCTTTCTTTCTCAATGAGGTGATTAGGTCATGCCAAAGGAATGTTACTGGTGGTATCAATATTGATAGCACGGCTAACCTTGACCTGCTAAAGGCCAGTGATTACGGCTAAAAGAAATAAGCTTTGCCTCCAAAGCACAAGGAGTTGCTAAACAAACACATTTGTGTGGGTCTGATGCAGATAGGGTGAAACAAATCAGATCACAAGCAAAAGTCTGATACTGGTTAACATGAGATACTAAACAAGCACAATCTTGATCTGATACAGATACATGAATAAAGTCAAAACAATGAGATCACTAGCATAGCAAAGGTCTAATGCTACTAGTTAGCCTAAACAATATTACTCTCTTATTTCTCTGTGCAAGTTTTTGATTGGCTTGAATAGTTTAAAACATGACTAGCTGTAAACTTTTAGAGGGCATCCTGTACTTTTCAGTTTAAGAACAGGTAGCTCTGCAATTTGGCTCCCCGTAGGCATTTTCCTAAGCTAAAATGCAGAACAACTTGATATTTTAAGACAGCAGGAATACAGTTGTACATTTTATAGGACTGCCCTTGAGTACCATTTTTCAATCACTGGTCACAGATTTTCTATACAGCTGACAGCTTTATCTTCGTTTATTTCTGGATTAACAATGTTAGCATTGGTATTTTACTGCATGTCATATTAAAATGCCCTTCCTCGTCTGGGCCTGAGGCCATTATTTTTTTACGAACAGATCGACAGAGTAAACTAACATTATGTAGGACTGTAGCATGCTTTTCATTCAGGTAAAATGGGCTAAGCAAACATTATAATGCTTTTCTAATTGTATTGCTAAATCCCCTGGGCTTAGTGGCAAAGCTGAATGATTTACTAACTGTTCACAGGGAGTGTTTATGTGATATTGAAAAGCTTGTGTCTATGTGTTGTTAGATGTTAAGTAAAACTACATGAATTAAAGTAAGCCTGATTAAGCTAGAGTGAAAAACAGCATCTTCTTTTTCCAGGAAAGAGATAAAGAGTGTCTTTTTACAAGCGAACTTGCGCATTCAAGGATAAAACAGGAGGTGAATCATCAATTTGAAGGCTACAAAAAAATCACATGTAAACACACCTCCCCAAGAAATGTCACAAATGCCAAATATCATTATTACTTTCCAGGTGTTGGGTGCTGCCAACACACACAAACACATAAATTATTTGGAGTAAATATTAAATCGCCTGTGGCACGAATAACGAATTGCTTTACTCACACAGAAATCGCTTGGCTCAGACAGAAGACTGCTCAGGCCAGCTTACTCAGCTATGACAAGCACATTTGTCTATTGCAGTCCTAAATTCAATAGCTTTAGGCTTTGTGTTTAAGTTTATTAAGCTGCTGTTCAGCATCTCTGAGTTCAGCCTGAACTTTCAAGCAAGAACAAATATACCAAGACCCCGACTTTAAGGACAGATTCCCTAATTTTTTGTAATTTAAGCTAATGCTGTAAAACGATGTCTGAAATGTCCTGGCTGTCAGGATGTTAACATAATATTTTATCTAACAGTAGCCTATACTTTGGCCCAGCTCACTCCCACTAAATTAGCTTGTTGATACTTGGAAGGCTAAACCAATAATGAGACTGATCTCCCCTAGTCTCATCCACTTTAAGATGGAAAATGTGTTAACCTTCCCTTTAAACGCATCTTACCCATGTATTGTCAGCAATATATTCAAAGACTTTGGCAATGTCCCCCTTTACCTCTGCTCTAGAATAGGAGGGGTGCATTCATGTATGTTAGGCCTAGTAAAATGTATCAGCAGTTGAACTGAAGCTTTCTGCGTGCTACCGCATGTGAAAATAACTACCATGCTGCCGTTATTGTTAGGTGCACTGCGTTAGTTTTAGATTGAGTGCTCATATCCAGAAATTAATTCAGATCAGATCACATATCAAAATAAATTCCAATAAATCAGAATAATAAAGTAGAAAAGTTGACAAACTTATTACTACAATATTACAATTATGAAATATACATTAAAATGGTTTATTTATGATTTTTCTTGTTGAAAATGGTAGTAATAATATAAATATAAATATAAATATAAGCCTTTTTTATTTCAAGGGGTATCTTGCATGGTGACAACGTGCAACAATGGTATTGTAATCTGTAAGTAGGGGGCAGTTGTGGGCTGAGGTTAGGGAACCAGCCTTGTGACCCGCACGCTACGTATAGGGCTGCCCACCGCCCTGGGCGAGTGTGCTCACGCTCACTCCCCCCTAGTATGTGTGCTTTCACTAGCGTGTATGTGGGTGTTTCACTGCACGGATGGGTTAAATGCAGAGGTGTGGGACTAATAAGGGTCACTTAAACTTAATCTTAAAAAATCTTAGAATGCACTGCCATTAGGACATATTCATCATCCAAACAAGAAAAAAGAAAGCATGCATAACAGTGAACTATAAATAAAATTTATATTGATTGAAAAAAAATGACTGGTTTACTTCTGTTTGTATGCATGGCAGATTTAGGTTCTATTGTTGCATGTTGTTGCCATATGGTAACAATTATATTTTATCATTTTACATACCTGATAGCATATGATTTAAAAAAAAGTATACCATTTTATGCATAAACTCTTCAGTTTCCCTAAGAAAAAAGACAAAAGTGAACATTTCTATTCTATTCAGGCAAAAAATTGAAAGAAGTCGGTTGTTGCCATATGGCAACACCATGCAGTACAGTGTTAAAAGGCACTGATGCCTCACCGTTAAAGGGTTAACTGGATTTTTGAAATGCTACAGGCCCTTGATGAACTGGCAAATTTACAGCTTTAACTAAACAGAACCAGATTCATTCAGTCTGGGTGTGGCTGAAGCTACTGCACTCAAAACACAGCCTCTTACTGGAGATAGCACTGATCAAAGGCCATGCATCACATGAGACAAAGCGCGCTTGCTGCCTTCTGCACTGGTCTAATTAAAGCCTCCTCCGACGTGAGGCCTGATACTGGCACTGCTATTAAACAGCCAGCGGGTAATTAAGCCCACAGTCTCCCTCTCCCAGACACACCGCTTCGATGTGATTAATGCCGATGTCTCACAAACTGGTCCCAAATTTAAAAGAAGCTTTGCTAGTTTGCAAAAGATGCCTCCATCACTTTGGTGAATGCTTAATGACTTGAGTTTCAGAATGTGTAATAGCATCAGTTTCAGAATGATTAACACAAATTCTAGTTATAGTCCAATGACATTCAGCCTAGTGTCAGAATGGCTCCCCTCATCAAATACGTTCTTAACTTTGTGATGGGAAAGATGGATAAAATGCATTTATTCAGCGATAAATAAGCTATCAAGTCTACATTTATGGAAGAGAAGAAAACATTTTTAGAGGGAATTTTTCCAATGTAGCATTGAGAATCAGTAAAGGAAGTGAGGAGGTTTCTCGCCTTCTTGTTGGAAGCCAAGAACAAAGGGTGTGTGTGTTGTTTTGAGGAAGAGAGTGGAGTAGATGCAGACACAGTTGTGTCTGTGGTCAGGCATAAACCCAGTGAGTAGAGACAGACAGGCATACACATGTGCGTGCATTAGCCACTGCATTACTGAACTTTAGTGCATTATGTGAACGTCATTGATGTAGCCTCAGGCTTATTGGAATCTGAAAGCTAACTGCAATAAAAATGGTTTTACCAAAGGATTGTTCCACTTAGTAACGCGTTTTTGAGTGTATTAAAGGCAGTGTTGCTAGTCAGCAGGAAATCATGTTAACTGTTAGCCACACAGAGCATTGCTTGCTTAATAATACCTTACAGAGGACTCAATTAGCTTTGCTTTAGCCTGACAACTGTGAAACAGTGTACATGTTCACAAAGCAATATCACTAGATAGCCAAGACTATATCAGACGACACGCTAAGTAGCAATATTAGCTTTTGAACATTGCTAGCCGAATAAAGCATTGTTTGCTTGAACAATACCCTGAAGATGATATGACAAGCTTTATTTTAGCTCGACTGTAATGCAACATGCAATGGAGTGAAAGGAGTGAAAGGAGGGAAACAGTGGAAATGGCTGGATGAAAAAGTAGATGTATACAAATAAGTTTTACCAAGGGATGCTTTCTGTGAGTAAATGAAAGACAGGAAAATGCCCCCTTGTTATGGAGATATGCATATCGCTGTTGTCGGAAGAAAACCTTGTATCTCCATTTTTGACGTTTTTCAGTTTTTGCCATAATTTGAAAATACATGTTGCCCTTTACATTGTTTGTAAATTTAATGATGAATGGACCAAAAGAAACGGCCCAAAATGACTTGGACTCAACTTACATTAAAAGTAAAGTAGGTTTTTTCCTTCTCCTGTAAAGTTATAATTTTGGAGATACAAGGTTTTCTTCCTACAACAGCGATATGTAGTGGCAAACAACCCAATTTCAAACATTAACTTGGTTTCAGGAGTATGAGTGTGTCCATAACTGCCTGGGGGTGTTGCAAGATGGCTACTAAGTGAACAGAGTTTCTTATTAGAACTTTGACATTACCATAAAGATCACATGACAAGCTTTGTTTTAGCTTTTAAGTTGACAGCTTTAGTAGAAGAGGCAGTGAAACAGTGACTGAATGGAAGCCAGTGGAAATGGATAAAAAGGCCTTATAACATTACAGGAATTAATTTGGTGTTATGTAGAAGTATTTTTAGATTATTTTAAACTGTGCAAAGAACCATTTGTGCATTCAAATGATTCTTCGAGTGTTCACGGTTCTATTTTAAAGGATTAAACCACTTGAGGCCATGCATTACAGGGATTTTATCACAAGTAAGGATGTTATTAGGCACGACACGAACCGGAGTTTTATAAAATGGAGGACAACAAAATGTAAGATAATAATAAGAAAATAGACAAATCTTCAATAAATAATTAAGTTAATGTAGGTATTGTCACCAAGCAGTCATGGACTGCTGAAAGAAGACAAGAACATTCAGTCACCCATCACTGTATATTGCAGTCATTTCATAAACTTAATTTTTTTTCTATAATGATAATGAACATTTCTTATTATAGCACTGTTGTTTTAAATAGCTTTTGCTCCCCAAATTACCACTGCAACGACAATGCTAATTTCTATCCTCTATACGATTTCCAGTCTTATTTAGCACCAGGCTAACAACGTTGTATGTTCCTTTTCCCACACTGGTGATGAATCTCAAATGGCTCCCTACTCCATACACACTGCACTATGCAGGAATTAAAATACTGGCTCCTGCCCTCAAAGAGTGCATAATATGTCTAACAAATAGCAATTTAGGATTCAGTCGTGTGAGTACAGTTCCATACTGGACAAATGGTGCACAATTTGAGTGTAAAACCCAGATTTTCAACATACATACCACACGGTATAGGAAGGATGGAGCCATTAAATTGTAGTAAATATATTAATTCAAAGCCTGTGATAATAATAGCTGATCAACCTAGCTGTAGTTAAGAAAATAGGTTTTGTAAGGTTGTAGGTGTGCATAAAGGTTTTTACCATGATTTATAGTTTTCAGGAGATAATGCTAAATGGCAGTCTTTGCTTTTAATCACTGGTAGCAACATGGAGCGTCGTTTGGTTGAACAGCACCTTTAGGTTAGCGTTTAACTCAACAACTTCAGTGGAAGAACCAGCGGATGAAAACGTAGGTGTGCACAAAGTATGTGTGCACACTGCTTTCTAATTTCATAACCCGAGACCTCCTACACACGCTCATAAACACACCCTCAACACACCTGCCCACTCACAAACACGTACGATACAAAGTTTTTTTCCTACATCCTGACGACTCCAGTGGTGGGACAATAACCCACGACAGCTCTTTTACTGAGTTTGCCAGTCAACATTATTGATTGCTGTTTCCTGACAATCAATGCATTAAATCAGCAGAGCAGTGACCATCCCACAACCGCTGCATTGATCAGCGTTAGACTCAGCCAGAGCTAATGGAGAGAAGAGGGCATGCTGAGTGCTGCCCATGGAACATCAGCAGCTTTCTCTCTGCCATAATGGAGTTTGGGAGATGCCAATGCCCCAAGCAGTGTTCATAGACTCAAGAGCAAGAGGAGGCCTGTAGACTCAAGAGAAGCAGCACACTGAACCATAAAACTCCGGACACTTTGGAATTTAAAAGCAGCTCCCAAACCTATGTCCTGGCTCTAGTTAACAGGGCTTATAACAGGAGGTTTAGCTCCATGTTACAGGACTGGCTCCAGAACAAAATCACAAAGGGTGCTTTAGGAATATATGGGGATGCAGACATGGGCATGGCACACATTATGCATTCAGGCAAAAAGGAACTTAGTCAATTGTTAATTGTTCAAATGTAAACAATGTGATTTTAGAGTGAATTGATCTGAAATGGACTATTCTAGAGAAGTTTACTGAGTCAGATTCAGAGTGGTGGTGATAGGAACCAGACGTCTGAAGCGTTTAATGGCTCTAAAAGCTATAAAGGGTATAGTAAAGCAAAATAGTACTCAAGAACTTATATTTTCAGGCCTACCACTATTTTACGATTATTAGCATTACACACAAAAGCGTAAAGGTGTTTATAGTGGAGGGATATTTACATGTATCCATGATGGTAGGCTAACCTGCTAGCTAGGTTGGCATTGTTTTCTCAAGATTAACAGACATCCAGCATGCTAACCGAAGGTGCTGATGTTGCTAACCATAGTACTCCGATCATAGTGATTATACAAACATTTGAGGCATACTTAGCATGCTGGTTAGGCTAATTGTTTTCTCCAGCCTATGCTAGCAGAGCCATCCTAGGTACAGATTAAGTTCTCTTCTACAGTCGGGGAAAAAAGCTTAAGTGAGGAAAAGCTTTGTCAGATCATGTTTGTTAAAATTGAAATAGAGGCATTACTGAATCAGGAGAAAAAAACACACTAAAATATGCTGTGCGCAGCTGTGAGTCACCCTGTAAAGCCTGAAAAAATGATTTAAAAGTCAGAGGCGTCAAGTCGGAGTTTGCAGGAGTTTTTCGGATCACATCATGCGTCTTTACGTATTAAAGTCACTTGCACAGATTCAAAAAGAAGGTTCGGCTCGATGTTGTTGACAATAGTAGACAATTCACTTGCATCCTTAGAGGACGTGAATTATCTTTCAACGCACTCACAATCGTCATGTTCATATGCTCAGGGAAGAGGTCTGAAGCACAACCAATGTTACAAAATGTTCTGCACATTGCGTGCAATTACGCCTTTCCACCAAAAAGGGCTCCAAACCCCCAAATTTTACATAGTGTAGCTGTAAGTGTTATCTCAGAAGATTTACATTTTAATTGTTATGAATACTTTTAACTGTAACTCAATTACAATTACAAGACAAAAAAAAACATCTTTTTTACTCCTCACAGTTTCATTATTTTAGAGCGGGGGTGTCTTCTCTTATCCACAAAGGGCCGGTGTGGCTGCAAGTTTCTGTTCCACACAAGCAGGAGCACACCCTATTCTGCTAGTTTAATAGGTCTTAGTCTGCAGCAGTTGATCATTTGTCCTCATACTCTGTCAGAATGAAAACCAAAACATTGCTTTTATATACTTGAGTTTGTTGAAATATAAAAACTTTTTTTTGCCTTTTAATTAAGTAAGATTTGGACAAAGTACTCTTACTCAAAGTGGTTATTTATCCAGGCTAAAATGTATATTTTTTGTCAGTGCTTGTTCTGTGAAAATGTAATCTTTGTGCTGTTTTCACATTTTGTTCTGTTTTTGTACTGTTTGCTTAACTGTTTGTTTGCTGTATTGTTTCATTTCATTGCACACTACGCTCACTATGTCTGCTTTGTAAAGGTGCCTTTTGAGCTGTGAAAGTGCCGCATAAAGTTGGCCCCTGTGAAGCACTGACAAACAGAACAAGCTTGCTGTGGTTGTGGTCACTCTTGCACATAGCTCAGATGACGTCTCTTGCATAAAACCCCCAAGATGAAGCATAAGACAAAAAGCAAACTGCTGGAATGTAGATCAGAAAGGTTATGGAGGGAAGCCAAGGAAACATCAGAGTATTTTATTGCAGTTAATGTCTGATTTAGGTTGGGAGTATTGCAATTTAGCTCTGGGGTGTCTTGAGCAATTCTTCATTAGAAACTTATTTGCTCACTATGGAATTCATAGTTTCAGATGCAACATGTTTAAAGAGCCCTCTACCTCTATTTTTATCAGCGATAAAGTGACACTTTTTAGGCAATAAAAGTGATATTTGGACATTTGCTCCAATATTGCCAAGGCATGCTTGGTGTTGGAAATTTGCTTCTGTAGCTTTGCATTAGAGCTATGAAACTAATGTAGCTAACAAGTAGCAGAAGATTATGACCACCAGTTAGCACTGTGCAAACTATATGCCTAAGTCATTACATATTTGCCTCAAGTGCTTTGAGCTGTTAAAGGGGAAATCCACTGATTTTTCAAAATCTCTGCATAAATAAACTGCCAAGATGCACACCAAGGCATTCAGAGTGGTCTGATGTGAAATGCTCCATTCTAGAGAAACTTGCCAACTCAGAATTGATACAGTGGTGATGATAGGAACCAGACGTCTGAAGAGTTTAATGCGTCTAAAAGCTACATCACAGCAAGTTATTACAAGAAATGATTACAGATGCACTGCCTAATGTCTCAGATATTGATTCATCATAATTTCAAGAAATTTTTGACCTAAAATTTAATTCCATGTTGGTGGAGTATATGCAGAGTGTTGGGAAGCGAAACAGTCCCACAAAGAACAACTTTTTTTTGCTGATTTATCACTATTGTACCATTATCAACATTCCAAATAAAGATACAGAAGACACCACCAGAAAACCATTGAATTATGCAGAAACTTTGAAAAATCATTGGATCCCTTTAACGACTTAAAGCAGTTGAGGCAGGTATATGAAGATTTAGTAATCTCAAATAGACTTGCTTATGTGGTTTCTGACACGGCATCAGTATCATACTGGTATATATAAAAATAGACAAAAATACATTGCATGGCTAAAACAGCGGTAGATGTCATCTTTAAGCCTGAATTTTGTGCATGCTTTTATCTTTATGGTAAGAGGCCATCAGGTTTTCTGCTAGACAATTTTCTGCTAATAATTAATTTGCCAGACAAATAGTAAATTTCCATTGACATCTATGTTGTATTATCAGTCATCAGTCAAATGCAAGTTTTCCCCAAAAATTCTCCTTCTCCTTCAGCACTAATGGCTGTTTTAAACAGGTGTGCTGTTTTAAACTGAAGAGTTTTAAATAGCAATGCTGGGGCTCAACCTGCAAACATGAATGAATTTCAGTGCATATTTCTGTGGACTTCTTATCACAACAGATAATGTCTTTAGGGATGATTAGATCAGTATAAACACGTGTTACCACCTCTAACGATCAGATAAAGTTTATCTGTTAGCTGTGAAATAGTCATTTGAGAGTCAGAAGCATCAGATTGGATTTTACACGGCTTTTTCAGACCACGTCATACGTCTTTACGTGCACAAGCACAGACTCAAAAAGAAGGTCCACCTTGATGTTTAGGCCTTAAAGGCAAAATCAACATTATATTGATGAAGATATTATGACCATAGAAGATTCACTCACATCCCCCCCGCTCATGAAGACACGTCCTTCACCCAGTTTTGTCTAAGTTCTCTTTGAATTCATTTTCAACTCGCTCACAATCATTAGATTCATCTGCTCAGGGAGGGGGTCCAAAGCACAACCAACATCACAAAATGTTCTTCTACATGCTGCATGCAATTACACATTTCCACCAGTAAGGTCTCCAAATCCCCAAATCTTTCATAGTGTTGCTTTAGACAACATTATTTGCTTCGTCATATACTCTTCCATTCATGATGAAAGACATGTGATTTTGAAGTTGTGGAAATGCAGTATTGGTAAAAGCTTTATTTGTGTTCAATGTCCAAGCGTGCAGGGCAGCAGAGTTTAGACTCACTGAACTTAAGCAAAGCTCCATCCTCCATTAAACGGTAGTAGTCCAGGGGGTGGTCTCTTCTCAGAACAGTGGAGGGGAGCATCACCACAGGATTATATTTACAGATTTATATATTGTAAGAATGGAAAGGGAAGTACCCATTAAGAAACGTGAAATGCATATAACTAAACCATACATATACTGTATTTTACCACTGCTGTTGTTAATTTACACAACAGAATGTAAATTCACAAAAATATTATCACCTTTTTTCATAGAAACTGTTGAATTACAGTAAAAGACAGCATTTCTAAGAAATTAAATGACTGTAATTTTACAGATTTTTACCATGAGAAACATACTTTTACTGTTAATTAAAGAGCTTTTTTCCATCACTCCTGCTGTTGGATTTTTTTTTCCAGTGTAGGTATTGTTTTTTTTTGACTGACGTTGTGTCTGGTAAGATTTTACCGGCTAATGGAAACACTGGAAACCACATAAGCAATTTTATTTGACACAACTTAACAGATTAAGTGTATCAAGAGTTTGATCATTTAAACATGTAGACACATTTTATTGCATCATACTAATGAATGACCTATAAGCTTTCATTACCTGTTGGCTATATTAGCTCTGTAGCTATAAAAACTAAAGAAAAGAACTTCAGACACCAAGTGCATCTTGGCTGATTGGCTACATTTGTGATAAGGGAAAAATTGTGTTTCTCCCAAACTATCACTTTAATAACAATATGTATATGACAGCACATCTGATACTATCCTGATGCAAAAAACTGAATGTGATGTTCTTCAATGAGCAGCTGTAACCAAATGTTTCTTCAAGAAGGAGATCACACCACCTTTGTAGCGAGACAGAAAGGTGATATGCATCACGCTCCATCGCCCGAGGGCTTCCTGTGACAGAGCTCTGTGCTATGACCAGGCGCAGAAGCGACTGTGTTTTTGATCCACAGTAAAAGTGACTTTAGTGCTGATGCTTTCTGCCCTGTGAGTGGGGTTGCCATGGAAACAAGCGCTCGGCGCTCTGTTTACCTCGGCTAATTCGGGACGCCATCATGATCAACAGATGGAATGTTCAGCAGAGAGTGGCGGGACAGATTATCATCTGAGGCGCGAGTGGTCAGCAACTACGAGAGTGATGCGCATTTATGAAAGACGAAGGAATGATCATGGCAGAGGATTGAATCGTTTTGAGCAATTTCAGGGATGTTATACACCAGGGTTCTTCAGCTGTGGTCCTGGAGGGCCAGTTTGATGCTTTTCCTGCTCAAACAAACCTATTAATCCAGACAGGTAAGTTGAATCAGGTGTGTTTAAGCAGGAAAAGGGCCAAACTGTGCCACCCTCCAGCACCAGAAATGAAGAACACTGTAAGACACATTGATATTATGATTAAAAGTACCATTCGAACCCCAGTACACATGGTCCATAAATGGAAACTTAGCTGCAAAAACAGGCCAATCTGAATTCACCTTTTTTGTGGTCACAAAAAATACAAGACATTAAACAAGAAAAATGTAAGATGAACTCTTTAATACATACAATATATTATATAATCTATTATACACTGTGTATTAGTTAAAAGTTGTCATTCCATATAAAAAGGTAGTATAATTTACTATGTTGTCAGTATAACCGGGTAGAACATATTGTAATATATACTACATGCCAAAAGTATGAAAGAAATTAGTTTTTTACATATCATGGGAAAACAAGTTTTCCTCAGTTTATTTGACATAACAGTTCAGAGTTTCAACCATTTACTCCTCATTCTATACACTCCATGTGTGAAACAAAGGCTGTTAAATTGATGTCTACATTACTTCCCAGACTCAGGGTTTACCAGCAGAACATCGCACAGAGCATCACACTCCCTCCACAAGCTTGTCTTCTTCCCACAGTGCATCCTGATGTCATCACTTCCCCAGGTAAACAGCACACACATACTAAGCCGTTCATGTGATGAAAAAAAAATGGATTTATCAGACCAGGCAACGTTTCTCCATTGCATAGTCATGTTATGATGCTTGCGTGTCCGTTGTGGTTGCTTTTGATGGCGGACAGGGGTTAGCATGGGCACTCTGACTGATCTGCAGCTACACAGCTCCATACGCAACAGGGTGCGATGCCCATTTTTCCTGCATCCAACACGTTGATTACGAAAGCTGACTGTTATATATCCCAGACCTTGACATGGCATGTGCTGTTTTTACGAGAAAATCAACTTTATTGGCCATAATGTTTTGGATGTATATCATCGCTGTACATCAGCCTGCAGTAGTTTTAGCTCCACCCATTCACACTGAAGGCATGAGGAGTGTTTTAGCCCAGACTGAAGCACAATACAGGGCAGCCAAACAGAACTCATTTACATATATCATTCTTAAAGGCACAGTAACAGAAACAGCCTTTTCAATTCTAAAGAATTAAGAGAGATGGGAAAATGGTCATGCAAACACAAAATATATGGCTGCTTTTGCTACATAAACCCATACAAATGTCATAAATGGACTTTGGGAGAAAAGAGAAAAATGTAGGATATGGTTGCTTTAAGTTAGTTTGTCAACATCCAACATGTTTTTTGACATCTAGTTTAACTGAAAAGGTTTTTTCATTATTTTGCCATGATATATATGAGACATATATGAGAAAAGCCTTGTGCCACTGTTCAATTTTAACAAATCTGATTCAGTTCATCAAAAACAAAAATCTGATTTTCACTTGTTTATAGTGTTGCTTCCAAACTTCTGCTTGTTATTCAGTATATCATCATTTGTTTGGAAGAAATCAAGAAAAGAGTAACTGTAATTGGTCAGCTTGCAGTTGTGCTATAATAACAGAGGGGCAGAAGTAAATGAATTAGACGTCTGCCATCCCTGCCACCGCGGGTTAAGTTTTTCAGAGCGTCTCAAAGGCTTGGCTTCATCTGGCTGTTTGGGCTAAAACATTAGACATGAAAGGCTGCTGACCCACAATCCTGTGTGCAACGGCTTGTGAAAAGCTAAATGGCCTCCCGTTGGCTTCAGCCAGCAGAATGATCGATGGACGAATCAGGGCAGAGCTCACTCCTAGATGCATACAATGGTTGAGCTTTTGACTAGTGCCCCATTCATATTCCTCATCAACTGATTGTTCGCTTGTCTGTGGTCGCTGAATGAAACCATCACTGCTGGAGATGAAGGTCGAGCTCAGCTAGCTGACAGGGGATTTTTATAACTTGATTACCAGGCTGATCTAGACACTACTACTTTGATTTGTAGTGAGAAGAGCCAGCATTGATTTGTCCTCTGTGATACGTTTAACCCTTAGAAGTCCAGACGTGTATAACTGCGTAATTATACAGTTAATTACATAGTTACTTATGCCATGAATTACATTTACATTCACTTTACATTCTGTATTGACAGCTACGTGTCTGCATTTTGTACCCATTTCAGTATCAAAATGACAAAAATGCAGCAGAAATGTAAACGATTGTTTTTCTTTTTGCAATACAAGACAACAACTTTTCATAAAATTCAAATCATAAAAAACTCCTCTACTAACAGACACAAATGTGGTGTCGATTGAAAGTTGAGAACACTTACCGCTATTTTACCATCACCTTGATATATAAAAACTACAAAGACACATGTAGCTTTACTGGTAATAAATAAAATGGATGTATTTGTGTTGTAAACATTGCAAACCCTGTTTCACCACTGTAAAGAAATCCCAGTAAGTTTCTCTAAAGTGCAGCATTTCACATCAAAACACTTTGCATCACTTTTAAAACACTTTAAATCACTTTTTACATTTCAGCCACTGAATTATATGGAAATTTTGAAACATCAGAATATTTCTATTATTTATTATTATTGTTGTTTTTATATATTTCTATATTTTCTGAGCATATTGTGGATATCATTAGTACTCAAGGTACACTGACAAACTACATGTGTGAGGGTGATTAGGCCTGTTTAACTAGTTAAATGGTCAGGGCCCATCAGCAGGCTCAAAGTTTTATTAGACACTTCTATAACCTAAGAATAGCTCAACTAGTTGCACTGAAGTCCCTGTGGTTACTAATTAATAAGCTTAAGTATGTAATATACCTGGGATTTTAAGGGGTTAACTGGACTGAATGCTGAATAAAAACCATTGATAATAATAAAACACTGATAGTGTATAACATTATTGTAATTTCATATCATTATTATTATTATTATTATTATTATTATTATTACAGTATTGTGACATCACATAGAATATGAGACTACAGGTTCTGTTTTGTCTGTTCCAAAGTTAAACACCATGTTGCATGTTGTGTATTGTAAAAATGTATCGTGATATAATATTTTTGCCATATCACCCACATCTAATCAGACTTTAATATTGGGCTGTCTTGAACAATTTACTAATAACTGTTTTTCTTGTCCTATGTTCTTTGGATCATAACAGGCAGAATGCATTGTTCTGCGATTCCTAATTTGGAGGACTGTTCATTGACTATGGTTTGTAATGTTATGTAACCAGGGCTCAGGGGGGCAAACGCTATATGCTTGGGCTCCTCCCTGTCGGCTGAATTCCACAGACACGCCTGGATCTGTCTGCATGTGCAGCTGGAGCATCGTTCAGATCTCTCGCAGCTTCCTCACCTTCATCGCGGAAACACATCTGCAGTGATTTGGCGTGTTATTATTTGATTTGGAACGTCCAAGGAGCTCCCCAAAGGCGAGGGATCTTTAATTAACGTCTTGTCTGAGAGGGAGGGTGTGCGCACGAGAGACAGAGAGACTTCTATACAACAGGCCTTTATTCATCCTTCTGCTTTGTGAGACTGCTATGTGCATGATGCACGAAACACACGCACACTCACACTCAAGAACGTTCCAGCCGCCACCCCCCAGCAAAACTCCACTCATGCAACAGATTAGTAGTATTACGAGCAACTGACTTAAGACCAATCCACTTACAGCGACACACAACTGACTGAGTGCAAACTGAGTGACTGTGTCAAACTGTGTTACAGAGCAGAATAAAAGCATTTGACATCATAGTCAAATAAGAGGAATGGGTCACTGTGTAGTGAGTGTAAATTTCATGCTGCGTTAGGAAGTCAAATGGTCAGTTTAATTTTTGCCTGGCAAACAGTTCTGTTCAAAAGACAATGATCACCCTTCATTTATTTCATTTCCAGTCAAAATTGCCAAATGGAAGTTATTAATTTTCCAGCATCAGGAAAAAAAGTAGAAAACATACAGTTAACAGAAAATTAGATTTAATATCAAATATTTAATTATTTAGTGTGTCCATTCTCTGACGTTATTATAGCTTATATTCTTATATAAGAGTTTTTTCCACACAGTTCAGTTTTAGAAGTTGGTTGTACTTTCTGCTTCAATCCAAATCATCCCAAACACACTCAGTGATGTTGAGGTCTGGACTCTGGGATGGTCAGTCCATTGTTCTGAAAACACCAGCAGCTTTTTTGATTGATTTGCAGATTTTCTTCTTTTTTGTCTGCTTCCTTTTCTCAGCTTCTTGACAGCTGCACATCCTTTCAGACTCATAGTGCTGAGTTCTCTTCTCAAAGTGGAAGGATGGACAGAAACTTTTTCAGATCTGAAGCGAGAGTGGAGCTTGACTGATCATTCATTTTTCTTTGACTTTCCCCTTTTTATATCTAATCTTCTTAGAAACATCTCCTAAAAAATAAATAATTTGTACTTAATGGCTGGTTTGACTGGAAATGAGACAAATACTGTACACTGTATGCAGTCCTATATAACTGTATTTTGATATATACGCATGGTTAGCCATCAAGGATAGCTTCCTGCCCTTTTTGATGACCATAATTCTAATTGCAATGACATGTGCAGGTGAACATCATCCAAAAAAACGCTTGGAAATCCACAACATGTCCTTGAAATAGACTCTTGCGTAGGAGTGATTAGCAATAGTGCTCCATTTATGGGATTAGCAAAAATTACCCTCTTTACCCGTTTCCTTTAGGTCTGTGCTTTGTCATGTAACTACAGAGAATGGACTCACATGAACTTTCATGTAAGCCAGTCAGTGCTTCGTCTTATAACTAGGGAAAATGGAGTCAGCTAATGCCATTAGGCTTTGCAGGCAAATGCTAATCTTAGCCAAAGGAAGAAGGCTTTGAGGCTCCCAGCATGCACGGCACAGAGCCGCAGGATAATTGGATGGTCAGATTGCCAAGTCACCACCTGTGAGGACCCCCAACCCTGGAGCCTGAGTCAGGAAGCCTCCCTGCCAGCTATCAGGATTTATTTCCATAAGCAAGAAATGTTTCAAAAAGATACACATTGATTATATTAAACCTGCCAATAGTAAATCTGTCAGTAAGAAAATACATGCAGAATACTTTAAGTGATTAAAAATGTTTAACTAATGTGTAAAACACTACATTTAAGAATTCTTAGAGAATGCTTTGGGTTCTGGAACAATGCTAATGCTAAAGTTAACCAGAACACATGCAAAATATAAGCTCAGGATGATCGTCCTAATGTTCTAGTTTGTAGACTTCACTGATTTCCCACAAATAAAATTTCCACACTAAATCCCAGACAAGTGACAAGTGATGGGTGAGTGAGAAAAGAAGTGAGCGTAAACAACGGGGCGGAGAGCCGTTTGATAACAAAGGTTTTATTACAACATTTGTTTTCCATTATTGATAATGGTTTGTGGCAATATAACATGGTTGCTGAGTTTGTACGAAACCCAAGAAAAAAAAATTTGATCTACAGCTGAAAGCGACCACATGGAATTTTCATTTCGAGAAATGATAGCTTCCATACAATAAGACAACCGAGATAGGGTGCAACACAAAAAGCTACCCCAAAAACCACACACTTACAAAAAGGGCACAATCAATTTTAAAAATAACCCTCATGTTCCTTAGGAGTGTTTCCCGATCTAGGTTGGTCCCACCTTTTTTTCCTCTTCCTCTTTTGTCTCGATCAAAAAAAAAAAGCATTCGCCTGAAGCAGCACTAACAAGTAGGTGTTAATCATTGACGACATAAAAACCAAACAATGTGCATTTTATCTTAAAACTCAATTTCTTTAAAAACAAAAAAATGCAACGCCTTTAAATTGGTGAGCTGGTCACATGTCGACATAAAGCCACGCCTCGATTGGTTGATGAAAATTTGGAAATGTCCACATTCCAAGGCCACGCCCCCCCTGTCCTTTGCCCTTTTCGTACTCTACGCCAATAGCCGAGGCCAACGTCGAGGTAGCCCGCCATGGACACCAGATGGATCCAAGATATGTGCTCCAAAAGTTGGAAGCATTTTCTTTCGCTGCTGGGTTGGAGAAGGGGGGCGGTGATTCTTCTGGCTGTTGACGGAGGGTGATTTCAATTCCATCCAACAGTGATGGCAGCTTTAGGTTTGCTCTCTTTTTTTCAACATTTTTTTTTCTTTTTCAACATTTCGGTTACAAAGTTATACAGCTAAAAGAAGTAAATGAAAAGAAGGCAATGCAGGGAAAGGGGGTGTGCACAGTGCATGATGGCGGCTTGGGGGCTTCATGATGCCGCCTGCTTCTCCTGTTCAATGGCTGTGGAGGAAGAGGAAGAGGAAGAATTAGATTCCACTATGTCCACACCCAGTCAGTTCTGCATAACTTAGCAGGCATCTTGCACAATGCTGCTGCAAGCAGCTTTAATACACCATCAGATATCCCCTGCAAGAGGCCCACAGTTATGTAATGTAACGGTTAAAATACGGGCTCTGGCCTTACTTTCTTTAGACGGCAGCGGGTTCTTCTCCTGGGTCTCGGTCTTCTTCAGCTTGCTCTTGTCGAAGCTGGTGACCTCATCCAGGTTTGGCTTGTCAGACATGATTGTTGAGTGTCTGTCGGGAGACAAGAAAATCAAATAAATCAGATTTAAATAAATAAATGCCCCCAAAATGACTTATTCCCTTCTTCCTTTTGTCTGAGAGACCTCAACTGCTCAAAGATGGTTCCTTCCTTCTAAACCTCCTGAGCTGCCCGCGGCTGTGAGATATTGAGCCCTTTTGTTCAGCAAGAGCCAGGGGCGACTTGAATCACGTTCCGTTGATTTAACTGACCACTGCCACGCTGAACAACGCACAAAAAAACCGCACCCTTTCTCAATGGCGCCCAAAAGGAAAAATGGCCCAAAAAATGTGAACATTTACATAACAATGCGACTTCCCACGCTGAAGGCTGCAAAGGGGAACCTAAAAGGAGACTGAATATGACACTCTGGAGGGGGGGAAAAAAGGCTGTGCTATGGGAAAAAGTTTATATAAAAATGTCCAGACATTGTGTGGGACCCCCACGTGCGTGCACAAAGATTTGAGCAGACTTGCCAAAGGCTCCAGGAACCACCGCCCAGCCCTGCTGCTTTATCTCCAGCACAGCCTTAACGTTCTTAATCACTCCCCAAAGCCTACTGCCCGATACAGGGCAAATACCCCTTATTACAGCCTGTTCCTTACCATTCATGGGCAGAAAGAGCCCCAAATGCCCTTAATGACTAATTATCATGCATAATGCGTTTGCAGCACAAAGGGGCGTAACAAAGGAAATATGTCAGGCAGACTAGCGCGCCAAAAAGGCGAGCAACTAAGAAACAAATCTGGTTTTAAGCATGTTATAAATGCACCTTGAGACATTAAATACTCGCAAAAAATTTCGCTCTTTAGTTATCACTAAGACATCCAACGACACGAAGCTGAAGTCAGCTTCTTGTTCGAATTTTTCCGTGCCACCTTAAATGGTGCAGCAAGCACATTCCAGAATATAACTGCTGCACCATTTAAGGTGGAACGGAAAAAATCGAACAAGAAGCTGGCGAATATGACGCCGATCTTCTAGTGAAATAAAACCAATGCCAACCGTTCGCACTAACATCAGCACAGAAGAGTCGAATAAGAGCATATTACAGGCCAGTGTGTGTGAATGTGTATATATATATATGTATATATATATATATATATATATACACACACACACATGTGCATGTGTACATATATGCACATATATGTGTCTGTGGATGTGCGGAGGCTTACCTAGGGCAGTCAGGTTAGCGTTGAGATTCTCCGTTAACTCTCCGTTGCAGCACTGTAGCGCGTCAATGCGCAAGCGCGGCATATATACAGAGCAGTATGCAAATCGGGCCGTGACGTCACGCCTCAGTTCCCCCTCAGACGGAGAGCGACGAAATCAGGTGATGCGCAAGCAAAGCTGTGAATTCCCGCATTTACCCGCCAACATATACGAGTTTAAGCACAAATAAACGCTTATAATAATCTGTTAGGGTAGTTAGAGATCATTCTGTTAGGAAATGTTTAAAGTCTTGAGTTTCCGCGATTTAGGAGGGTGCAATGGCGCCACCTCGTGGCCGTTGAGTTATCCAACTACTGACTGTGTTGGGGTTCATGATGTCTCAACTTTTCACTCTTTTTCCCCCCTCACACCTTTTTTTCATTCTTTGATTTTTCATTTTCATCCCCTTTGTTTTTGAAGTTTTTGAGCCTCTTGTAGTGTTTGTGTTCTTTCCTGTAGTGTTTGTGTTCTTTCCTGTAGTTTGTCATTTTATTCAATTGTTGGCTTTGTGTTAGACTGTTTCTTAAATATTAATTTAATTATTGATTATGATTTACACTTTCTTGAATTTATTTTTTTTCACCAACACTCACAGCATAACTCATGACTTATACAGAGCATGCACACAAATGTACGAAACTAAAAGATAGTACAATTAATGTTTTTTGTCCATATACTTTAGATATTGATGCATTTAGTTATTCTGGCCCTTTTTCAATTTGGTAATAAATTAATTTTTATTAACATATCACTTATTAAGACCAGAGCAGCCCAAAGTAGGGATGTTTGATTTGGCCAACCCTAACCCCACCCACTACCCAATGAGTTTTATACTTTACATAACTTATTCATTGTCATTAAAATTTATGTTTATGAAATTAACTTATTACATTTTCCTATTGAAAATGTGTATTTAAGGGATTTTAGTAACAAATAATATAACATATAAAAACTTGATTTAAAGCCTCCCTACTCTATTTATTTGTATACTGTTTGGTCTTTTTGGCCCTCTACTTAAAAGAAATATTGTATTTTGGAGACAAAAAAGTTTGGGCAGCTCTAATGCAATGTCACAATATATACACTAGAGTGTAATGCCCACTCCCAACAATGTACATCATGATAAAAAGGGGTCTATAATGAGGTTTGGAACAAAATAATTTAGTTGTTATTTCACTACAAAACAATTCTGTATGCAGGGCAATAAATTAATTAATTAATTAATGATAAATAAATAAATGAAGAAATCTGCATTGATGTCCATAACATTTTTTATTAAGCCTTTCATCAAATTTTAATAGCACTTTGACTTTAATCTTTTTACGTTTCTTATGTTTTTTATTTTGGCTTTATGTTTGTAAAGCACTTTGATTTGCCTCTGTGTATGAAATACGCTATATAAATAAACCTGACTTACCTTGTAAGTTTTTGCAAGGCTCTGATATATCTGCATGACAGTCTTGGTTAAAAACAAAACGTTCAAACAAACAAAATCTTTCATTTTTTAATTTAAAACGTCTTTCACAATGTACCGTGCTGTGGAGGACTTTTATACCAGCGTTTAATGTTTCAACTTTTATTTTGAAAAATGAAAACCCTTGATCCGGAAAGACTCCACGTGAGTTACACATGTGCGCCTCCTGAGTGAGAAACACTGGGTTTTCTGCTGAAGTCTTCAGATGAATAATGTAAAGATTTAAAAGACATTAGAGACCAAGATGAAGTTTGCATACAAGGTACGTGTTTTACTGTTAACCTCAGCCTTGAGATCGTTAGGAGCACGTTTTATTAGCGCTCCTCGAGCCTTAAAGTCTGCTGGTGTAAAATCAGCTCAGACCGCTGAGAGACTGTTCAATATGTAATCATGATCGTAGCAGAAGATTCTGAACACAAACAGACGATTTCTTGTCATTTTCTCTCCAGTTTTCCAACTTACTGGGAGCTGTTTATCGACACGGGAACCTTTCCTTCTCTAAAGATGGGAACTCCGTCATCAGTCCTGTTGGAAACCGCATCTCTGTTTTTGACCTGAAGAAGTGAGTGTCACAGCTTTGGCTGTATAGAAAACTAATCCCACCACATTCATCTGCTGTTAGTTTCAGACTCTGTGCTCTGTGTAATATTACAATAGAAGCCAACACGAGTGCTCAGTTTAAAACATCAACAAACCATTTAAAGCAGGTCATGGCAACCCCTATAGAGCTCAGATTAAAGGATCCACATCATGGAAAGCTGAATTCTCTGGAATCCGGTTTCCACCACTGGGAAATAATAAATAGCCGTTTAGTAAGTCATAATACTGAGAAAATTTCTCATATTTTTGACTTCGTATCTCATAATACTAAGATTCTACTTAGTGTCTCCTAAGTGTGACTTAGGTTACTTTTTCATAAGCGTGACTTAGTGTCTCATAATAGTGATTCAGTCTCATTATTATGGCTTAATATCTCATAATTATGACTTAGCATCTCACAGTAATGACTGCCATAATTATGATTTGGGATCTCATAGTTATGACTTACTTTCTTATAATTATGACAGTCATAGTCATGACTTAGTATCTTACAATTATGATGTGACATACTGGCTCATAATTATGATTTAGCATCTCATAATTTTGACTTATTTTTCACGTAATTCTGAGTTAGTATCTCATAATTATGACTTATTTTTTCATAATTATGAGAAAACCTTCCTTCACAATTGTGGGTAAAAAAGTGCACCATTCACTCCCAGTTTCATACAGTCTTCATATCTGGAGTCTAAGCTGTCTGTTTTAGATTCATTGTTTTTGTGTTGTCACGAAAACCAACACATTTACATTCATCCGCCATTCATCCTCCATCATGCTTTTCGAATGAAGCAAAATATAGGACAGCCAGTCAGAAAACCGCTCATTTCCGAATGTCAGTCTTAAAGGCACAGTAACAAATGTCATAAATGAACCATAGTGGGGGAAAAAATAATATCAATAAAATGTATTATATGGAGCTTTTAGGAGAAGCTGTGTAAAAATGCTCATCCAGAGTCCTAAACTAACTTCATACTAAAAAAAAACAGGCCCAGAGGCCCAGAGCTGCAATAAAACAAGTATGACAGTTTTATATAGAGATAACAGACATAGATGCATGCTGCATTTTGGTCCCTTTGGCCTCCAGTTATTAACAGAGATGCTTCTGTTATTTCAGCAATAAGTCAGAGACTCTCCCAGTGAACACCAACAAGAACATTACCTGCGTCGGTCTGTCACCCAGTGGGAATCTGGCCATACTTGTTGATGAAGGTATCCCAGTTGTATCTTGTTTTGTGCATTTTTCAGTGGTCTTTTCTGATTTTTGAGGTGTTGTGAGTGTGATGAGTGGGCAGAAGTGTTTTTGAATTGTTTCATTAGACTCAGGTGGTTATTAGTGTTTTATGATTTGTGTTGCAGATGGAGCAGCGATACTGGTCAGCTTGGTGACCCGAGCTGTGCTTTACCATCATCACTTCCACAAACCTGTTAACAGTGTCTCCTTCTCTCCTGATGGCAGGTCAGTTGTTCCACATATATGCACACACCCTTTACCTTCACACACAAATTCTAGGCTTATCAATTGCATACATTCTATTCTTCACTCTCTGTAGGAAGTTTGTGGTGACTAAAGAAAATGTGGCTCTGATGTACAATGCTCCTGGAAAGAACCGGGAGTTCAACGCTTTTGCTCTGGACAAGAGCTACTATGGACCTTACGATGAGACGACCTGCATCGACTGGACTACTGATTCCAAGTATGAGACTGCCAAAAAGAAATGCAAATGTTTGGGGACCTAGCTTTTCAAGGAAATTGTGTTTGATTTCAATAGCTTTAGATGTTAAACATGAATTCCACCTCTTTTGAATGTCAGTGTAATTGAATTGTTGAGACATGAACAAAGTCAATCAGACTCGCTTGATGTAAAATGGTTCATTATAGGAGAACCTACTGTCTCTCTCTACAGTGGTGGTGATAGGAACCAGGGGTCGCCATGACTGAAACACAAACATAGCCATTTTTTTTACCATCCAAATCAATTTGAGTGGACTTATACATGTCTTCTGAGTTGTTGCATGTCTCTACTGGTTAAATAGTGGTAAACTGAAAAAAGAGGTTTCCTGTAGGGACTTTTTTGCCTATATAACCATTTCACTGGACTCTTCAGACGTCTGGCTCCTCTCACCACCACTATGTACAATTCTGACTCAGTGTGTTTCTCTAGAACAGAGCAATTCGCATCAAACTACTTTCTTTACATCTTAACTGTTTAATTAGGCAGACGTTTTGAAAAATGTGTGAATTTCCCCTCTAACATATAAATCAGTCACACCTCTAATTCCTTTGTTGTGATGTCAGCACTTTTTAAAGCTGCTTTGGGCTGAAACATTTTGTGAATTAAACATTGTTTGGAAACGAAAACTGTCAAACCAGTATTTAGGATAAACCAGCTGTTCATAGCAAAGAAGACACTTTGATGAACGTGATAAGCATACTTGAAGTATTAACCAGTAGCTGTTTTATCTTATCAAAACCATCGTAGGTGTTTTTTTTTTTAATTGAAAAGAAAAAAAAATCAAACCTTAATTTGGGGAATTTCAAAAAAATGAAGTGTGCCCCCCATCTTTCCACAAGCAGTGTGGTGGCTGCATTTTTGGAGAAATGTAAAATGCTAAAGGAGCTAATGCAGGATAAAGTTTGGAGCAGTCAGTTAGCATCATGCAGCTTTTAACTGATGTTCACTTCCATTCATTTTCAGCATTGGTGAAATACTCGGTTAGTAACTGAAGTAGTCAGTGTCTAAAATCATTTCGTCAAGCTGTCTAACAGACCTTGACAGCTGATTACTGATCTAGGTTCAGCTCTTGTCTGTGTAATTAGACTCATTTGAATACAAAAGGCAACAGATAAAAATTCAACGTTCACCGTTCTGAGAAAAGTGCTTGACTCTCTAGAGGGACGTTTGTCATTGATAATCTGAATAATCTGTGTTTTGCTGTCTCAGGTGCTTTGCGGTGGGCAGTAAAGACATGACCACGTGGATATTTGGAGCAGAACGATGGGCTAATCTGATCTATTACTCTGTGGGGGGCCATAAGGACGTCATTGTGGGCTGCTTCTTCGAGAAGGACAGTCTAGACGTAAGTTCTCAGTGTCTCTTGCTAGTATCGAAGAATGAAGATTCACTGCTTACAAGGATTAATTATTTTCTTACACTATTTTGCCACTTTGTTGTCGCTGAGGTAGGCCTGCAGTGAATAGTTGGCAAAGTCAGCAGCGTCAATTATTATATATTTTTTAAAATGAACTTTTGTGGATATCGTCAATGCAGTGAGAACACTCAGCAATCAAGTTTACGACAAGAGCATAATTAGTCCTGTTTAATTTGATTTAGTGCATTGCTATATGTAAAATAGTTAATAAAATAATTGTACTCAGTTTTGATAGTATTTTTTCACTACTATTGGTACTTTTTTGTCTGTTCTAACTTATCAAATCAGAAAAACTAAATATTGTGATTGGTGTCATGCATTCTGAAAATGTGTTAAAATAATGAGTGTGTTTAGATGCACTTAATAATCCGATAACTGCAGAAAATCAGGTTTTGTCAGTAATCCGATTAACGCATTTACATGCACTTAAGTAATCAGATAGTGGGAAACTCCGGGTCTACACGAGTCAGGCAATAATTTGATTTCTGCCTTGCAACCAGCCAGTAAACTCACAGGAGAAGGCGTGACGTAAACATAATGTAAAACTCAAACGTCATGCCATGTTTTTAAACATTGCGCCACTGAAGATGAAACACGTTTCACATATTTAAATCCTTTATTTAGTCAAGAATGTAGTTGGTTTCACTGTCGCTCCAAAAGTGTTTTGCTGCGTCTCGCGGCAGCGCTGTTTGCTTATTTCCGGTACAGCCGCCTGTTTCGCACATGCGCAGCTTGAGAAATCTGAAAGAAATCTGAGTAAGAGTTTACATGCACTGAGAAATCTGATTACTGAGCTAAAATCCAGCTCTCTTTATCAGATTTCTCAATCAGATTGCTAGACCTTACTTTGGTCATAGAAATCGCAGTATGCTGTTCCCATGACTGTTTGAATAATCATATAACTGCAATAATGTGATTATGATTGGATTATTGAGTGCGTGTAAACACACTCATTGTGATGTATACTTGCCACACCGCCCACCTCTAAAAGGGACAGGAGCAAAAAAAAAGCATATTAGTTACATTTATTGATAAATGATGATAGTTGGTAAGATCATCAACTGCAACTCCAGATTCAGTACAGAATGTCTTTATGAATTGTGCACTGGCATACTGTCAATTCTCTTCTGCCTGTCTTTCAAACACATGACAAACATTTTAGATACACTATGCGTCCAAAAGTTTGTAGACACCTGCTCATATAGAGTTTCTTCTGAACTGAAGAAAACGAATAGGGAGTTTGTCCCTCTTTTGCTGCAGTAACAGCCTCTACTCTTCTGAGAAGGTTTTACACTAGATGTTGAGACATTGCTGTGAGGATTTGTTTGCCTTTAGCCACAAGAACATTAGATGACTTCGGGTACTGATGGTGGATGATCCGTTCTGGATCACAGACTTAACTCCAGCTCATCCCAAAGATAGTGGATGGAGCTCCATCACTCCAGAGAACACAATTCCACTGCTCCACAGCCCAGGGGGGCTTCATATCCCTCCAGCTGATGCTTGGCATTGGGTGTGGTGGCATAGGGCTCATGTCTGGCTGCTCCAGAGTGTCCCATTCTTTTGGCCAGTGCTTTTTCTATGGAAATTATGCAAGCTATTTGTGCACATTGAACACCTGTATCACCAACAGGTGCACTTTAAAGTAACTAAATTCACTAATTAGGCTGGAGTGTCTGGACACTTTTGGATGTAGTATAAATTATTGTATCCCTATCCTGTTAACTGCTGTAAAATAGTAAGCCTGTTTCCTTTTGGATCAGTTGTACACTGTGAGTCAGGATGGCGCTCTGTGCGTGTGGGAGAGCGACACGGAGCTGGACGGGTTACGCAAAGGTCCCAAATACTCAGAACGCAAGAAGATGGCTGAGGAGAGGAAGAGACAGGAGGAGGAAGAGGCTGAAGAGGATGAGATTGAGGAACTGGGAGAAGACGGAGAGCGCAGGGGAGAGGTGATTAAAGGCAGTGCGGATGCACCTACAGAAGTAGAGGGGATCAAAAATGTCCGTTATAAGCAGAAAAGCAAGTAAGTAACTGACTTTCATAACACTTCATAACACAGATTTTGTCCCTTGCCTGTCATTTGTGCTTTTCAGTCAGACTTTGTAGTGGAATATTTGCTTCATTATAACAGTTTTTTGCAGTTTTTTGCTTGAGTAATTTTAGTCTTTTGCACTGGCTTGTCTAATATTGGAATATGAGCTTTATTACCTTTATTGCCATTTTACTATACATTCAATTGATCTCACATTATTTAAATGCAGTTATGTAAGTACATAGTTTGTCTCAGTGAATTACAAGTAGGAGAGAGCAGGGCATAACCTAACACACTGTATTTTGCTAAACAATTGATTTGATCAAGATTATAGTGCCTATATCATGGAAAAATGTTTTCTTGCTCGCTATCATACGTTAACATTGTTTAAGTTTCTAAACATACTTCTGACGCCCAGTCAATACAGTCTGTATATGGAAACTGAGCTGCAAAAACATTTTGAATGGCTTGTTTTTGTGATGTCATGAAAATCTATACGTTTGCATATACCAACCTATTCTATGTAAGCAGTTTAGCTCCGCCAACTCACACTGAGTGAGAAATGCATATACAATTAGATATTACATATATAATATGCAATTACAACATTGTAATATTGTTTTTGTTATCTCAGTCATTTCAGAGGGTTATGGTTTTTGTGGTCACTCCTTAGTGCTTTAACTTTAGATTGTTTTCATAGTAAAGTAAATAAATTAAATAAATATGATACAAATGAATTACAAATGGCCTTAATGTGAAGTACAATTAAATTTAAAAACAATTAAATTTAACTTGGTCTCCTAAAACGTCCAAGTAGTAAGATGTACCAATCTGTTTTTTGCGACAGACATTTTTTCAACAAGGAGGGTGACTTCAATAACCTGACGGCAGCAGCTTTCCACAAGAACACACGCATCCTGGTGACGGGCTTTGCCTCTGGAGCGTTCCACCTGCATGAGCTGCCGGATTTTGACCTCATTCACTCACTCAGGTTGGCCTTCAGTCAAACCATGCTAATACTTTTACCTTCCACTGCTTTTATTAAAGCGATGATTTGGCCAAAAGTCAAATATAAACTGAGCTCAGGCACTGAAAGCTGATGGAAGTGTAAATCTTTTCCAATATGAGTTTCATTAAATCTATTTAGCTGTTCATTGTGATATTCTGGGCTGAGACTGAATCCTCTGAACTGTTCTAAACACATTCTTGCAGTTTGTTTCCACAATTCGTTGATTTTTTTTTTTCCCATTACACATTTAAGTGGGATGTCCTCTTTGTGGTGTTCATCTAAGAACTTACTGAATCCTTGAAACTTTAACTGATGACTAATTGCCATATTAATAATTGTGATTATCAGTTCAATTACCTTTACTTGTTCTTTGTCTGAAGTGGCCAGATTGGCTGATTAGCCAGGTTGCTTCCTAGCTGTCAATACTTAGTAGTTCCTGACTGACAATAGAAACATCTTAAGCACAAACAAACATTACTCACTGCTGCTCTCTAACTGTTACAGCACCAAATCAGAAGTTAGTTTTTATTATTTGTGAAAGTCTCAAGATGTTTCTCAGTAAATGTGTTTTCTTTATTTCTTTATTTTCATGCTTTTGTATCAACCAAGTAGATTAAAAAAACATCCAGTTCACATTCTGTTTGTTTCAACAAAAACTGTGGAAAATATTGCGATTAGCTCAAGGCGTAAAAGGAAAGTAGTTTGAGAAATAGGTTTTCAAATCTTAGTGGATGACACCCATGGAAAAATAGTGTTGCCCCAACTCTGAAATACCAGTTCAACCCATGCATGCATTAAAGCATCAAACTTACAGACACTTAAGTTGTGTAAATTAGATTTTTGGCCAAACCCTCGTTTTAAAAATGTTTCCATTGTTTCTGTCTTGATTACAAAACTTGATATTTTTATATCTTTGAAACTGGAATGTTGCTACAGTACTGAAGTATTGATTTGGCACTTATTAACTTATTCTTTTTATGATTTGTTTTTTTTCTCATCAGCATATCGGATCAGAGGATTTCAGCTATATCTATTAACCCCACGGGAGACTGGATTGGCTTTGGCTGTTCAGGTACAAATATAGTATTATCGTAGACATTTAAACACTTTGAAGTGTAACGCAATGCGTTTCCGTCAGCTGTAAATATTAAGTGAGCAGAAACACGTCTGTTGTTAATGCAAGGTGTAAACAGGCTCTTACACGTTGATGAACATGGTTACTAAATTGACTGCTGGTTTTAAAGGACGTGGACAGCTGCTGGTTTGGGAGTGGCAGAGCGAGTCATATGTGTTCAAGCAGCAAGGCCATTTCAACAACATGGCCTCTCTGGCTTACTCTCCTGATGGACAGTACCTGGCTACCGGAGGAGATGATGGGAAGGTGAATTGTGGATTTTTTTTTTCCATCAAATCTATGTGGTTAGATGAAATATGAGTTAAACCTTTATGCAACCCCTTTTTGTATCAAAGCTACTGTAGCTTACTGAGCTGAAAGGGATGTGCATACCCAATAAAACAGATTTTCCTAAAGAGTTACTGAACGTATAATTTTTAACTGCGTAGAAGAAAAAAAATGCCAAGAAAAGGACTTTCACTGAGATAAATGTAGGGCTGTAGGGTTACCTTTTTAAACGACATCAGAAATCAGTAGTTTTTTGTGTCAGAAGTTACTAGAGCTGAGAGGTACAATCTTGAATGCCGACAATGACTCGTTGTCTTCTATATTTGGTCTTTTCTCCTCAGTTGACAGCGTTTTACTATATTTCAATATATAATATATAATTTCAGACCTGCCAACCTTCACACATTTTGCGTAGCAGGTACGCATTTTGACATCAAAGTACGCTGATGCGATTTGTCACTCTACGCAAAAAGCTGGTGACGCCTGAGAGTTCAGTTGTGCACATGCAATACTCAAGTCTAACAGCAGTAGGCAGCAGAGTCTAGCCCTCTAAAAAACAAAAGAAATAGAAGAGTTTGACCGACCATAGAGCTAGGTTCGTTTGCCATGGAGGACAAATGTCAGTCATTTCAAAAGACTGCAAATCGACACAAAATAGGTTTCATCCCTCTCGCTCCTCACTTCATCTGGCTGGTTCCACAAAGGAGGACAGTGCTTTTAACTCCTTTGCAAAGGTAAATGGGCTGCATTAAAAGTAGGGATTTTAGGCTGTAGGAGCCAGAAATACTGCTTGCTTTTGCCCCCCCATGTGGCCGTGTGCCAAGTGAAGGTTTATTTTATTTTTATTTATTTATTTATTTTTTTTAACCTTACACTATTGTGCTAGGCAAAATATTTTCCCAAGGTTGGCAGGTCTGTAATTTCATTGTTTCTAAATCTAGCTATCATCAGCTAGAGTATGGTCTCATTAAGGCACTAATGGTTACAAGTTACAGACTCACAAATACAAGCAAACTCTCCACATTTTACATATCTATTAAAACACAATCAGCATTTCCCTGAATTCTTGGTCTTTATATTTTCTCTGCCTTCCTGAGATGAAATGTAAGAAATACCCGAACACTGAATACAGTATTTGAATGCTGGCACCTCAAACAGTTAACAGAGTACGTGAGTAACAACGCACATCGCTTTAAGCCAATTTAGTAACTGTTTTCTCTCAAGTACACGATGTACCAAAAGGGCTGTCATAGCAAATCCAATCAAGTTTTGGTGTCCATTATTTATTTTTGCAACATTAATTGGTTGTTAATTGGATTTAATCAATCAAATAATTAATTGGTTTAACTGGCCAGTATGAGGTTAACATATTTGTCTCATTTTTAGGTGAAAGTGTGGAACACCAACAGCGGCCTGTGCTTCGTCACATTCACAGAGCACACAAGCAGCGTCACTAACGTCACCTTCACCACCAGCGGCTTCGTGGTGATCAGCGCCTCTCTGGACGGCACTGTGCGAGCCTACGACCTGCACAGGTAACAGGAAGCAAGCCGAATTAACCTGACTGTGTTCTCTGTATGTGGTTTAAGACACTGTGTATGACATACTGTTATCTGTAAAAGTGGAGAAATATATATTGGATAGTTTAATACCATACCGGCTATGAGGGATTAAAGTAGTATCAATGCAAAGAGGCCCAGTTTTCAATGTTTTATTTTGAATACTTTGAATGTGTTTTAAACCTATTGTTTGTTTACCATAATACATTTCTGTGTCGTTCCACGAGATGGCGCTGTTTCTCTTTGGTGGAAACGAGTTCTGTCAGTAGAGTTTTTATTAGGACTAGTCAGACAGTTTAGTGGATTACATGCTGTCCGTGAATGCTGGAGAATGGGAATCAGTCCCATCATTCAGACAGGAATCATTAGAAAGGACCATCATTTGATAAAACAAACTGTTCTTTTGGAGCAATAATTTACCTTCAAAAGCAAATATATCGCTGTGTGGCATATTGCACTGTTTAGCGTTACACAAGTATTTAAAAATTACAATAGAATCATATCTTGGCTAGTGTATCGTGGCAGTATTGCATTGTGGGATCTGCAGTGACTCCTACTCCTAGTAACTCTCCTAAACCTTCAAGCTGAATTCTGTCCATTTTTTTTCCAGGTTTATAGAAATGACTTGCTGGAAGTCTGGAATAAAGTACCACATCGTAACATTATACTGGTTCCTACCTTCAGTGTACTTTCTGTCTGTTCTCAGGTATCGTAACTTCCGCACACTGACGTCTCCACGGCCGGCACAGTTCTCCTCACTGGCGGTGGACCTGAGTGGAGAGCTGGTTTGCGCTGGAGCTCAGGACTCATTCGAGATCTTCCTGTGGTCAATGCAGACAGGACGTCTTCTGGAGGTCTTTCTGAGCTTTGTTTTGTTTCATTTAAACTGATAAATGCTGGCGTAACTAATATTGGCTAAGGTCTTGTGGCAGCCAGTTAGCCTTTTTTCCCCACATAAATCGATATTTAGAATCACGTAGATAAAGCTTATTCAGTTTTCAGATAGAATCATAACAATTATGGGATGTTAATAAGCTTGTATTCATCAAATGTATCAGCATTTTAAAGTGAAGTGTTCATTTAAAGCTGTAGCTGAATTTAGCTGAGCACTTTTTGGGGTCTTTGTCTTTAATCTGTATGTAGCAGCCCAATTAGACACAACAAATAGCAGCTACGTAATCTATGTGTGTTTGTATGGGCAGGTGTTGAGTGGTCATGAGGGTCCGGTGAGTTGTCTGTGCTTCAGTCCAGTGCAGTCTGTGCTGGCCAGTGTGTCCTGGGACAAAACGGTCAGACTGTGGGACATGCTGGACAGCTGGCAGACCAAAGAGGTTCTGCGCCTCACCTCTGATGGTAAGCTGTTTGCTAATTTTATGGCAAGATTCACTCATCTGAAAGGCTCTTTTTAGGGGTGGGCAAACATCATACAACCCCATTTCCAAAAAGTTGGGAACGCTGTGCAATATGTAAATAAAAACAGAATGCAGAGATATGCAAATCATTTATCATTTAAACCATAGATTTAATTGAAAATAGTAAAAGGACAACATATCAGATGTTGAAACTGAGAAATTAAATTGTTTTTTGAAAAATATGTCAATTTTGAATGGGATGCCAGCAATACGTTTCAAAAAAGTTGGGACAGGGACAACAAAAGACTGGTAACTTTTTGGGAAAATGGGATTGTATTACAAAAAAGACTTTTCATGATACACGATATGCATCACAGTATTTTAACACAGTGCACCAGTATTGCCACATTTAAAAAAAACAGCCAAGGAAATCTATCAGTGACTTTTATTCAGCGTTTCACATACTGCACTGCACTAAACCCAAATAAACAGGGCTAATTATTCCTGTCTATAATGAAACATGAAGTTGGTCAGTGTTCTTTAGATATGGACGATACAGACAAAATATAATGTTTATCAAAGTGTATCTCAGTAACAATAAAACATTGTCGTATTGCCCACCTCTACCTCCGTTATATGGTAATGACACAGGTTGTTTTGGTTGTGATTTCTAGTTAAATATTCCTAAATATAAGTTTAATGATGATTTGGACCACATACATGTTTGACGAAACAGCTTATCGTGTCGAAAGCCTTTGTGCATGCATATTTATTATATATTTGTAATGATCTGCATCACTTAAGACTTGCATAGACTATTTGTCGCTTTTTTTTATCAGGACATTCAGCAAAGCAAGGTGCTCTTGTAAACTTGGTTGCAAGCTGAGATGTAATGAAGAAAAGCCCTGGTTATATGTGACACAGAAACAGCAAAATATTATCAGGCAGAGAGAGTGAGAACAAAAAAGAAGAATATTTGAAAGGACAGTGTGCAGAGCGTCTACACAGTAAGGATAAGTGTCCTTTAAACCTCTTTGTCAGGTCTGGTGGTGACGTATCGTCCAGATGGTCAGGAGCTGGCAGTAGCCACTCTGGATGGAGAAATCACGTTCTGGAATCCTCAGACGGCAGGCCAGACCGGCTCCATCATCGGCCGCCACGATCTTCAGATGGGTCGCAAAGAGACCGACAAGATCACCGCCAAGCAGTCAGCAAAGGGCAAGTGAGTATTACAGAGACCAACAAGATCAATGGGCTAAACAATTTAAAGGCTGTAGATGGTTGGATGTAGTAGATGGTTAGATGTAGTTCAGTAGTTTATAAACGTGAGCAGAGTTGAGCCATGAGGAAGTTTGATTGACCCACCAGAGGTAGCCTAGCCTCACCCCCAGTGAGAGAACAAACATAATTTAGACTATGTATAACTTATTAAACTCTCATTTTACTTTTAAAATTGTATTTGTAAGTATTTTAGTTACAAAACATAAAACAATATTATAAAAGACATTTTAAAAACCTGATTTGAAACCTCTCTACCTTCTGTATTTGTATATATGTGTATTGTTAGTGTATTGTTATTAACAACTTGATACAGTTTGAGGCAAATGATAATTTGCCATTTAGTTTGCATAATACTGTTTACTTTGTAGCTACATTAGCCTCTTAGCTCTAGTGCAAAACTTAAAAAGCAAACTTCGGACAGCAAACAGGGTCTAGATCAAAGATATCTTCTGTCTTTAGAGTCATGATCCACAGAGAAGTACTTTGTTTCTACTTTAAACATTAAAAGCCCAAAATTTAAAGGTGCTTAAATCATATAAGTCTTTACTTCCTCAAAGCCCAGCGAGGTGTGTTTTCCTTTTGTTTGGCAATTGCCGGTGTGACTACAGAGAATGTACATTTGTGGGGACCTGTTAGCAGGTGTGTTGTGTATAATAGTAAAGTGACCTCACTAACTTTTATTCATCATTAGTATATTTGCACTCACTTAATTTTTCCAGGGCCTTCACTTCACTGTGTTATTCTGCTGATGGTGAGTCCATGTTGGCCGGTGGCCAGTCAAAATTCGTCTGCATCTACAATATCAAGGAGCAGATCCTCATGAAGAAGTTTGAAATCTCCTGTAATTTGTCCCTGGATGCTATGGAGGTACGGTCTGCTCTGCTCATAGTGAATTCTAAACCAACTGTAACTTTCACACTGTTATTCTTAATTACAATTAAGAACCGCTATGCTGTCTTCTTAACTTTGACTTTATAGTCTATGTAGTCTCTATAGTCTCTATAGTCTGTATCTATTGATATCTGTAAAATCTGATAATATTGTTCTGAAGAGCACCTGCTCCTCTTCATGTTATCTTCTGACCGTATTTTAAAAGGCTGTCATCTCAGCTAGTTACATAACTTTGGCTTTCATGCGGCACTCTGGCAGGAGTTCCTGGACAGACGTAAGATGACGGAGTTTGGGAGCCTGGCACTGGTGGATGAGGGCGCAGGAGATGGAGACGGGGTTGAACTCAGTCTTCCTGGTGTCAGGAGAGGTGAGAGGACTTCATTAAGCCTTAGAAGGCATTTGGTTCTGTTGTTTTGCAGTACTATTACTACATAATTAATGACAGTTATGTAAGTAGTTAGATATATATTATGTTTACATTCAGTATTGACCAGTTTGTAACTTTTTTTTTTTATGTGTGTTTTAAAAATGACAAACATGATAAAAATACAAAGGACTATATATATATATATATATATATATATATATATATATATATATATATATATATACTTCTATTTCCAAACACATACATAGTATTAATTAACAGTTTAGAAACCACAGAATCTGTTCTGTGGTTTTGTTTGTGGGGAAATCAGCTTGAACTGTTTCTCCTGTTGCCTCCTCCAGGTGATATGAGTTCCCGCCACTTCAAGCCAGAAATTCGTGTCGCCTCTCTCCGCTTCTCCCCAACTGGTAAGTAATGTTTAGATTCTTATATATAAGCTTCATTTCTGAAATAAGCTGGTAGATATTTAAACAAGGGTCCCTGCAGATCCTTAAAAAGTCTTATAAGGCCCTAAAACAAATTTTAAGTTTGTAATGTCTGAAAATGTCCTTTAAAACTATTAAAGGGATATTTTAGTAGATCGGATATCAACTATGTTAAGTCCTGATCCTTTCTTTCTTTTTGCGCTCTGTTTACTGTCATAGAGGAGCTATAAACAGACATTATTCCATGACCTGCAGCAGTGAGAATACAGAATTTGCATAACATTTACATATCATTGTTTACCTAAAAAATGGCAAACAACACTATGGGCTCAAGGACACCCCTTTAAACACATAATGTTGTTTACATCATAACTCGAGGTAGTTAAATTGGAATAGAATAAAAAAAATACAAATAAATATTATGTCTGTATCGCTGCTCTTTCTCCTATCAGGGCGCAGCTGGGCAGCAGCATCTGCAGCAGTTTTTCAGAGGATAACAAAGCAGTTTAAATGCTAGCATTGTTGAACATTTCTATGGTGGAAAATTAAAAGTTGCAGTATCTGCTGCAGCTGTAGTTCACCTGTGTTTTGTAAAATGGGCAAGTGAAATGTGAGAGAGTGGCTATTACTGCCCCCAGCCCTGAGCGACGTACCACATAAACCATACGCTACACTCGCTCCCTCAGTGTTTGCCACCTACAAGCTGTGACCGGTTGAAAGCAAAACTATCCCAGGAACGTTCTGCTTTACCAGCTACGCTGCTTCTGGCTTTATCTGATCTCCTCATGACTTAGTAAAAACTGCTCTCAAGCAAAAACAGCATATTCAGACTGCAGTTGGTGTAATATGTTAGTATTATATGTTATTTTAGTATGAAATTGTAGCATATTCACAACCTTAAACAATGGTTATTTCACATATATAGTCCAATAAAACAGAATATGCCAATTCAGTTTGTATAACACTGTGCATAAATCAAAAATGAAGTGGTTTCACTGCAGTGTGTTAAAGTACCACATCATCTGGTAGGTCACTTAAATTTGATCTTAAGTCAGTAATATTAAAACGAATTATAAAATAGGAATTTTTAAAAAGTAGGCAAAAAAAAATAAACACATCAGTCCAGAATGTCACATTGTGCACATTGCTAATTAATACTACAGTAAAACCAGTTCATTTTTACAGAGTAGCAAAATCTTACAGAAATTACGCAGCTATCAGATTGGACTCGGATTCTGAGTCTGAGTCTGGGCAAAAATACAAATCGGGACGCCCTCGATTAAATTCTAGGGTGATGCTTAAAGAGTCATTGTGTATATTAAACGTATTCCGACTAGTCTGTTAACCAAAAATATCCACCTAACAGTGGTCTTGTGGTGAACACGTAGCAAATCGTAGCAAATTCACAGCCCTAAAAAATGGTAAACACTTTGGGCTCGAGGACTTTCTTTAAACACAGTGTTGTTGAGGTAGTTCATTAGGAGTGAGATTTGAAGAAAAAAAAAAGTTAATATTATGCTGTATAATCATATATTATTGCTGCTCTTTCTCCTTCAATCAGGGCGGAGCTGGGCAGCAGCATCTACAGAAGGTTTGCTCATCTACTCCCTGGACGCCTCATTGATATTTGACCCATATGACCTGGACATGGACATTACGCCAGTCAGCATACGTCGTCAGCTGAAGAAGAAGGAATGGACATCAGCCATTGTTCTAGCTTTCCGTCTGAATGAAACCTCTCTGATTAGAGAAGTGCTGGAGGCTGTGCCTTATGACCAAGGCAAGTACAGTTTATCATAGTCTGGGGTTTCAGACAGTCGTATGCAAAAGTTTGGGCGCCGCTGATCAGATGACATGTTTTGTTGAATGTGAGTTCAGATAATTTAACACATCCTCTACAGACACACTTCTGCACATTTTAATGCACAAGTACTGTTAACTTGCAGAATTTAATATAATGGGAAACAAAGCATAAAATGTGGCCTGTGCAAAAGGCACATTATATATTTTAATGTTTAATTTTTTTCCAGTATGTTAAACTATAAGAAGAAAATAAATAGAAATTCTGCACTTAAATTTGCAGAGACATAACATATTTAAATGTGTTCTTTGCAGAGGATGTGTTCATTTACTCCTGTATATTATACTACATTTACTTTTTAATATATTGGTTACTTTTATAATATTGCATAAAAGTATTTGGGCCCCAAGGAAATATTAAAACTTTTGGACAGTAAGTGTTTATTTGATCATAAAAACACTAACATTAGAATAAATACAAATGATCAATACATTATTATTTTGAGTTTGTAAAAATTCACATAATGGTGTATTGATAATTTGAAGCAGGTACTGGATGAAAACTCTAAACTGTGAACTTTCTCTGACAAATACTTCATTAAATTACACTGTAAGTTAAATTTAGGTGATGGTGGTAAAATTTTAAAACTACATGAGATGTGACGCTAAATAGTTTTAAAAAATGTTATTGTGTCTAAGATTTGTGTAGTACTGTGTGTGTAAAGTGTTCATTGTCTCTCTTGGTTATTTAGTGGCAGTGGTGTCCAGTTCCCTGCCGGACGTGTATGTGGAGAAGCTGCTAGACTTTGTGGCCTCGACCCTGGAGAATTCCAGGCACTTGCAGTTCTACCTCACCTGGGCTCAGAACCTCCTCACCTTACATGGGCAGAAGCTCAAGAACAGGTTTGGAGATCTCACAGTATAATTTTCAGTATATTTCATCATTATCACACTTAAACCTCAAGAGAATAATATCAGATAATAGGATTCAATGAATACTATCAAAACTCAAGCATTATAACTCTATTTAACTGTTTTATTACAAAAACTAGAGGATGTAGTGATACTTTAACTTTCGAGGTAATCAGGTTTTGCACACGTATTTGATTGACAGGTCAGGAGCAATACTGCCGACTATACAGCAGCTGTTGAAGAGCATCCAGAGACACCATGATGACCTGTCCAAACTGTGAGTCCCTGTCCACTCCATGCCCATCATATAACATACAGATTATAATGTTGATCTCTAAATCTCAAATCCCAGTCCATAGTCCAAATATGGAAACTAAGCTACAAAAACAGCCCATTTTGTGTTCGTCATGGTAACAATGTCACAACCACAAGCATATTTACCTATGACCATCCATTCAGCCTTCAGCAATAGCGTTATTACTGCATACAGTCTGCAGCAGACCTATTTAGTGGAAGGTAAAATGATTAAATGCTGTGCTGCCTCAGGCTGCTGAGCAGTAAATGTATCATTACATAGCATACATTTCCAAAGCATCCCAGAAGAACTTAATAGTTTGTTCTGTACATTTCAGCCTGGCATGATAGGATCAGACCATCAGAACAAAGGTCATATTAAAATCATATTAAATCATATTATCATATTAAAAGGTTTTAGGCACTTAGGACTTGTGAATTAAAAAGCAGTTTATCTGGACAGTAAGCATTTATTTGTTTGGAAAAACACTGATATTAGAATAAATACCAGTGTCAGTAATACAGTGAGTAGTTGCTTCATGTATGTCAGTATTTGTTCAAATGTATGTTCAATTATTTCCAAATCTCTAATCAAGGAAGCTCAGTATTATTTGTATTAATCATCCAAAACCTGGGTTGGCTAATCAGTACTTTGTCATACTAAACCAGGTGCTTTGGTGATAGAATTTAACAACTTCCTTGGACACTGGTGGCGTCCAGGAGACATGTGGAACCAAACTGTTCTTTTAGCTCACAGCATATCTGCTTGTTTTTCAAAACAAAAATTCCTGTCACTTTTTTAATGTATTTGTTAGTTTATTGTAAGGAGATACAGTGTTTAAGAACTGCCAAGATAAATGTGCTTAGGTGCACATTACTGTACACCTGTCTTACAGGCACAGCAATAAAAACGATTAATTTATTTCTAAGGGATTTTTGGCCCTGTAAAATGAATTACTGTTTTTGGTACATAAACCATACAAACATTATAAATGGACAAATAATTGGATAATTGTAAGTAGACAAAAAGGAAAGAATAAATCCAAGTACATACATTTTTCTTTAAAAGGTATAATGAACTTCTAACCTGATACCCCTTTTCCACCTTTCCAGCTGTGACTGGAACATATACACTATCCGCTACATCAAGGCCCTGTCCAAGCAGAGGGGGATGAAGAGGACGGCAACGGATTCACTCAGCGAGCAAGAGGAGGAGGGGGAGGGAGGATCAGTGGTCATGGGCTCAGAGGATGAAGAGGAAGATATGATGAGTGAAGCACTCATAGTAAACTGACACTTACATAAACCTGAACTTACACTGGAGTGGCACTGGGAACCAGTATCTAGTGGTGCAAGAGGAAAAGAAGAGTCAGACTGGAGAAAGATTCAGGACAATGTCTGGGCAAAATTCAAGAAGGAGTTTGTTGTGGCAGTTTCATGAACACACACCATCACTATCTGCTGTGAGAAGTGAAACAGAACCTGCTAATTATCTTTTTTTGATAACTTTATTGATGAAACCATCACGAATTTTATACTGTATGCTAAGTAAGACAAGTCTTTGTGTGAAAAGTGATTAAAAAAGATTTCTTTTCTAAACAACATATATGGCAGATTCCATCTGTTCCCATTTCAGTGTTTGTAACACAATCCAAGTCTGAGACTTAGGATTGTGAATCATTTACACAAGATCTTGAACAAAGGTATATTTCAAACAGATGAAACTCTAGCTGTAGCTTCAGCCCAAACAATGGAGCTATGAGACCACAGTGAAAGCATTACAATAAAAACATCAGCATGAAGGAAACGTTGTTTAGGGAACAGAGATGCTCTTAACTGCAAATAAAATCAAAATTACATACATCACTGCTGTCGGAACAAAACCTCTGTTTTTCAGTTGCCGACAGAATTTTAAAACGCCTGTTGTTCTTTACATTGTAAATTTCATGATGAATAGACAAAACAAATGGCCTAAAATGACTTGGAAAAAGTCTGACTTACATTAAAAGTAGGTTTTCCCTCTCCTGTTATGTTACCATTTGGGAGATATGAGGTTTTGTTCCAACAACTAAAACTGTATGTTTTCTATCATGAGTGTGTGTGTGTGTGTGTGTGTATGTATATGTATGTGTATATATATGTATGTATATATTTTTGGGAAAATTTGTGTGGTATTACTGTAGATCTTTTTTAAGAAGAGTACTGTCTATCAGTTTACTAAGCTAGTCAATAGACCTCTGAGAGTTTAACAGAGACCCAGGGATAAAAAAAAATTCTGTCCTTCTGTGAATCAGAGGACTTACATAGCTAAGGTAACTAACTGGCTACGTTACTTTATTATCTTGTTATTAAAACGAATTAACCTACAATGTGAGCACAAAATCCTGGTGAGCTTTGGAGCAAAATGGAGAACTATAGCAGCCTAATTACTGTTAATTTTTACAATTCGACTATTTACAATTTAAATAACAGTGAGTGTTCTGCACTGTTAAAAAGATGGTTCTTTAAATGTTCTTTCATAAAGGGAATGGTTCTAAATATAACCATGAACAATTAAAGAACACTTTACATGATTAAAGGGTTCTCTGCATGAAAGAGGCCTTCAGATTATGGACAATGTGTTTCAGATGGTTCTATATAGAACCTTTTTGAAAGGGGGTCTTCTATTGTTATGATGTCAAGCTTCTAACAATGGAAGAACCTTTTTTGCTGCTACATAGAACTTTTCAAAAAGGTTCTGTGTAGAACCATTTTCAACACATTGTCCATCAATCTGAAGAACGCTTTTATCATTCTTTATGATTCTATACAGAACCATTTTCCTTACTAAAGAACCATCTCATGCTTGAAATGGTTCTTTGCATGGTGAAATGGTTCTTCAGACTAATGGAGGATGTGTTGTATATGGTACTGTAGAGAAAGTTTTTGAAAATGGTTCTATATAGCACCAAAAAGATTTCTTCTATTGTTATAAACTTGACATCCACAGAACCACTTTCAAAAAGGTTCTATGTAGAACCATATACAAAAAAACTTGTATCTTCATTTTTGTCATGTTTCACTTTTTTGCAAGATTTGAAAACTCCAGTTACCTTCTCCAAGTTACAGTTGAATTTTGTTGGAATCGCACAATGACTGATCAACAGAAATGGTCTGAAATGACTTTAAAAAATCTTGTTGCATTAACTTCCATTATAAGTTAGGAAGGTTTTTCTTCTTCTGTAAAGTTAACATTTTGGAGCTATAATTTTTTTTTCTGACAGCCACAGTTTACTTACCCTGCAATACAGGAATAATGCTGCTTGTTTACTTCCATGTCATTTTAGATCAGTGGTCACCGGCCCTGCTCCTGATGATCTGCCTTCCTGCAGAATTCAGCTCCGGCCCAAATCTAACACAGATGTCCCCACTAATGAAGTGGACTAGTTATCTGGATCAGGGCTGAAAGTGAATTCTTCAGGAAAGCAAATCTCCAAGAGCAGAACTGGTGACCAGTGTTTTTTCGATGGATTGCTATTTGATAAGTCTTCTCACTTCTTGACTTAGCGCTGTTAGTCTGCTGAGAAATATCACTGTTATGTCTAGCATGCACATGCATTTTGGAGACCTTCGGTCTATTCTTTTCTGAAATTTTGGACACACGTTAAAATTTCACACAGTACACTGTCTTCCATTGCCATTGAATATTGTGGAGTTAACACGCTGAGCTCAATAGCTTGTCATATCTTGTCAGATTTCAAAGCTACAAGATGA
Source organism: Colossoma macropomum (assembly GCF_904425465.1). Classification (NCBI taxonomy): domain Eukaryota; kingdom Metazoa; phylum Chordata; class Actinopteri; order Characiformes; family Serrasalmidae; genus Colossoma; species Colossoma macropomum. The sequence goes on from NW_023494808.1 coordinate 19,863,715, forward strand.
AAAACAGCCTTGTGATCAGATATAACGTTGTTCTCCGGTTCGGGTGATGGAAAGATGTTGAGCTCCTGGATGGTAAAACCCAGGTTGTGGAGCTCAGCTTCAATACTCTCCTGGCTGAGCTGGAGACAGGAGAAGCGTGTTTGGTTAACACAGTAGAAACTCTCTTCTAAAACACCCACCATGACCAGAACTCCAGCAGGCCGCAGCAGTGTGGATAAATTGGCTAGTGCCTTCTTGTACGCCAGCATGTCTTTGCAGGCCGCCTCAAGACACAGGCATGTTATCATGCAGTCTGCAGGCTTCAAGGTTTGAGGGTGGAAAGGATTTTCCAACCGGACATCACATTTCAGCACCTGTTTCACCCTCTGCCTCACTTTAGCTTCCACCTCAGACGGGCTGGAGGAAGAGTTTCAACAGTCAGAACCGTTCACGAGACTTGCAATACAATAATTAAAACACAGTGAAGCATCTGCAACAATGCTGACTTGAAACATCTGCCCATTAGCTTCTAAAGCACTGCGAGGCAACAGGTCTTCTGTATTAGGTAGGTTGCTGCTGTGTGGTAAACCATGAATGCTGGTATGCTGGTAAACGAGCATGTCCATGCTGGGTGACCAGCTAAACCGGCACAGACCAACTTAGACCAGCATTAGATGGACTGCATGCTGGTCTGTGCTGGTTATTTCAGCAAGGTCAAACGGCTCACATTTAATTCTTGGTCCACTGCAGTAAGTGTTTTTTGCTACAAGTGCCATCATGGTCTTTGTTTTCAGCTGTACAAAGCTGCTGTTTTTGTGGGGTCTGCTAACTTCTGTTTTCAGCTGCTCAGTGACCACCATTGGCGTCAGGGGCTTTGGAGGAAAAGCCACAGTAAAGTTACTGTGTAAATGGAAGAGCACAGAAAGACAGTCAAGAATAATGAGGTCGAGATTTACGAGTGCTTTCAGTTTTGATTTTGTTCTTGGTAAGTTTATTCTTCATTAACATTACATTAACATCTGTGTATGTCCTTAACTCTGGATTCATAGTAAATGATTCCAGATGCATTTGATAGTTTTCTATGGAAAGGTGTCCTACAGGAAACTACTGGTCTCTAATGGTAACCAGCCAATTAGAAAGTACTAGAAACTATCAGGTTTCAGTCGTAATAGTTCTAATGGTCTTTTTCAGGTGGACTGCTATCTGGGGTGTGTTTGCAGGTTTTCCTTTCAAACAAACAGGAGCTTGAATCATCTGATTCCACCTGATTGGTCTCAGTCAAATTACTGGTCATGTGCGCTTCTACTATGTGGCAGTAAAAGCCTGAAGCGGATAAGCTTGGACAGCCCTGCACTGAGACACAGGGCAGTATGACTCCAACGATCTGGAGTCGGTTCGGGAATCGAGAGTCCAGCGCTGTGACTCGGAGCAATCAAGGAATCGATTCTTTCGGAGATCACCAGTGAAGTCGGTCAGACCGCCAACACAGTATTTCTGAGTCTTAAGACGTTAAATATGATGTAGATCCTCTGTTAAATCTGAATGTTCAGCGTCTGTCTGAATATTTGAAAACAGAAAAGTGTCTGACCTTTTTTTCTCCTTGTTGCAGACATACTGGATAACGGGCTTCCAGTTGAAACACGCTTCCTCATTCCTTAGCCATTTCTCTAGTTCCTGTCGATTAGCGTCTGCAAAATCTGACAGGACGATCTCCTGGAAATGCTCACAGGCGCTGAGGACGCTGTGGATAGTTGGTCCACTGCCCACGTCAATGAGGGTCTGGCCTTTATATCTGCCTGAAAGACAAACGCTTTTGTCAAACTGTTCACAGACGGTGTTTTATGGGTTGGAGGGTTTGCTGAGAGACCTACCTGCTGAGAAAGTCTTGCTGAGACAGTCTAAAACGAAAGTAAGAAGACGCTTCTCGCCTGAATGTCCCTCTGGTCTGGAATAGAAGTTATCGATGTAAGCTCTGGAGTCAAAATGCTCCTGGTAAAACTCCCCCTCAGTGAAACTGACCTCCATTACTCCCAGTCTGTTCCCAAACTCTCTCCAAACAGAGAAGGGGCGCTAACTTTCGATATGAGCCACGGACGGTTTTGCAAGAGGCTCTCAGGCAACTTTAAACTGTGCTGAAATGTTGGGTTAGCATAACACAGCTGGTTAGCTGGTAGAAAAATGACCAGGTCAAAGTCCATAGATGACTATTCACTTAGAAAGCTGCCTGATATGGTATGATACATTTGCATCAATTAATGTACTTTAATGCAATATATTCTATATAATTTAATGCACAAGTTTGCAGAATTGAATATAATAGGAATTGCACATGCCTGTGCAAAAGGCACATTATATATTTTAATGTTAAATTTTTTTTCCAGTATGTTAAACTATAAGAAGAAAAAGAAATTGTGCACTTGAATTTGCAGAGACATAACATATTTAAATATGTTCTTTGCAGAGGATGTGTTACTTATATAAGATTACGTAAAAGTATTTGGGCCCCAAGGAAATATTAAAACTTTTGGACAGTAAGTGTTTATTTGATCATAAAAACACCAACATTAGAATAAATACAAATGATCAATACATTATTATTTTGAGTTTGTAAAAATTCACATAATTTAATGGTGTATTGATCATTTGGAGCAGGTACTGGATGAAAACTCTAAACTGTGAACTTTCTCTGACAAATACTTAATTAAATTACACTGTAAGTTAAATTTAGGTGATGGTGGTAAAATTGTAAAAATACATGAGATGTGAAGCTAAATAGTTTAAAAAAATGTTATCGTGTCTAAGATTTGTGTAGTACTGTGTGTGTAAAGTGTTCATTGTCTCTCTTGGTTATTTAGTGGCAGTGGTGTCCAGTTCCCTGCCGGACGTGTATGTGGAGAAGCTGCTAGACTTTGTGGCCTCGACCCTGGAGAATTCCAGGCACTTGCAGTTCTACCTCACCTGGGCTCAGAACCTCCTCACCTTACATGGGCAGAAGCTCAAGAACAGGTTTGGAGATCTCACAGTATAATTTTCAGTATATTTCATCATTATCACACTTAAACCTCAAGAGAATAATATCAGATAATAGGATTCAATGAATACTATCAAAACTCAAGCATTATAACTCTATTGAACTGTTTTATTACAAAAACTAGAGGATGTAGTGATACTTTAACTTTCGAGGTAATCAGGTTTTACACACGTATTTGATTGACAGGTCAGGAGCAATACTACCGACTATACAGCAGCTGTTGAAGAGCATCCAGAGACACCATGATGACCTGTCCAAACTGTGAGTCCCTGTCCACTCCATGCCCATCATATAACATACAGATTACAATGTTGATATCTAAATCTCAAATCCCAGTCCATAGTCCAAATATGGAAACTAAGCTACAAAAACAGCCCATTTTGTGTTCGTCATGGTAACAATGTCACAACCACAAGCATATTTACATATGACCATCCATTCAGCCTTCAGCAATAGCGTTATTACTGCATACAGTCTGCAGCAGACCTATTTAGGTGGAAGGTAAAATTATTAAATGCTGTGCTGCCTCAGGCTGCTGGGCAGTAAATGTATCATTACATAGCATACATTTCCAAAGCATCCCAGAAGAACTTAATAGTTTGTTCTGTACATTTTAGCCTGGCATGATAGGATCAGACCATCAGAACAAAGGTCACATTAAAATCATATTAAATCATATTATCATATTAAAAGGTTTTAGGCACTTAGGATTTGTTCAAATGTATGTTCAATTATTTCCAAATCTCTAATCGAAAAAGCCCAGTATTATTTGTAATTATCATCCAAAACCTGGTGCTTTGGTGATGGAATTTAACAACTCCATTGAACGCTAGTGGCATCTAGGAGACATGTGGAACCAAACTTTGTTTTTCTTGCTCACAGGACTTCCTGTCACTTATTTATTGTATTTATGTGTATTTTATTGTAAGGAGATACAGTGTTTAAGAACTGCCAAGATAAATGGTTTAAATTAGTGTGCTTAGGTGCACATTACTGTACACCTGTCTTAAAGGCACAGTACTAAAACGATTGATTTATTTCTAAGGGTTTTTTGGCCCTGTAAAATTAATTGCTGTTTTAGTGATAAAAAAAAAAAATCTTTTCCCAACAACATATATAAATGTTCCATCTGTTCCTATTTCAGTTTTTGTAACACAATCGAAGCCTGAGACAAAATATCAGTTATATTTTAACTTTTTAGGCCAGTGGACAGCTCTCACAACACTGTCCTATTAATCTTTAGGTAGCAGACATGCTTTCATACCGAACTGCTTGGTAGATAAGGACTTCCCTTCAGTTTTAAGGGGGCTTGTGATTCAAGTAGTGACACTGGAGGACACACACACTCACTGCATTTACTTAGGACAGTTGGAGTATGCTTTATTGTTCATCTTAAGTGCCAAACCACAGACGTTCTTTGACATGAAAAATACAAACAGATGAAACTACCTGTAGCTTCAGCCCAAACAATGGAGCTATGAGACCACAGTGAAAGCAATAAAATAAAAAGTCAGCGTGGAGGAGATATTGATTAGGCAACAGAGATACTCTTAACTGCAAATTCTGCAAAAATTACATATATCACTGCTGTCGGAACAAAACCTCATATCTCCGGTTTTCAGTTTTTGACATAATTTAAAAAATGCCTGTTGCTCTTTACATTGTGTGCAAATTTTATGATGAATGGACAGATCAAATGGAAAAACATCTGGTTCCATTGACACTTACATTAAAATGAAAGTATGTTTTTTCCATCTCCTGTAAAGGTATCATTTTGGAGATGTAAGGTTTTGTTCCAACAACTAAGAAACTATACATTTTCCATCATTTGATATATATATATATATATATATATATATATATATATATATATATATATATATATATATATATATGATGTATATATGATGTATATAAACAAGAATATATGATGTATATAAACAAGAATTTTGGGGAAAATTTGTGTGGTATTACTTTGTTCAGATAGATAAAATAGAGCCCCATGGATCGAGAAATATCCCTGCCTTCTGTGAATTAGAGGACTTGCATAGCTAAGGTAGCTGGCTATGTTACTTTATTATCTTGTTATTGCTACTCCCTGGATTTAGAAAAACAGATTAATGGACGATGTGCTACAGATGGTTCTATATGGAACTTTTTTGATTGTTTCTATCATTAAGATGTCAAGCTTATAACAATGGAAGAACCTTTTTGGTGCTATATAGACCTGTTTTAGACCTGTTCTATGTAGATCCATCTATAACACATTGTCCATCAATCTGAAGAACTCTTACAATGTGAACCCTTTTATGATTATGATTCTATATACAGCCATTTTCCTTACTAAAGAACCATCTCATGCTTAAATGGTTCTTTGCATGGTGAAATGATTCTTCAGATTGATGGAGAATGTGCTGTATATGGTACTGCAGAGAACCTTTTTTGAAAATGGTTCTATATAGCACCAAAAAGGGTTCTTCTATTGTTATAAACTTGATTTTGTAAAAATAGAGGAATCTTTCTTGGTGCTACACAGAACCACTTTCAAAAAGGTTCTATGTAGAACCATATACAAAAAACCTTGTATGTTCATTTTTGTCATGTTTCACTTTTTTTCAGGATTTGAAAACTTCAATTACCTTCTGCAAGTTACAGTTGAATTTTGTTTAAATTTCATAATGACTGGATCAACAGAAATGGTCTGAAATTACTTTTGAAAAAAATCTTGTTACATTAAATTTGCTGTAAAGTTAACATTTTACAGCTATAATTTTTTTGTTTACTTCCATGTCATTTTAGATCAGTGGTCACCAGCCCTGCTCCTGATGATCTGCCTTCCTGCAGAATTCAGCTCCAGCCCAAATCTAACACAGATGTCCCCATTAATGAAGTGGACTAGTTATCTGGATCAGGGCTGAAAGTGAATTCTTCAGGAAAGCAAATCTCCAAGAGCAGAACTGGTGACCAGTGTTTTTTCGATGGATTGCTATTTGATAAGTCTTCTCACTTCTTGACTTAGCGCTGTTAGTCTGCTGAGAAATATCACTGTTATGTCTAGCATGCGCATGCATTTTGGAGACCTTCGGTCTATTCTTTTTTGAAATTTTGGACGTACTGATACAAACATTAAAAATTTCACACATTATCTTCCACTGCCATTGAATATTGTGGAGTTAACATGCTGAGCTCAATAGCTTGTCATATCTTGTCAGATTTCAAAGCTACAAGATGAAAAACAGCCTTGTAATCAGACACGTCGTTGTCCTCCGGTTCGGGTGATGGAAAGATGTTGAGCTCCTGGATGGTAAAACCCAGGTTGTGGAGCTCAGCTTCAATACTCTCCTGGCTGAGCTGGAGACAGGAGAAGCGTGTTTGGTTAACACAGTAGAAACTCTCTTCTAAAACACCCACCATGACCAGAACTCCAGCAGGCCGCAGCAGTGTGGATAAATTGGCTAGTGCCTTCTTGTACTCCAGCATGTCTTTGCAGGCCGCCTCAAGACACAGGCATGTTATCACACAGTCTGCAGGCTTCAAGGTTTGAGGGTGGAAAGGATTTTCCAATCGGACATCACATTTCAGCACCTGTTTCACCCTCTGCCTCACTTTAGCTTCCACCTCAGACGGGCTGGAGGAAGAGAGTTTCAACAGTCAGAACAGTTCACAATACATGAAACACAGTGAAGCATCTGCAGCACTGTTGACTTGAAACATCTGCCCATTAGCTTCTTAAGCACTGCATGGCAACATATCTTCTGTATTAGGTAGGTTGCTGCTGTGTAGTGAACCATGGATGCTGGTATGCTGGTAATCGAGCATGTTCATGCTGGGTGACTAGCAAAACTGGTGTAAATTCAGTAAATTCAGTTTCCCCTGTTCCCCCTCATTGCGCATGTCGAAAGTCTTCAGTTGCTGAAATAAATAAACTGCATTACACAGCACAGTAATTAGTCTGTGTTATTACTGTTAGACTACTTATCTCAGTGCACCTGGGAAGTTAGTTTCCCTATAGTCTTTGAAGCTGAAGTCTTACTGTTATGGTACTAACGTGACTTATTTTACAGTAACAATAATTTATATTATACCACCTTTACACTGAGAATACAGGGGGAACATCTTTAAGCAGAGCCTGAGAAAAGTGGTTCCCCCTTGTATATTACAGCTGGAGTGGATTTAAAGTACACAATGATGCTGAACAGTGATGCTGATAATCCATATCTGTGCATGATCATTTCACCCAGTAACTTTTATTCATATTATACCTACTTTACACTGAGAATACAGATGGAACAGAATTCTCAGTGTAATAGTCGATTACAGCTGTTAAAGATTTAATGCACTATTATCAATTTATCTTTTTTTAATTTTACTCCACCTGCTTCATTCTGTTAACATTGTTTTTGTGCAGAGAGTAATTGGTTGAACAGATTTACCCAGTGTCCCTAAAAAAGGTAATTTCCAGTAAAAACTGGCGATTAGGATCAGTTTAATATACTATAATGCTTTCTTTGCTTTTTCAGTTCCCCCAGTAACTGCAGTGTGTCCAACATTTTAAACTGTGGTGAATTAAATGGAAAAAAAAGATTATATGTTTTACCATTTTTCTCAAATTGAATGATTACTACAAGCAGGTGTACTACACTGTAATGTTTCTTGATACAGCTATGTTATCTGTTACCATGTTACCATGTTTAATGGACGTAAACAAGTGGGATTGAATTTGCTCAGTGTTCCTGGTAAATGGTTTTCTCTCCCTACACCACAGCAGGACAGGAAAAAGTACTATAATAATCCTATCATTTCCTTATAGTACAACAGGTTATAAAAGTTACTGAGTGAAAAGTTCTTGCACAGATTGTTACTGTTTTTTAAATCCACTCCAGCTGTAATATATAAGGGGGAAACCACTTTTCTCAGGCTCTACTGGTAACCAGCCAATAAGAAAGCACTAGAAACTATCAGGTTTCAGTCGTAATAGTACTAATGGTCTTTTTCAGGTGGACCGTTATCTGGGGTGTGTTTGCAGGTTTTCCTTTCAAACAAACAGGAGCTTGAATCATCTGATTCCACCTGATTCCACCTGATTGGTCTCAGTCAAATTACTGGTCATGTGCGCCTCTACTATGTGGCAGTAAAAGCCTGAAGCGGATAAGCTTGGACAGCCCTGCACTGAGACACAGGGCAGTATGACTCCAACGATCTGGAGTCGGTTCGGGAATCGAGAGTCCAGCGCTGTGACTCGGAGCAATCAAGGAATCGATTCTTTCGGAGATCACCAGTGAAGTCGGTCAGACCGCCAACACAGTATTTCTGAGTCTTAAGACGTTAAAATATGATGTAGATCCTCTGTTAAATCTGAATGTTCAGCGTCTGTCTGAATATTTGAAAACAGAAAAGTGTCTGACCTTTTTTTCTCCTTGTTGCAGACATACTGGATAACGGGCTTCCAGTTGAAACACGCTTCCTCATTCCTTAGCCATTTCTCTAGTTCCTGTCGATTAGCGTCTGCAAAATCTGACAGGACGATCTCCTGGAAATGCTCACAGGCGCTGAGGACGCTGTGGATAGTTGGTCCACTGCCCACGTCAATGAGGGTCTGGCCTTTATATCTGCCTGAAAGACAAACGCTTTTGTCAAACTGTTCACAGACGGTGTTTTATGGGTTGGAGGGTTTGCTGAGAGACCTACCTGCTGAGAAAGTCTTGCTGAGACAGTCTAAAACGAAAGTAAGAAGACGCTTCTCGCCTGAATGTCCCTCTGGACTGGAATAGAAGTTATCGATGTAAGCTCTGGAGTCAAAATGCTCCTGGTAAAACTCCCCCTCAGTGAAACTGACCTCCATTACTCCCAGTCTGTTCCCAAACTCTCTCCAAACAGAGAAGGAGCGCTAACTTTCGATATGAGCCAAGGACGGTTTTGCAAGAGGCTCTCAGGCAACTTTGAACTGTGCTGAAATGTTGGGTTAGCATAACACAGCTGGTTAGCTGGTAGAAAAATGACCAGGTCAAAGTGCATAGATGACTATTCACTTAGAAAACTGCCTGATGATGTGTTTGCATCAATTAATGTACTTTAATACTATATATATATATATATATATATATATATATATATATATATATATATATATATAGCATTAAAGTACATTATATTAATATGTATATGAATGTATATATATATATATATATATAGATAGATAGATAGATAGATAGATAGATAGAGCCTTCAGCAGTTGCCAATTTTGAATAAGGGGCAATACAGGCCAACCAATCTGGACAGAGATTATTCATACATCGGTTTTAAAGGCACAGTAACAAAAACAGCCTTCTTATTTCTAAGGGACAAAAACAAATGGTCATGTAAGAATGAATTATGACTGTTTCTGGTATGTACCACCACACAAACATCATAAGTGGACCTGAGGGATAAAACATAAAATACAAGAAAGATGTAAGACATGGGTCCTTTAAAGTTAAATCAAAACAGATCTTTTTAATGCTATTAGCTGATGTCCCTGGACACATTAAGCATGATTCATCATATTATATAACGTCAGGGGCATCGTGGTGCATTTTCCTTCCATATCGTGCCAGAATTTGATATCAGGGAGAGTCTTCGAGCTAGCCGAGCACTTTTAATCCATGACAGGTGAGGTTGGTGGGAGGGAGAGATGAAACAATAAAATTGGTTTATTAAAAAAAAAATTCTCACCCTCAGATGATGTTTTAGAAGGTGCGAGTACAGAACAGTATGTTGCATTTCTAACACACATTTTACATACATGTACACTATTTGGCTAAAAGTGTGAGGACATGAGCATGTTGGACATCCATTTCAAAACCATGGGCATTAATATGGAGTTGCCCCCCCTTGCATTTTTCTAGGAAGGCTTTCCACCAAATTTTGGAGTGTCTGTAAGAACTGCACAGTCAAAAGAGCATTTGGGAGATCAGACACCGATGTTAGACAAGAAGACCTGGCTTGCAATCGACGTTCTAATTCATCCTAAAGGTGTTCAATAGGGCTGAGCTCAGGCCTCTGTGCAGTCCACCAAACTTTACTGTTAGCACTATGCGTTTTGATAAGTAGTGCTCTCCTCGCATCTGCCAAACCAAGTTTCATCCATCCGACCATCAAATAGTGAAGTGTGATTAATCAATTCAGAGAACACGTTTGCACTGGCGGTCTGCTTTACACCACTCCAGCCATCGCTTAGCATTGTACTTAGTGATCTTAGGCTTGGAAGCAGCTGCTCAGTGATGGAGACCCATTTCATGAAGCTCCTGACACACAGTTCCTGTGCTGATGTTACTTCCAGAGGCAGTTTGTAACTCTCTGGAGTGAATAATGCAACAGAGGATTGATTTTGTTTTATGCGCTTCAGCACTCAACAGCCCACTCTACAAGACCGCATGGTCTACTGTTTTTTTTTTCTATTTCAAAATAATAGCACTTACAGTTGACAGGGGCAGATCTAGCAGGGCAGAAATTACACAGACTGACTTGTGGCAAAGGTGGCATCCTTTGACAGTGCCACATTTAAAGTCACTGAGCTCAGCAGTTCGACCCATTCTACTGACAGTGTTTGCATATGGAGATAACATGGCTACATGGCATGGGATTTCTAACACCTGTTAGCAATGGACACCCATTGCTGAAACACCTGAAGTCAATAATTAGGAGGAATGTCCACATACTTTTGGCCATATAAGGTAAAAGTAATGTTACCCATCCCTGACTATTATAATAACCTGCACAGCGGTAACCTGAAGCTAGGTCATTTTGCAAGTACATGAAAGACAACTTGGTGAATATTAAATATAACTAACGGACAGCAACGTTTTATTATAAAATCATATGAACACATGTCAGAACGTAAATACCAGTTTTTAATGAAGACAGCAAGAAAAATGAATATTAAACACGTAAACAAGTCAAACCTTTTTCTGTGTCCAGAGGTTAGTGATAATTGACCGATTTGTCATGCAACATACATTCATACCAACATAACCAGAGGTGAGGATAGACTTGCTATGCAAGTATCAATAATACTGGCCACTGCTATGCTTTATAACAGTGTATGGGTCAGTTCAAGTAAGGTAGAAAAAAATAAATAAAAATACAAATTCAAAGTTGAAAAATCAGCTCAGATCACACATACCTCCAAAATGTTCCTTTGCAAATCTACAGTAAACTACAAAAATGGACTTCAGTGATAGTACAATCTGTTGGCTCTGTGTAAAATGGAGTGCAGCACATCATTTTATCAATTTCTGATTATGATTCTTAAATATTGACATCAAGTTACTTGGCTTTGGACCTTGCCTAATGCTTAAATAAAAAATGAAGAGGAAAAAAAACTGCATGACACCAAACAAAGACAAAAAAAACAAATCTCTCTCCGAGATACGAACCAGCAGGTGGAAAAAAATCATGTAATGACATTGGTACCGTTAAGTTTGTTAAGGTTGTAAATGTCAAAGAGACGAAAAGTTCATTTTACCAGTGCAATTCATCTGTGTGCAGCTGAACGAGTATAATAAGTAACGTATTCATTTTTGCTAGCTAGTGCTATATTAGACACCGTTTATAAGAACCTTATTTCACAGCAGGACTATAGAATGGATAGAATGGCGTACTGAAAACTGACTCAGTGGTGTGAGGATGTCCTAAAACACAGACTGTACATCAGAGATGGCTTCTTATACAGGCATTATATCTGCCTGAAGTACCTCACATTCAACCAGCTCAGCTCAACAGCTGCGTTTCTAAAACAGTCTAATCTATGTTAAAGAATAACAAATGTGATAAGTGATAAGAACAGTTATGTTTAATTGTGGGAATTCTAGTGCCTTGCTGTGGTTCACATAGAAGAAAGAAAAGAAATGAACAATGTTTTTAAAATGGCGGTAAATTCATTTTTACAGGCACTGTAACTCCGTTACTCGTGACCATGTGCAGGCCTATACAGAATGTTTAAAAAAATAATAATAAACAGTGATCTTTACACCAGTTGTTGTACAGAAATGATTTGCTCTTTGGTCAGTTACATTAACTAAAGAGCCTAGAACTAGTGGTGACTCATGAAAACAGCAGATGTAATTATGCAAAAAAAAAAACAACAAAATAAAATACTACTTACAGAGCTAGCAATTTGAAAAAATGAACAAAAAAACAGCAAAAAAGGATGTACAAGAGGCACAAATAGCATGGGACTTACAATATGAGCCTACCAATTAATGCAGCGTGCAGTGTTAAAAGTTGAACCCAAACCTTACTGATGTTTCCCATCTTGTATAATGCTAAACTAAAGCTATCATTAGTAGACTGGTAGAAAACTGTACTTTGTGTCTGCACTTGTTCTTGGCACCTTGTTACAGAAAGTAGATGACATTGACCAAAAATACCAAAACAGTACATTGTCTTTGCTTCCTCTAGCATGGTTTATACATTAAAACAAAAGTATGAGCCATCTTGACAGTTAAAGTGTTGACAGAATCTGGCTCATGACCTGGGAACAGTTTTACTGCTATTTGTATAAATGGTCTTGATTAAGCTGGGGCAGCTGGTCCTAGATCAGTGCAGAAGGGCTTTTTTCTGCCTTATGATCCACAGTGATTTGGGTCAGGTTACTCTAATGGCCCCCTTGTGCACAGTTTTCTCGTTAGCATCACTACACAGCTTTGTCAGTAGGTAAAACTGTTATATAAAATTCTTTAAAAAAAAATCTTTCACAGTCGCCTACAGTGCATACATAAACTACACAACATACCTCATAGTAAAGTGCTCCAAAATCTTGGGCTGTTTCTCAGACAGAGTCATGAAAAATGGCAAATGTAGGGCCCAACCGATAAGAAAATGTTGTGACTGATACCGAAACTAAAATTGCAGTTTTGGTTTCTGTTGATGTTCTCTTATTTTTCCATCAGTTCTCTTCATAGAGGACAGTTATTCTCATGCTAAAGGTTAGGCTGCAATAAAGACGGCTCGTGATGGTTTGGTCACAGTCATGTGAGCAATAATCCATTAAGTCCGCAAAAGTGACCTGACCATTCCCGTCATGTAAGAAGTTCATTTATAATACAAGAAGAAACAGTAATTATCTGTGCTTTATCAGCAGAAACATTGCCAATACTAACAAGTCTGTGGAACCTTAATATCGGCAGACGTTATTAGTCAACTGGGGCGGGCAATATGACCTCAGTCATTACAGTGATAAATTACATCACAATGTTCTTTTCTCAGCATACTGTGGATATCAACAGTACTTAACGGACAACGAACAACTGCATGTTCCATTACAAAGAGGCCATTATCAGGTTTAGTTCGATTTAGTGCAGTGCAGTACATAAAACATTGTGTTAATAGTTTGATTATAGTGTTTTAAATGGGATATTGTAAAGCATGTTATGCACTGTGAAAATGTTATATTTTTTGTGTTATATATTCCTCTACCTCTTCAGCCAGCCAGTGTATCGGTCAGGCCCTACTCTAATGGTTGCCACCTTGAAATGCAAGTGGTGACCAAAGCTGAACCACACCATGAAAACCAAGAAGATTACTACTGTTTTCCTCCAACCAGAAAGCTATTCAGTGAAGACCAAGTGGCACAATAAAAAGCTGATGAAACATCGATGGTCCTGTAGAATTTACAATACAGCCAAAGCACGAATTTACAATGAACAGGGGACCTATGAAGAGAAGAGGATCCACAGCTCTGTCATGCAGGAAGAGAACAACAATGCTTTGCAGGTGCCCAACACTACGATTCCACAATTTGTAACTCTCACAACCTCAAAAGTGCTTAGCTTGCCAGATATTCCTTGGCAAATGAGGTTGGGAGAAAGTGTCTGCTGCTGGAAACTCGTCTGGCAGCTTAGTTGTTACAGCTGGAATGTCCGTGGGGGAACTGCATGCCATTGTGGCCGGACACTGGACCATTGTCTGAGTTGAAGAAGGACGTGCCCAAGACCCCGTCATTTTCTGTTATTCTCCAATACGGAAGAGGCTTCCGGAAATCTACTTGTGGCCTGTTTAAAAAAAAAATTCAAATTTACTTTTCAAATTACCTTAATGTTTTAGGTACTGATCAACAAATAAGCTCATTTTTAGAGCAGCAATTGCAGATATTCAATGGGACACAGACAGAAGAGAAGCACAGTGAAAACAAGGAGAACACTGCTTTAGAAGACGATATAATGATGCTGGGGTGACGTAGTAGAGAACAGAGAGTCATACTGAGGTGGGGCATGACTTTAGAAATCTTGCAAACACTTGAGGAGAAATGCTACTACATAGGTATTGAACCACTAGAACATGCAATTTAAAGATATCTCCATACTTAATCAAGGTACATATCGTCACTGTCAGAGCAAAACCTTGTATCTCCAAAATGGAAACTTTACCGGAGAAGGAATGATCTTAACATTTAATGGAAGTTAATGGGGAAATGATTAATTCCAGGTAATGTTGGACCATTTCTATTGGTCGATTTCTCAGGAAATTTTGATACAATGTAAAGAGTAGATGGTGATTTCAAATTATGTCTAAACATGAAAAAAGACAAAATGGAGATATAAGGTTTTGTTCCAGCAGCAACAATGAAAGAAATTAAATTGAATTACTGAAATAAAAATGTGAAAATTAACACAAACACAATGCAGTTTTGTCTAACAGCAAGGACATATTAATGACAGCTCCATAATTACTGACACCCATGGCAAAAATGGGTAAAGAAACTTTTAAAAATGATTTGACTTTATGTTTTAACTTGACGTTTCAGAGACGGGAGTATAAATATGAGGTGACAGAGAGGCCAAACTCACATCAATATGAGGAGTTTATAAGTATATATGTATACACTCTTGAAAACTCCCATTTCCACCGTTAAGGCCATAATTGAGAAGGAGCAGTAGCGAACCTTCCTGTAAAAGGACGCATGCTCTTCGTCCACTTTTACGTACAGTGAGGAGGACTGTTTGAGGCACAAAAATTTCTCCAAAGGTCAGGGCTGGAAATTTGGAGAACATGGAAGTATTTTGAGGTCACCAAGTCTCCATAACAACAAACTATTCGAAAGGCATGCCAGAAGAAAGTCTTTCCTTTCATTTAACCACAAATGTAAGTGCCTGGAGTTTGCTAGATACTACTGGAAATTCAACTGGAACCAGGTTCTATGGTAAGATGAGGCCCAAAAATAGGGCTTTTTGACAACACTCAAGGTGTGTTTGGCATTAAAAGAAGGATGGCTACACAGAAAGTAACCCCATCCCCAGTTGTAAGTATGGTGGAGGAGGATCTGTGATGCTTTGGGACTGTTTTTTCTCCAAAGGCCATGGGACTCTTGTTGAATACAAGGCATTATGGCTCCAAGAAGTACCAAAAGATTTTAAATGAAAATCTGCCAATAAGATAAAACTGGGTGGTGGTTAAATCTTCCAGCAAGATGCTGATGTCCAATGAAAATCTGCCAATAAGCTAAATTGCTAAATTGGCAGATTTTCATATACATACCTGGGGGAAAAAAAAAAAAAAGATCAAACTCAAAAACATAATGGTTTTTACTTATGGTTTTGGCCTAGTCAGAGTCCAGATTTAAACCTTATAGAGAATAACTGGTCTCCAATTAAACACAAACCCTCTCTTTCAACTGTTTGAAGCCAACAGGGCCGAGTTGAAAAATAATGACTGTTCTTTCTGTAAAATGCTGTCTGCAAATTTAGACATAAAACTTCAACAATTAAAGAAATTAAAGGTAAAAGCTATCCATACTAAGTTACTCTACTTGTTTATTGATTTGTTGTTAAGACTATTAAAAGCTTCATGTTTTGCCATTTTGGGCTTGGCCCACTTTTTTGCCCAGGAGTGTACAAAAAACAATTAACTGACCACATAATTAAGCTTTTGACATGGCCATCCCAGTCAAGTGACCTAAACTCAAAGTACTAAATGGAGAATTATTGCAATACATGGTTTCTGTAGACTAAATGTGTATCAATTAAAGGTTAGACTTTCATATTTTCAGTAGGAGACTTAGCTAGTAAACCCATCTTTACCAAAGGGGGCAATAATTATAAAGCCGACTGTACATTTCAAAGAAATGAATAATGGTCTTAAAAAAGAAATGTCCAGAAACTGAAGATAAACAGAGGTGAAGTTTTTTGTGGCTTTTTTTTTCCTGGTGACAAACTCAAAAGTAAAAGTCACATAGTATGCATTTAAACACAGCCGCCCATACATTCACGCAAGATTTTTTTTTTTCTCAACTTCACACAACACACACTGACCTGCAATGTATTTTGCTCCAATTAACATTAACATGCTACCGAGAATGTAAAAGCCCAGTGGAACACTACTGAAGATACTAGACTCCTCTGTAGAGTGTCCCGAACCAGGTCCATTTCATGCAATATCAAAGAGAAAGAAAAAACAAGGGGAACACATGAGCAACTATCGACATCATAAAGCTACATGGTGTACATGTTCCTGTAAACCAGGGGTGCCCAGTCCTGGAGATCTGCCATCTTGCAGTATGTGGCTGCAACAGACCTGGCTCTAATGTTCAGAGGCCCCTGAAGCCCTTCTTAGACCAGGTGTTTTAAATTAGGGTTGAAGCTAAACTCTGCAAGATGGTAGATCTCACGGATAATTTCCCCTGCCTTCAAATACCCTGCAACAAGATTTCTTACATTTTGGGCATTCTCCACAGTTAAGTTTTTTTTTTTAAGATCTTTTAGTTTTTGTTTTAATTTTTTAAGTACATTCTGACTATTTACTCTCTTTGGGTTCTCTTATTGTCTGGCTGTTAAATCACATGCAGGAAAGAGAAGAAAGGGCACAAACCATTTCCGTTCATGATTGGTTCTGTGGTCTCCCAGTTCATGGCTTTCTGGACAGCCTTCTTCCAGCGAGCGTATCTGAATTCACTCTCTGTTTGGGGAGAAGAGACACTTATTTCTCAACATCATGCAGAAAGAGTCAAAGAGAACTATAGCACAGGTAAAAGATATGAAATAATCATTAGCAACACTTCATAAACACTTCACATTTGTCCGACTGAAAGTGGCACAACCAGTGCGTGCCTTCATATGTTGTGATGTTTCCTGCTGTTGTACTCTACAGTCACTGAAAACACAAATATAATGCTAGCTGGCTAACAACTGCCAAATATATGGTAGACGTGTGAGAATGAACTGAACACATCAGAGCATATTATTTAATTTAATGAAATAATGACGACAGGAACGCCAACTGCCACGCTCCAGTCTAACAGTTTTAAGATCCATTTCATCATTTTATTCTTTCATCCTTTCATTCATTTGATGAGTTTTCTACTTTCACTTGAAATACATGAGTACATTTATGTAACATAACTAAATGTTATTTTTATAATATTATACAGGCTTATATTATACTGTATTAAATGTATATTTAATGCACTTTTACACCAGATTTAGGTCCTTTATGAAGTATTTGGGGAAACTGAGTGTGTAACAACTTCAAATCATCAAAAATGTGTTTTTATTTTGTATTCCTTTCATTTATTTTGTTAGAGGACAGTGTACCAGCACTGAAAACCACTGTTGATAAATTTATCTGGACCTAACCATTCTGTGTAGTGTGCTCCCTATGTATTAACGCATCATGGGAGTATTTATTATATTGTTTCAACTGAAGCATTTTGCCCTTTTCTATGTGTCCATCAGATTTACTTAATCGCAAAACCAAGTCAGTGAAAATAAAAAAAATCAATATTTGAGAGAAACCTGACATTAGATGCATTCACCTTTATTAATATTGCATTGCATCATTCTAAGGACTATGGCTCATTTTGCTGTTCAGAAGCAATTCAGTCAGAATGACTAAGGGTGCCTTACCCTCTGGGTTGATCTGGGGTTCAAATTTCTCTGAGGTGACCTCTGTAAGGTCGTCAGGGCTCAGACTCCAAACACTGACCCCTTCTGCTGCTCCCGCTGCCATAGCTGCTCCTAGAGCAGTGGTCTCTGGCATGGACGGCTTCACTGCACAAATACAAAGAGATTCATAAGTATTGTGGTTCAGTTCCCAATGGTGAAAGTTAGAAGTGACTTCCAAAACCAAAAACGAATCAGAGCCCTAAAAACTGTGTTTTGGGTGCTCTGCTGGGGTAAATTCCAGCCAGGCAAGGTTTACGATGCACCAATACAAACTTCCCTTAATAAATGTGAAAGAGCCACTTTTCTGCTGATCCAAAAAAGAAGAATATTAGTTGGGCTTAGGCTATTTATCATGTCAATGTTATGAGAAAGACAATAATGCTCTAGTTCAGCAGGAATGTACCCCCTGAAAGAGCGGATATTAGAAAGAATGAACAAGGATTTCATATTCCGGTTTTACTTTTAAGGGAAGCTTCATTACATCTCTTACCTACTGGAATGCAGAGTATATCTGCCTGTAGCTGCATGAGGAGCCTGTTAGAGGTCATGCCTCCATCAACCTGCAGCTGATTGAGAGGAATCCCACTGTCCTGATTCATTGCATCCAGGATCTGAACCAAATGAACCATAAGTCAGTAAGCAGTCTTTAATAGGGATTTTAACCATTCTTGCTGTTTGAATGTCTACATAACATTACAATACTTCAATGAGAACAAACTGATGAGATGTGATTAGAATAAAAACCAAAACCACAAAAGGTTTAACATTTATTTATTTATTTGTGTGTGGTTAGTAACCCACACCTGATCAATCGGGTGATTTAGGAATGTATTTTTTGTGATTTAACACTCTACCTGACCTTATATGACCTTAAAAGCACAAATGATTTGATTTGCAAATCTGGCATCTTTTGGTTCAAAATAGCAGCACATGTAGGTCACCAAAAACTTACTCAAAAACTACAATTAGATATTTGTGAACTGATAGCAAGATGAGTTTGAATATCTATTAATATATTTTAATAACCATGGCCTTCTCCAATTCTTACTGCACAAAAACAATAGTGTTTACAGAAAAAAGGTAGCAGTGTTCAAACACACAGCAAATAGCTGATGTTACCTCTCGTGTCTGAAAGCAGACTGCTTCAAGGGCAGCAAAGGCCAAGTGACTCTTGTTCGTGAACTGAGTCAGACCACAGATGATTCTGTTAAGAAAGAGGGAAAGAAAACTCATAATGTCGAAAATTCAAAAAGAAGTGCCTGCAGTGGAGATTTTTATTTTTGTTTCTTTAAATTCACTAATGTGTTTCCAACATACTGGAAAGTACTAGAGCTTGAAATAATTTTTCTAAATCCAAAGGTACCAACTGCTCATGTCTCATGTCTGACTCTCAGACTCTCACTTTCAGGAAAGTAGTTTTGCCCTTTATGTGGCCAAATATATTATTGTTATATGTTCAATAGGTTATATGAAACATGTTCTTTGTGTTGAAGAAAAATTTTAGGAACAAACAGGTGAAGCTAACATCTTACTATATCAGCAGCACACAGCATGAGAAGTACAGTATAAAATGTTTATCCTGACTAAAAACGTTTGAGATGCTGTTCAAAATCATTATATAACAAATACATTTGTTAAAAAGCAGAATTTAAATACATTTTTGGACATCTGATCATTTTGTAAAAGTGCATTATTTTTCATTTTATTTATCTGCACTTAATAATAGCTATTATGGTCACCACACAGTAACCAGCGCTATCTTGTCAGGTTCTGTTCTGCACTTTGGGTGACGACAGGCTGGTATGGGTCCGTTTCGGACAGAATTTTGTTATACTTTGGTCAGTTTTAAATTCAAAACATGATGATGTGGTTTTGGCTGAGTTTTGTAGGGACAGAATTTTGTTGGGCTATGGTCGGGTCTGGACTCAAGACATGATGCTATACGTTGGGTCAGCCTTGAACGGAAAATTCTCAGGCTGTATTCGGCTTCAGACCAAAATTTCAGGCGCAATTAAAGCTTGAGGAGATATATCCCAATATGCATACAAGTGCAACATATTGTTTTGTCCATAGTGTCTTAACCAGAACACCAAACTACTGCTCACTAAGAGTGATAATTCTATTTGGGAATATTTCATATGGGTAAAAATTTGACTATTTCTTGTTTTTCGAAACTTATCACAGAAAGCCAAAACACTGCATTGTGTCTTTTGCCCCCAATATCAATTCAGACCTTATTCTGACACTTCAAAGTTACTTTCACTCACCCTCTAGCGCTGGGTTCCCAGTAGGGGGCATACAGTCCGGAAAACGCAGGGACAAAGTAGCAACCGTATGACGTGCCAACACCAGCAGCCAGTTTCTCTAGAAGGGGAAAAAAAATAATAAACTACTGATTAACGCAGGTTCTACCACAGACAGCAGAATGTGACCTAGAACTTAAACTGTCTTAGGACAGTTCTTGATTATGGGACAGTGTTGCTCATATAATGCCAGAACATTATAAGGATGCACAGACTAATGTGTACACTGTGTTTACCATGCTGTGTGTCAGTTATGCTAGGGTTAGTAGGCTACTAGATCAGCCAAGGGGCTGTTTTGGCACTTCCTGATTAGGTCTAATTTATCCACTTAAGCACTCACCTAGCTCTGTAGAAGTCTGGATAATCCCAAGGTTATCTTTCAACCAACGCACGACTGCCCCGGCTATGGCAACCGAACCCTGAAGAGAACTAATTATAGGTCAGGGCTTGTGCAAATAAGAAAGAATAAAGACCCGCATCCATGCACGCAGCAGCTTATTCACATCTTATGCATTTCTTGTCAATGCAAGCATTTCCATTCTTTTAACATTTCAAGCAAAGGAACTTTTGGTCTACTGAAATAACTTAATTCAGTTAGAGCAATAATGGCTGAAAGTACAGGGATATAAGAGGACTCTGATACTGAACGAAGTTTCTGTGAAGGTGAGGTCTTCTAAATCTACAGTCTAACTAGTGCCTACAAATAAATAAAAAAAAGGCAAAAACTGATAAGCTACTTAATTCAGCTTTCAGAAAGAATATATATATGTCTAGCCGAGATATATTAAGACATGGAAACAAATATTATTACCTCCAGTGCATAGCAGGCTGGCTTGTCTCGACCCAGTTTGTACGCCACTGTTGTTAACAGGCCATGGTCTGACATCACTGGCTGCAGAAAACAACATGAAGGATACAGAAATTACATATATAAATATATGATAAAACATAATACTGGCAATTAGAGAATTTTCTAGTATTAGCAGTTAATGAGGCATACCTTTGTCCCTGTGTTTCTTAGGAGGAAACAGCCTGTCCCATAACTAAAGACAGAGAAAGGTAGAACATTACATGTACCTTCACCCAAAATGATGTGATGGAGGGACTAGAGCGCTGTACAAATGTCAGAGATCACCTTTCATGTACTTAATTTCCTGTCAAAACAGCCATTTAATACAAGTTACTAAATTTTCAGCTTCAGGGAAAGTATTAAACATATATTTAACTGAGAATTACATAGAAGTCGCAACAATACAATATGATATCAGATTTTTTAGCATTTAGTATGTCCCTTCTTTACCTTCATTAAAGCTTGTATTCTTTCTGGGAGACTTGCTTTCACTTTTTCAAAGAAATCTGCAGGGATATTTTCCTCCAAAGTTCAGTCTTAGAAGTTGGTTGTATTTTCTGCTTCTCACAATCGAAGTAATCCCAAACACATTCAGTGATGTTGAGGTCTGGGCTCTGGTGTTGTCTGTCTATTGTTCTAAGAACACCAGAAGCTTCTTTGATTTGTGTTTTTTAATCTATTTGCTTTTCTCAGTAACAGCTTCTTGACAGCTACACATTCTTTCAGACTCATAGCTTTGAGATGTGTTCTCAGAGTGGACAGATGGACAGAAATTGGATTTTTTCTGATATGAAGCAAGATTTTCTCCTATCTCTCAAAGATGTAAGCTTACTGAAAAGATGAAAGTACAGGATATCTGATGGTGACAGTTCTGGTGGTCTACCAGGCCTTGGATAGTTGTTAGGAGTACCGTATTCAGTTTTAATAATTTTTTTTTTTGACTCCAGTTTTAAAAAAAATTCGTTTTTTACTTACTTTTAACTTTCTTATGGAAGTGGATTATCTTATATCTAATCCCTTTAGAAAAATCTCCTATAAATGAATAATCTGGTCATTTTGACTGGAAATGAAAGAAATGTAGATTTTAGTATATTATTGTATATTGGTACTAGGTGTATGCAATACTGCAAAAATGTAAAAGACATGTATGTCACGACATTCAATCTTTCTGAGGTTTGTTAAAACCTGAAACACAGACAATGCATCAGCAAAACAGCAGTCTTAAATCAACAACAATAAAAATATACACAATAGTGTATCTGACTGTTGTTTAAAGTCTCTTTATACTTGGACTAAATTTCAAAATTTTCTTTAATGCAACTAGAAATATTGATATTGGCAATGTCCTCAGGTAAGCTAACTGTGACATAATTTATCACAACAATGATAACATCATCAAATCTTCCACCCCTAACTGAGACAGTATTCATTAGGGGTAGAAAGGCCAATGCTAATTTGGTTTTTAGGAAGCAAACAGGCTATCTTTAGCTAAAAAAAAAAAACTTCATCAGCATAAAGAAAAATAAATAAGAGCCTTACGTATTTTTGGCCTGGCCATCTTGAAAACACATCTGTCCTACAAGAGCAGCTGATTGGTCCCCCAGACACTGTGCCAAAAACAGTACACAATCACTTTAGTTTCATATTACATTATCAAGCCGTTTAGGCCTGTAATAGAATTTCTGTATGAAAGGACAACAAATGCTCAACTTACCCCTGATATAGGAACACCAGTGAGCGCACCGGATTTCTGTTGGGGAGTCACAAAATACAGTTAGAAAAGAAAATAAACACACTACATTAATCCTACCTACATCAGAGGGACTCAGCCAAGTGAGCTATCCACGCTCCACCCACAAATGCTTTCTTTCACAGCGACTGTTGGACAAGCAGCACAGAATGTTGTCAAAAATCCTACACAGCCTTATGATTCAAGTTTGCAGATCAGATTCAATATATAACGTTGAGTTTCTAGTTTGAAATGCTACCTTATGTTGTGGTAGCCAAGCAGAACTGGGCGCAATGGATTTGCGACTATGTTAACATTAGCCTGAAAAACTGAATTTGAAATTAACCGCATACCCCAAATTTCCAACAAGAGTTGTGTGCTACACATCCTACATTTTTGCCAATATTCTGTAAAGCTTGTCCAGCCTAACAAAAATTGCTAAGAACTAATCAATTTGTGGGCTGAGCAAGAATTGAGTGATAGTTACTGAAACACTTTTGATGATTTTATACTGTCGTCCAATGAAGTAACCTAAAACAAATAATATGCCACAGAGGTTATTGTTGGATGTCTTTGGTTGACTGCGTATAAAAAATGTCTGAAAACATGTACACCAAAATGAACATGCTACAGTGAGTGATGAAACATTACTACAGTCTACAGTTAAGAAGTACTTCACAAGAACTGAGAGAGCCATTCGGATTGGTTGAAGCATGCCACGTGAATGTTTGAAAAAGAAGTGAGCATGCAAAGGAGACGGGGTGAGAACCACAGCACGGCCCTTGGGACAGAAAGTGCCTTCAAGTAAGCGGAAAAGCCGCAAGTGCCGCGTCTAGTGGTGAAGTCAATAATTGTTGTGTCAAGGCAATACACTGTGTAAGAATAACACAAGTACAAAGCCATCTAGTACATTTCCAACAAGAGCTACAATGTCAGGACTATACAATGGTGAGACTGTTGATGTTCACAGTTGTCAAAAGTCACAACGGATGACTAAAATGGATTTACCTAGTTTTCAAATTGGAAATGCACTGCTAGATGGAGTGATATCATAGAGACATCAAAGCCAACCAGGGGAGAAAAAAAAAAAAGACTAGAATTCTCCAGAGGTGACAGCAGTAAAAAGGGTACAGTCAAGGCCTACTCACCAGACTAGAACTGATTTTCTATCAGTGAGCCCAAAAAGACAATAACACACAAAGTTTTGACTGTGATAAGAAAGGACCTTAGACAGGACACATCATTGCTCCAAAAACCAAATCCAATCAGGCAGAAGGTTTTAGATTTTAGACATCTAAAACTTAACAGTGGGATTTCAAAATGAAAAGTCTCTCTTAATCTGTAACACGCAGTGCAGCATTCGTTTTGCTCTTCCAGTCTTCCATTCGTTTCATACAGATTATGCGGCATAGAAAACCCAGTGACATGTTATTTCTCAGAAAAAAAAGGCTGGACTTACCATTAAACCGTAGATCTCTGAAGAACTCCTCACTTTTGGAAGAATCTCCATTGGTATATCAAAATAGCTTACAAAAAAAAAACAAAAGCACACACATCACAAACAATACAGAACTTTATGATTTTAACCCCTTAAACTTTAAGGGTCTGTATGTGGACCCACACTTCAATTCATCACCCTCATAACTTACACATTAGTTTCACATTAGCTACCAGAGATGTTCATAAGGCACTTTATCCAAGTTTGAGTCAAGCCTTCAGTGAACTGTAGTTAAGTCTCAGCACTGCACATACAATCTGCTTAAATATTTACTGGTTCTTGATTCCTTTCATTTTGAGTTGAAGATGTTGAATTGGAATGGACTCAGTCTGGTTTACTGGAACACAGCCCTCTGATACCTAACTCCACCCCTCCGCACTCTCTTAGAGAGCAAACAAAGCACATGTACAGCCCACCTGTTTGTGTTCTCTCGTCATTTTCAGAGGTAGATTCCTGATTACTAACGCTTAATGCTGTATATTGTGTCTCTAACTGACTGTGAGAAAAACAGGAATGGAACGCATCTCTCTTTCTCTGTCTATGCATCAGTAAGCAGATAACGAGAGCTGACCAGTAGAAAGTAACCACTTGTTTCTGTTGGAAAAGGATACTTCTAGAACATTCCCTGAATATCTTAGTGAAATACTGCATGCGCTCTTATTCACACACAAACAAATGCGATACAAAAAGTCTAGTGTTTAGATTACTGTTCAGATGCTACATGACCTTGTGTTGTAATCCATCATATGCTTTGTTATTATGTTGTAACTGATCAGAAAGGAGAAGCACTCAACTGTACTGACTTGTTTGGTGTTTTGTCATCACGATTTTCCTATCAGGCTTGCCATAACATCAAACTTTAGGTCACTCAATATTTCTTGGTGTGTTTAAACTGTATTATAAAATTCAAATTCAAATACATTAAATTGTCTGGACAGTTTCCTTTAAACGCTGCATTTACTGCACATAGCACTTTAAGTACATCCATCAGATTGAAGACTTTTGTAAAAGCAAACTTGGGTAGGACAACAGTGTAACGCTTAGTTCACATACTTTCGCACCACTTTACTTTAGCACACGATCATTTCCCCACTCACCGCCATATCAAGTTTACTCATTCAACATATAGATCGGCTATGAAGAAAGCAATACAATCATACATTCTTGAGAAGAATTCCTTTAATGAAAAGACATTTACATTTATGATCTGTTCCTCTTATTACGGTTACGGGTTTGGCTGCAATAGTAATTCTGAATACTGCACTCTGAAAAGACACAATAAACAATCTACGCGGACAATATAGGGGTATAGGGATAAAAGGGATAAAAATATTTACTGTGGCTATCGATTTGCAGATTCTTGAAATGACTGACATTACATTGTCATCCTCGCTTGGTATTTGAGGGATTAAATTTGAGGGAAGGCTAGGCGCTGCTGCCTCTCGGTGTTAGGCTTTAGTGTTACAAGTGAACTCACAGGCGTCGCCAGGTTTTTGCATCGCTTAGAGTGACAAATGATACCAGCGTACTTTGAACTCAAAATGCGAACCTCCTACACAAAGTGCATACAGGTTGGCAGGTCTGAAAAAGGGTTGTTATTTGAAGTCATACAGACTCCGACATCGTAAGGGAATGGCACTGTAGTATATGATCCCACATGACGGTCGTAAAATTGACAGGCAAAGATGTAAACTAAAGATTGTATTAATTTACTGCGTTAATTTAACCTTCTTTCCCCTCCCAGGGTTAAATTTCACAGTCTTCAATACACAGTCTGAGTCAAGTAGTACAATTATTTTGGATGTAACACGACCATGATTCGACTAAGTGTTTAGACCTTACTTGCAGAGATCTGGATCCCAATCCATAGTGTGAATATTGAAGAGCATCGTTCTGCTAGCATTGGTCACATCTGTACAATGGACACCTCCCTTCTTTCCCCCAGTCAGGCACTGAAAAAGAAAGAACACAAAATATAAGCGAAAGATCAGTATGTTGAGGATGCATCACCGCTCCTTAAATTATCAGTGTACGTTGATTTTTTTAATCAGTATTGCAGTATTGGCCTCTTGTTTTAAGCTACATGTTCCTGTTTCCAGTTTTGTGCATAAAAGATTGCAGATTTAAACTTCCTTCCTTAGAAATGAAGAGTTTGAGAATGAACTTCAAGTTAGTTTCACAAATCCAGCTAATAATGTTTCAAATGTTAAAGCAGTTGCAGAACAATGCTTATTGTTTTTGATAACTTAATTGGGTTTATTTGGTATAATAATATAATAATAGTATAGTATGAGTATATAGTTATATATGGTTTATATAGTAATTCCAGGTTCCAGTTGCTATGGTTTTGCTATGAAGTTGCTATGGTATTTCAGCTTGTTGTTAGTGTGTTGCTTGGTAATTGTTAAGGGGATGCTAGGCTGTTGCTATGGTATGCCAGTTTTGTTGCTAAGGTGCTGCGAAGCCACTGCTATGGTAACCCAGGTGCTTGCTAAGGTGTTGCTAGGTCATTGCTATGGTATTCCATGTGGTTGCTAAGGAGTTGCTAGGCTGTTGCTGTGGTATCCCAGGTGGTTGCTAAGGTGCTAGCGAACTTTATAGTGATGTAAGAAGAGTGTCCAAAAACATTTGGACAAGTGTACACTGGCTGCGGTGGAATATGAGGTGAAGCCAGAAGCATTATATATTATATAAGTGGGACTCAATTCTATGAAAACAAAAACGTATTTAAACGAACACTGTAAATCAAACACAATACAATCGAAAACGCACAAGCAACTAGTTTGGGTTTCATGGTTGTAGCTCGAAAGCCATAGGAGGACTAACATCGCAAATCTTTGACTGTAGAACAATAATTCAAAGAAAACGAAGAACAGCAAGTTGTTTTTTTCAAGCCAGTCTTACCCATATAAGCCAAGAGTCAACGGTACCAAACATGGCCCTGTGCGAGAGGACAGCCTTATGCACCTCTTCCACATTGTCCATTAGCCAGCGAAGCTTCACTGCACTGAAATAAGTGCTAATGGGAAGGCCTGTCTTATGCTGTAAAAGAAAACAGAGATAAATACATACAGGACAAAACTGTAGTAATGATTATAATGACATGCACTTCCTATGTAAACATGTTTATAATTCTTATGAAACAGATTTCAGTAGCTATCTGTGGTGATTCAATAGAAGTCAAAGACATACACAGAGAATTAAAAAGCATCAGCCAGCACATGATTGATGTCCAAAGCTTGCTTTGCTGTTGCTAGTTTTGCACAGGACTATGCTTTAAATGATAATAATTCTAAGCTGAGACCAAGTTATAATCGTGCAGGATTGTACTGAAGTATTGTTTAATGTTATGTTACAAATAGATTCATCTGTATAGTGCTTCTGTACTTGACATGGCAGTCTTCTTACCTTCAGGTGGTTTTTGTTCCTGCCTGGGGTTTTGTTAATGAGTCTCTCCACAGTGGACTGTGTACGCAGGTCCAGCCATACTACACAGATAAAGATCAGTATTTGAACTAGACATTATCATTCATTGATTTGGAAACAATGTTTTAAAAAATATGTAGAATAATATACACTGCATTTACTGAGGTTCTGTAGAGCATCGAGAATGAAGTACTAATAAAATTAACATGCAGAAAGCCTCATGTTTATGTTTTAAGCACAAATTACAACAAGCAATCATAACTGTCATATTGCCTCACCAATTGCATTATAAAGTGGCTCGCCCGTTTCCTTGTCCCAGACCAGTGTGGTTTCTCGCTGATTGGTAACACCAATGGCTGAAAAGAATTCCAATATGTTATTCAGGAAATGCTACAATGAGAATCAGATACGGACAAAACATCTTCCCAATAAAAACAGGATAGAAAGCTGCTGGTCGGAATGTCGGAATGTATCTGATATAATGCGGTGGCTTCAGCCTTTCTTTCCCAAATCCTAACATTACAGAGAAACTTTCTTTTATGTTAAATTCAATCAACCAAGAGAAGTTTGGTGGCTGAAGTTTTCTTCTTTTGTTCTGAAAAACTGCAATAGCCATGAGGCTAGGATAGCTATCAAATGAAAACATTAAGAAGCTCATGAAAATGCAAACCAATTACCATTGCACAAGACGCATTCCTAAATCATCACAAGCTTGCCTCAACCTGTTGAGCAATATCGGTTAGAACTTATGTGGTTTCTGACAAACTGTCATTTATAAAACGTGCTTTGTACAATGCTAACTGCTGGGCTATATGCCTCAATTACTTGTTAGAAACATTAGCCTTGTAGATTCAGTAAAAAAAAAAAAGGAAAAAAAAGGAATATTTCAAACAGCAAAAGTCTTGACTGATCAACAGTGGATTATGGGGAACATTGTGTTGCCAAAAACATTCATTAAAGGGAAATTCCATTTTCTAAACTTCTGTGTAACTCAGTGGTTGAGATATTACAAAATCATTCAGAGTAGTTTGATGTGAAATGATTCATTTGCAGAGAAACTTATAGATGCAGATCTCTTTAGAGTGCCGGTGATAGGAACCAGGAATCCCAATGCCTACAATGCAATTATAGCCATTTTATTTACTATTCAAAACCACCAGTTAACTTACATGTATTCTGAGTTTTAATGAAATGTTGGTGATGGTAAAATAATTGTCAATATGAAGTTTTCTTTAGGGACTATTTTGCCTGAGAACGCCCTTTATGTATCTCTCCACCATGAAGGGATTAAAATACGTTGATTAAAATACATTTTAGACCAAAGCTTTATTACAAAACTATTGTAAAACAATGTCTCAGACATCAGGTAATATATTCATAACCATTTCATGTTATAATTAAAAGCGTCAAGCTTAGACATCTGGTTCCTATCTCTACCACTGTGAACAATTCTGACTCGGTAAGTTTCTGTAGAACAAAGCATTTCACACCAAACCACTCTGAATGATTTTGTGGACATGTTAACACCTCTTCTTATTATTATTTAATTAATTATTTTATAACGCAGAAATTTTGAAAAAATCTTTTAACGTTACTGAATATCAGACACTCTGCCAAAGAACTTATACCACCAACAGAGAAAATACATCAAGTAGTGACATTGGAGACCTTTGATATTGGAGATGTCAATGTTGAGTTGAGTCAGTTTCTCGCAGGTTCTGTCCATGCACTCGTATACGGACTGGAGGATCTCTTTTGGGTCTTCTTCCACCCAGCTGAGAAGAAGAAGTAAAATGAAAAGTATGCTCTAGCTTACCTAGCTTACCTTTACATGAGGTCTAAATATAGCATGACTATAAGCACTGTAAATGTTACCATTTCCACAATAAACTGAAATGGCAGCACAGCTCCTCCTGAACAGTAAATACTTTTAAATAAATATTTCATTATAACTACATTAGTCTCATTATGACTACATTAGGAGTGATCAATGAATGAAAGCTAGGCATTATTTCATATGCACGGCGATAACTAACAGCAAATTTTCGTTCACTGTTAACAATATTTCTTTATTTCCTCTTACTTTCTCTTATTGTAAGGACATCTGAATGGACTCACCCCTCTTTAGGAAAACTTTGCTGAATCTCGACTTGATGGTGGCTCAGCAGCTCTGCTGTTTTAGCATTAAACACCTACATAAAAGAAAATTTGGGGAGAGAGGATATTTCATGATTATTTGTTAGTTCAATATGATTTCAACATGATGTATTACTGCAATATGATTCATTATTCAGCCTTAATTAAATGTTCTGTGAACCTCTCAACTGTTCCGTTAAATGTTTTATTATAAAACCCATTCTTCATCAACAACAAGAACAACAACACTGGAAAACAGTCTGACCTTAAACAAACATCATCACTGTCATTTCAAAATCTTATTTGAATTTTTTTTTGTTTTTTTCCTTTGGGAAAAAACCCGACTGCACACTCCTTTTGAAGGTGAGCTGTTACAGTCTTATACGACCCTCTATTTCCTCTGAATTGCTTGAGGAAGGACTATAGGCTGAAACCATCCCCACTCCCACTAGCCCCTAAATCACAGCCCCTCTCTCTTTCCTCAGCCATTACTCTGCTCGCACAGCCTTTATTATCTCCTGAAGCCATTCTCTTGACACAGGCCCAGCCACATTCACATTCAAGAGGTGGGCTAACAAACATGCTTAGACTACATCCAGGAGGGATTTGCTACCTACAAGCTCATCGTAAATCCATGCGCAGGATTAAAATTAGCCCTGTGCAAGTCACGGTCTCCCCAGGAGACACAATCAACCCTTCAACCCACAGACACTATAAATTAGCAGGTTGCTAAGCCAAAACTAACTGCAATTAAAGCCTCCAATATCAGCCACAGCCATTCCACACGCATCAAACTTTCAGTGAGTGGACTTGGTTCAGACGTACAATCCTGGACTAAATCTTAGGTGTTTTAACAGAGTATTTATCACACCTAACTCTTTATAGTGATTGTATACCGAACGGATGGATGTTGGATGTACAGTTTTTGGGGAAAAAGACTCTCTTGCTGTGTTCGGCATCAGTTTGAAGCAGTTTAGGAGGCCCACGCCTCAGCAAAGTTCTATAAATACTATATTACTATAAATGTATTCACCTCCTACACACTTAATTGCTGGTCTGTACTGACCTATTCAACAAGCACAGCGATTATTTTTACCAGATACTGTAGACACCTGCTCATCCATCATCTCCACTGAAATCAAAAGGTATTAACATGGTTTGCCCCCTCTTTGCTGGAGTAACAGACTCTACTCCTATGAAAAAGCTACACTAGATGTCAGAACATTGCTGTGAGGATTTGACAAATTAGCCACAAGAGTATTAGTGGAGGTCACGTACTAATAGTTGGGTGATCAGTACTGGATCACAAACTCCACTCCGAATCATCCTAAAGCTATTTGACGGTGCACCATCACTCCAGAGTACACAATTCCACTGCTCCAAAGCCCAATGGTGGGGGGATTTATACCCCTCCAGCCAACGCTTGACATTAGACATGCTGCTCCAGAGCATGCCATTCTGTTGGCAGTTATTTTCTATTGAGATTATACAAGCTGTATGTGCACAATCAAATGCCTGTGTCAGCAATGGGTGCACCTTAAAGTAGATGGATTCACTAACTATGAATAGTGTCTGGACACTTTTGGACATATCAGGCCTTTTGGATGAATCTGAATGGGCAAGCAGATTACTTAGTATGTTCTTAGCAAAAAAGTTCTATATAGTACCAAAAAGGGTTCTTTGGCTTGTAACAACAGTGGAACCCTTTTGGTTTCAAAAAAGGGTTCTATACAGAACCATCTACAACATTCTCCATCAATCTGAAGAACCCTCTAATGATGCAAAGAGCCCTTTAATCATGCAAAAGGTTCTTTGGGTATTCATGGTTTCACATAGAACCCCTGCCCCTACTAAAGAACCCTTGAAGACCCATCTTTTTTACGAGTGTAGTGAACATGGATTCCAACTGTAACAACTGCATTACTCACTTGCAGAAAAGAGGTTTATCAGCAGGCCGAGGATATTTGAGGCTGGCCAAGTCAATACCACCAATGCCTGAACTAGGTATATCAGTATCAGCAGATAATTGCTTAAAAAACATTATCAACTTAAGACAGATGTTGAGATTTGACAGATATTTTAAACCAGTATTTGATGCCGTAATGTTTGTACTCTGGAAAAGCAGAATGCAATAAAAAGTCAGTATTTTATTAAATGTACTGCACTGTAACACGTCTGAACAGAACTATTGCTCCATAATTTGAACCCAAGATGTTGTCCAAAATTCTACATTGTATAATATGTTTATGTATCAGGATCGGAAGATATGTACAGGAAAAATGTCGGCTATTGGCATCAGCTCACAATGCCTGTATCACAGCATCCCAAACTATAATCAAACTATTAGTAAGCTTTTAGTAGAGAAATAACATTATTATAAGGAAGACTAGGCACTTCCCACCAAGCATTAATACGTCTACACTGTACAGAGCAGCTATGAAGAAACTCAAACCTGGATGGAGCTTTTGTTTAAAGCCCCCTCTGGTTTGTTGTGGGTAAAAGTTACTGAGGTGGGAAAGCAGCCCTACTTTAACTGAGCTGAGCATCACTGCCGTACAGTACATACAGGCTTAATGCGACGTTAAAAGGGTCTGAAAGAGAATTAGCTACGTGTTCCAGCAACAAAACAAAGCCTCCTTTCTCATTTGAAGCGTGTGCCATTATGCAACTAGATAAAACGCATTATTCAGCTGAAGCCCCACTTCATTTAATTGCACAGCTCACCAATCGGACTGCACAGGAAAAGAGCTATTGAGACGCATTATCTTCACTAGCTAAGTGGAGCTATCCAAACCAGGGCTCACAAAGACTCACAGACAGCCATACAGACCCACACACAGCCAGAAATACCCATAAATAGTCCCATAAACTGCACGCTGCTCTCATGGGGCTAACTTACTGACTCGCTAGCTAGCGTTAGGTTAGCTAACCTAGCTGACGTTAACCGTTTAATTAAGCTTGCTGGTTTTGAACAAGAGGGAGGCTTTAAGACGTTTATTAAGTGAAAAACACTTTTGTGACTGCGCCGAGATTAGATTAAGATAACTAAATTAATCGAGTTAAAACCAACAGTCTCAAAATTCAACATACAGAACCGCCAACTGCCAACGGCTGATGACACGGGCGAGTCTCAAACGACTTCCTGCACCCTATGTAGCGCACAACAAATGTCGAAAATTAAACAGCTTCTGAAATCAATTAGTGCACTATAAGGAGTCAAAGAGAGAGCACATTGGGACGCGACCCGTCACCCCATTGGCTGAGCGTGAGGCGTGCACGCCGGACAAGGACACCAAGGACTCTCCCTCCCTTCTCCAGAGACTCACCAAGAAACGCGTGGAGCTTGTGCCTTGGTCGATAGCGGCTACGAGGGGGCCCAGCATGATCCTGTTGGAGGACGCGGCCATGGTGCCGTTCATTGGAGACGAGGTCCAGCAGCGCCGTGAAACCGTCCGAGGCACCGCCGCCGTCGCCCACGACTCAGACACGGTACCGGCTCACACACTGCGCATGCGCTCGTGACGTGGAGCCCAGCCTATGGAGTGGGAGGGGTTATGCAAATCAGCAATGATTCGGCTCGAAACTTTGAACTGGACAATTCAGTGATTCATTTATTCACGATTCACTATAAGTAAAATCTTTCATTCTATCTGAGAATCGGTTCAGTGAATCTAATGTCGCTTCTGCTTACACCGTTTTTCGATTCGATACCAAATTACACCAAGGCTAAAAGCCTTCATGTGCAGGTAAAAGGAATTTTTTCATGTGCAGGTTTTTTCCTCTAAATTTCCCTAAACTTTTGTGTCAGCAGGATTTACACTGTTTGGTTTTACGACCTTATAAGAATTATATTTTTATATTATATTATAATTATATTTTTTTAGCTTTTAATTTACTTTGATAAAATGGCAGTATTTTCATTTTTCTGAAAGGCTTCTCATTTTGAAGATTGTAACAAAACGGATCAAGCTATGGTGACAATGGGAAAAAAACAAGACAATGTATGTTATAAATGTATAGTAAGTTAGTGTGCTAAATCTGCAAGATTTGACCATAAGGTGAATCATAGCGAGGCAGGTCATGAAGATGTTTTAAAGATTTAAAAAAACATCTTTATAAATGTTTTTTCTTTACCAATATTTGACTCTTTTCTGCATGATTCAAGTGTAACAGAGTTGACGTGGTTTGTCTTCATGTGTGAAATGTCGTCAGCGTCGTGGTCCCACCCACTAATTTCACCAATCAGGTCATCATGTGGGTGTTTCTATGTATTTGTAAACTATGTATGTTTTATTTATTAAACTGCCAAAGGGACTGAGAATATCCTTAAATGCTGATAACGCTATAACAGCCTCCAGTCTTCTGTGATAACTCTGTACTAGATTCTGGGACACGGCTGCAGGAACTCTGGAACTAAGGGGTGCAGCCCAAACCATGAACAACAGCCCCAGACCATCATTCCTCCTCTACCAAACTTTACAGTTAGCTCTACTGCTTCAGGCAATGAAGTGTGATTCTTCACTGGCACTGCACATAGTGATCTTGAGTGTAGCTGCTCGGCCATGGAAACTTAACTCATGAAGCTCCCAGTGAACATTTCCTAATGAAAAGGCAGGAGATACACTGCACATGCATGCACAATGTGGACACTCAGTGCCTTTTGCATTCAGCTGTGGAAGTATTTGTTTTTTTCTCTTTGGAGACTGAGCCCCTCTAAGGGAAAATCCTGCTGTCTACAAACAGAAAAAAATAAGCAATTTTTTAAAAGGATTTATTAATATGTTACCATAAGGTATTATAGCTAATCATGGTACATATGCTGCAGATTAG
Organism: Colossoma macropomum; assembly: GCF_904425465.1. Classification (NCBI taxonomy): domain Eukaryota; kingdom Metazoa; phylum Chordata; class Actinopteri; order Characiformes; family Serrasalmidae; genus Colossoma; species Colossoma macropomum. The sequence continues at coordinate 19,898,412 of NW_023494808.1, forward strand.
CAGCTACTACTGTTAGGTGAGTAGCTTAAACCTATACTCAGGTAAAAGTACTGTTCATTCAATGAAATAATAAGTCAAGTAAAAGCAAATGCAGATATGACAACAACTTGAATAGGAAAATATCAGCTCAAAAAACTTAAGTGAAACCTCTAAGTACATCCAGAATATATCAGCACAGAAGCTGAAGATTAGCAGGCTGCATTGCTCTCTTTTTGGGATCCTATTGGTCGATAAAAGAGCAGAAAGATATTACTCGCCCTCTCCCTAGATGAATTGGAAACTAAATGGTTTCTAGTATAAATAAGAGAATTTCATAGAAACCTGCAAAACTGAAGGTCTAAAAGGTCCCTCAGTTATTATATGGAATGGCTATGAAAACCATTTCTCACCTGAGCTAAGGTTGCAGCCTAAAACACATGCTTTAAAATACAATTATAGTGGAGAGGTACATGCAGAGTGATGTGAGGTAAAATTGTCTTCAAAGAAAATGTATTTTTTCAGATTTACCACACCTTTACCATCATCAGCATTACATATTAAAACTCAGTAGACACATGTGGGCTTACTTAGGGTTTTTGACAAAAGAAATTGCTATATTGTGTTGTAGACATTGTAAAGGGTTCAGACCACTCTGAATGACCTTCTCACAAATTGAAAACAAAGTTATGGAACAAAGCCGTGTTAATGTTGTCCTCTTGGTGGTGCTGTTGGGCTGTAGCTGGTTGTGCTTCCCTCTCGCTGCGCTGTGTTGGTCCAGATGTCGGGGCCTCAGCTGCTGCCACATCTTGTTTACAGAAGGGGCAGGAACACTGACCCAGCATCTGACGCATGCAGCGCACCATCTCCCTGACACTCACTCACCCCTTATGTTCCATTAGAACTACAGGGTAACTGTTTATAATGCTGTAACTTAGATAGACTGTTGTCTTTTAAATGTATCAACAGTTTGTGGTGCAATAAAAATGCTTGCCCTATTTTTTTCCCCCCAAAATACTGTAAAACCATTAAAGGAAAATGCCAGCATTTTTCAACCTAATCTCTATCTGCTACTTTTGTAGTGCGCTACTCATTACCACTCAATTTCTCTCTTTAAAAAAATAAAAACAATACTTAAAACTCACTTATAACAGAAGCCAGTGGGCAGCTGCTGAAATACATAATAGACCTATTTTATTTACCTATTAAAGATGTAATTGTGCAGAACATTTTCATGAATTCCTCAGTTTAAGGTATTTGTAAATAAAGCTGTAAATCTGTATGCTTTCAGAGAAAAATTTATTTTTTTTCATTGAGATGAATTTGTGTTAATTCACTATCAGCGTAGTGGCGTTTTCACAGGCTCCTACCTGATTGTGCATTGATACCAGAAATCCTTAGCGAAAGCAAAAGTAACCGGAACCCCTTTTTTACCGTGTTGCTCCAGTGTTCGAAAGCTTACTAAAACTTCTATAACTTTGATAACAGATTCTCTTATGGCTGGCTCATTTCTGAAACATGAATTGTTAGATGAACAATTCTAGTTTCAAATTTACATTGTGTAGTCACATATTTTTTGAACGTTTAGTCATGAAAATATACGTCTGTCAGTTTCGAGTCAATAGGTTTTCAGTTCTTGTATAACAAAATGGGGAAAAATTTTTGTACATACTAAATAATGATACAATACAAATGCAGCAGAGGTTCTGTTGGGATCTGCTGGAACTTTCCTATAAGTTTATAAACCACATAATAATGAATAAAATCACACTGGAAAATAAATTATATTTGAAAGTTTTCTTAAACATACATGTAGACACACAAAACAAGTCTTTAAACATAGTGTAGAGTTCTACATATGAGGGCCAAAACAAACCACTGGTGCTCTGCTGGAGGCATATTTCCCTTCTGTTGGTGAGGTTGGATATCATTTACAGAATGAAAGTGAAGCAGCACATTTCATTTTTAACATTTAATGTGTTATAACCTAACTGAGTCCATCACTGAAGTCAGGCTTCTTGTCACTGGCTGTCAGAAGTCTTGGCTGTGCCTTCATTTCTTGGTTGGCTAAGCAGCTCCTCAATTCGCTGAAGGTCAACCTCAGCGTCGTGGTCCCGCCCACTAATTTCACCAATCAGGTCATCTGTAAGCTGTAGACGGGCGTTCCTACAAAATATGAAATGTTTTAGGGAAGTAGATCGCTTGCAGATGCAAATACAAGGAATACAAATAAAGTATTATTTGAGTTGGATTAGTTTTACAAGAGGAGGTTCTTCGACATAATTGGATTTGACTGGTCAATTGGTATGGGATAAACTATCAATCTAATTTAGTCAAACTACCACAGAAAACTTGTATTGAAACACAGCTCGAATGCACATGTCAGCTTTACAGCAGATGTGACTGTAACAGGCACACAGCCTTGACTATTATTAAATTTTGATATTATATTACTGTTATAACATTTATTATTATATGCAGTATTCTGTAGTGCGACACTGCATTCCTCATCTTTACCGGTTTGACAGAACCTCCAGCACTGTGACAAAAAAAATCCACACTGCTAGAGTAGCCACTCATATAGCTGTAACTAGCAGTCATGTTAGCGGTTTGGCTTCTTTCAAAATTCACCGCTAGTGGGGCAAACAAAAACCTTACAGCCCCAGTACAGCTGTAGTTTTTGAAAAGTCCTCCCACCTTCAAGATACATCATCAGAAGGGGGTTTTCCTAATCCTTAAACCGGAAAATCTCACTCGTCAGACTACTGTGCCATCACTGTAGGTATGTTTACAACGGATAAAGCAATGGTTGCATTTTTCATTTTGGCTGCAGTGCCCTTTAAGACTTGCTGGGATTATTTTAATGGTATAAGAACGTACCATTCAGCCACCCTCAGCTCGAAAAGTTCTCTCCGTTCTCGCCGTCTCTTGTCTCGCATCGTCTCTCCACCCAGCTTCTGTAGGCCAATGATCAAAGCCCCAGCAGGCACGCTGAAACAACAACACGGTGTCAACTTAAATCCACAAGATTCAGCTTTTACAATACAGACTGTCCATTTAAAGTTTACCTTATTTGGAAAATGTTTGATTTTCATTGTTTTCAATTAGGAAAAAAATATCTGCAAACAGCTGTTTGCTAATACATTGGGAACATTTTGCATAATCAGTCAGCTTCCTGTTCATCAGAGTGGCTTCCTTGTTATGAAGAGGAGGTTCTAAGATTTGACAGTTTTCTATCCACTATTGTGAAAGCATATGTTAAACATATTTTAGGCCAAACGTGGTTTTAAAAGGTTAAAAAGATCTGAGTGCATATGCAAACATACAAAGACATTTCACATAAAAAAGCTATTAAATGCTTTAAAGAAACTTTTTAAGATGTGATGCCATGAAGTCCAGAGACTACATCTCGCTTCGTCACTGTGCACGAGTGCAGAGAACTGGCTACTACTTCTTTTCTGTTGAGCTGATAAAATCCACTGTGTGATTAAATGATGTTCTTTGGAATTTGTTAAAAAGGGATAAAATGGAACTCAGATACTGTTAAAAAAGGGACATAATACAGAAAATATGCTGGGGTTCTGGAGAATAGCTTATATAGGGAAAACACTGCTTTAGGTTTTCACCATAGAAAGTTATATTAGCTGATATTTTGGGTGATCTGAATTTTTAGCTCCCTAAAATCGGCATCAGTGAGAAAATTTTCATATTAATCAAGTCCCTCCTTCCCAAAAAGTTTTTAAAAAATGTGCAAAAAGGTGACTCAAGGCTAAAACTGGGCTAAAACTGCTGTAGCGCACAGCCGGCATTGGTGACAATGGCACCGTGAATGGAGATTGAGTGCGTCAGTGCTGTCAGTCTCTCCTGAGATGTGTTTGCCTCCAGGCAGTTTTCTAGTCACTCTCTCTCTCTCTCATACAGTCACCCTTCAACCCCCTCGCCCGTCCCCTCTTACTACCCCCCACCCCCGACTCTTTCTGTGGGCGTTGTGTTGGCCAGCTGCGCCCTTCCCCACAACCCTCTGTGTCCATTTACATCCCCCCCTCCATCTCTCTCTCTCTCTCTGCCAGAGGAACCCATGTGTGGTGCAGAAGGCCCAACTCTGGAGGGCAGAACGGCGCGAGTGCCTAATCCAACAGCTGCACTGCATTTTTTTTTTTAAACCTCTCTGTCATTTTTCCATTTCATTTCCATCCATCCCTCCATCTCCTCTCCTCCTCCTGGCTTACCGACTCCCCCAGATATGATACCACTCCCTCTCTCTGTCTCTTGCTCCTTTTTTCTACTTTCTCTCACTCATTTTATTCCTTTCTTTTTTACCTTTGGTTTTCTGTTTCTCCTCTTTTTTCCCCCCCTCTCTTTTACTCTTCTCATTTTCTGTCTCTTGCTACTCTTTTCCTTTCCTTTTCACTCATTCAACCCTGTTTCTCTCTTCTTTTTCCTTTCTCTCTAATTTTATCACTTTTTTCCTGTCTTTTTCCTCTCCTTGTCTTTTTCCTTCTCATTTGCTTTCCTTCTCTCCCTCCTTTTCCCTCTCCCTCACTCCCCAGTCTTTCTCATCCTTTTATTTTTCCCCCTTTCTCTCTCCTTGTCTATGTCCCTCTTTCTCAGCCTCTCCCATCTTTTTCCCTCACTAACTCGCTTTCATTCTCTCCCTCAGTTTACAGTTATGGCATTTAGCAGACACTCTTATCCAGAGTGACTTACAATTTGATCATTTTGCACAGGTAGGTGAAGTTAGTGTTGGGAGTCTTGCCCAAGGACTCTTATTGGTATAGTGCAGGGTGCTGCCCAGACAGGGGATTGAACCCCAGTTTACAGCGTAGAAGGCAGAGGTGTTACCCACTACACTATACCAACCAAAAAACACTACACTCTCCACAGTCTTTCTTTCTCTCCCTTTCTTTTCCCCCTCTCTCTTTAGGTCTTCTTCTTTCTTTCACAGTTTTTATCTCCCTCTGTCTGTCCCTCACCCCCCTTTTCCTCACTCTGTCTTTCTTTCTTTCCCTCCTTCTCTCTCATTCAGTCTGCCTTTCTCCTTCTCTCTGTTGCAGTCAGTGATGTTGTCTCTGTGTTAGTGTCTATGACAGAAGGCTGTTGGAGGCTCTTCTCTGTTGGACTGAGTGTCTGTGAGGCTGTCGTTGGCATTGGTGTCGCTGACTGGCACCTGTGTGTAAACAGCCTCAGTGCCCGGCCAGGTGCAGCAAGGCGGGCGGCGAAATGAAACCAGGCAGCTAATCCAATCAGCACATCACGCTCTAAATAGCGCTCGGCTCGGGGACAGAAAGCATCTATGACTTCTTATGTGCACTGTTAATGCAAAAGTTTGGGAACACCTAGCTTTAAAAATGTTCTTCATATATGAGCCTGTTTTCTTTACCTGTTTGCTATAGAACCAGAAAGTTAACTGGGAATGAAAACAGAACAGAAAACTAATGTTTTTTCCAGAACGTAATCAAAAATAAAGGAACAAAATCACAATAATCTCCACATGTTAATAAAAGCGTTACTTTAACATTTACACATTACACATTTATATACATTTATACAGTCACTGGGAGTCTTGCCCAAGGACGCTTACAGTGGTGTGCTTTCCTAGGCAAGGAATCAAACCCTAGCCTGCCATGTGGAGAGCTGCTGTATTACCTGTTACACTTTATCAGGGGTTGGCAAATGTTAATTAGAGCCATTTTGTCAAGTTTCAACAAAACTATGACCACATTGGGAGCCACAACACTACATATCCATTTTATTGAAGTAACGTTTCACCATTTTGGCTGTAAATATGCCTCAACATGTGTTAATGTACTACTATAGACTGAAAATATAATGTAAATAAAAACACTGACTTACTTAAGCTTAAGCTCAGCTACAGCCGCTTTTCTCGCATCTCCAGCAGGAAACTTTTCCCCAAAGGTAGAACAGTTTTTGTAAAATGTTTCTTAACGATCAATCTTTTACGAAGCTGAAGTCAGCTTCTCATTCTCTATTCTTCTGTAACTGTTGCACCATTTAAGGTGGAACGGTAAATTCAAACGAAAAGCTGACTTCAGTTTCTCGTCTTTTTAGTGTTTGATAGTTTCTTGTTGCAGATTAAATGCATCAGAAAACCAGCTTTCAAGACCATTTATTGTTAAAACTGTGTTAGAATCAATCAGGAGAGCTTTATTTTACTGCAAAGGGGGATTATTTTATTTTTTACCTAAAAATCTAATTCTGCTGTGGAGCTGCAACAGGACAGTAAAAGAGCCGCATGTTGCCAACCCCTGCACTATACCAACCTCTAACTGTTTTGTTCAATAAATCCGCATAGCATGCAATATCAGAAGAATGCCATCAAACATTTTTTATTAGTTCTGACCACAATTTAATAACTGTGTTCATTTGCAGTCTATAAAAATTGTGTTGTTTTCATTCCTTGTATTGTTATCTAATATTCAACTAAATTACAGCCTAGTACAAAACTTTCATCACCGATTCTAAGGAGGTAAAAGTTCAGATAACAGATATTACATGCTCAAAAAAAAACAGACTCTAAAAGTAGTTTTAGTGACTGAGAGTCAAATATAAAATTCCTCTACTCACCCCAAAGCAGCTCCGATTGCTGTTCCTGCCACCAATCCCCTGAGACCCAGGTTCATCCGGAACACGCCTCCAGTCACAGCTACACACAGAACAACAGGTCTCACTGATGTCATTTCAAATCAGGACTGCATAAGTATTTGTAAGCAGAAGAGGAGACATTTTATATGATTTAAATTTGATGAAACATTATTGTTGTGTGTCTTGTTTTCAGCAAAAAGAAAAACTTTCCTTTGCCATTATTGGAAACATCAAACATTGAAACAAACAGAAATAACAAGAGAATGAAAATCAAATGTAAAAGTAATTAGTTATCTAACTAATATAGTAATTACACAATTACATTTAAACAACCTAGCAAAAGAAACAAATAACAACTCTTTACTTCTAAGGCTAAAGGAGTCCGGGGGAGAAGACGTGTGAAGGCACTGACCTCCAGCCACGGCGAAATGACTCATGGTGTTTTTGTCTCTGTACACAGACAGTCCAGTGCTGACAGAGCTGTTGGAAACAGAGTGAACAGCAGTCAGAATGACAGTTTGGACTTTAGAGCTGTATTCACTCGTTTTGAGCACATTATGCTTAAGAACTCACTTAAAAAGGGTAACAAAGGCAGCCACTCTCCAACTCCACCTCCAGCCGTACCGCACAAACCCTCTGATCGCTGCATTATGGGCCGAACGCTGAAGATCCAAAATCAAAAATAAAACAGAAACATCAGGGTTTCTCTTTGAGGATTTTTGTGGAACTTTTTTGTTGCTAAAACGTGCAAATAGGTTTAGTCTAATAATAGTGTTATCTGTTCTATCACTGTATTTAATAGATCACTGGCATCAATCACCTCAGCTGACATGTGAGGATGTAAGAGTTATCCTTATATAGCCTTTGAGGTCACACGAGGTAGATACTCACTGATTGTTTAGCAGCAATGTTGTTTTTGTCACAGATTGGTTTCATTTTACCTACCATTACAGAAATAAGCTTTTGAGTAAGAATGATTGTGATACATTAAAATGTACATAAAAAAGGACAGAACCTGCTGTCAAGTGCTTTAAACAACTTTTCGGTATATTTGTTGACACAAAGAAAAATGTAGGCAAGGGTGCTGTAATCAAAGAATCAGATAATTGGGAAAGAGGACTGATAAAGAACTACAGACGACTAATTTAATTTAATTTTAAACAGCGTGCTAAATATTACCAAATAATAAAAATGTAAATGTAATGTTGTATGGATGTTGTAATTGATTCTTACGGGGCACTGATAAGCCATAAAACTATGGTAGAATAAATTCCCAGGGTTTCCCAGAGACATACCGCCTGAGGACAATTTTCCGTACACCTTAAAAAGTCCCGATGGTTCAGATGAGTCACCATGAACCCACACCATGCAGAAATGCATACATTTACAGTAATAAATTCAATACGTGAAACAGTTTTCAAAAATGTTGAGTTACTCAGTATTACATTGTTTAATATGTAATTTCCATGAAAGATTTTTATTAAATCAGTTAACATTAAACCTGTGAGCTGCAGTGGACTATTTTTAACAAGACAATGTCGTGCTACTTATTTTTAGATGTCACCCAGGCCTAAAAATGAAGCACTGAAATTTAATTTGTTCTCAGTAAACAGAAATTTAACAATACAGTACTGTGCAAAAGTTTTCCGCATCTGTGAAAGTGAAACGTAATAGGTTTCTGGGAGGTCAGTGTTTATTTATTTTAAAAACTAGTATTATATAAATACAAATAAATAAGTAAACAATACGTTCTGCCCAACATTTACAGTTACCACCCAATTCTAGCTTCAGCTAAACAAGCCTTTAACAAAGACTTTTGCATAGTACTGTTTTTAACAATCAATAGTACTGAATACTGGTCCAGATGTATTTCCATGTTCGTTTTCCGTTCCTCCTTACCACTGCTTCCACTCTGTTCCTGAAGATCTCCGCTTGGCTGAGCTGGATGAACCTCTCGCGGGCGTGGCGGGCTGCAGGCAGTCCTCCATAAAGCAGACCCACCACAGCTGCCGTTACACCGCTCTTCACCACACTCCTCAACTCCTCTGGGTACGCCTGTCCATCTCTAGCGAGAGAATGTGATTAAGATGAGGGAGACTTTGCAGCCACACAAGTTGGCTAAATTTTCAGTGAATCTTAAATCAAATGGAATCCTACATAACCAGTTATCCTTTACATCAACATTAGATATGGCATATCAGTATCAATGGGTATCACATATTAGAAGAAAATGCAGGATCAAATATCCAAGGGAAAAATGAACAGCTAATTGAAATGGCACACACCCACATAGTGTGATGTTGTCAGCTGTGTATTTCTTTCAGTGGAAGGAGTTTCAGCATAATAGCTATCTCTACGAACCTGCAGGCACACTAGAAATTCAGTCACTCTAACGTACAGAAGGAGCAGAGGCTGAACTAACCCTGGCTGGAACAGGTCTTTAATACGGTCCCATCCCGTGTCTGGAAACTCTGGCTTGCCCACACGTTTGGGCAGGGAGCCGAGATTAGTCTGTGGATCTGCGCTCTCGGCTGCATGCACTCTGGGCAGGGTGAACCTGAAAAGGTCCTGCAGCAGTCCGGTGTGGAATTGCCTGGGGTGGACTGCGTCTGTTGCTTTTACCCCACATGTGGATGTGCATGTAAAGCGGCGTTCAGGGTGCATCTCGCTCCGGCGGGCTGTTAAATCACTGGGAGGAAAACACATGGCCAGGGGTTAAGATATCTTCATGTACTCAGAAACGATCACTCCAACAGGGGAGGCCTTCGGGGAGAGGAATATGGAGACAGGCTGGACGCTGACACCTAAAGCAATGCAGCTGTTGGGTGAAGAGAAGGAATTTATAGATCATCAAGAGGAGGAGGGACCTAAAGAAATATATTTAGCTGTGAGGCCATTTTTTATTCCTGCAGTTAGGTTAAATGAGAATTCCATCGTTTTTTCCAATTATCTACATAATTCAATAGTTGTAATAAAAATACTGTCATTCAAAGTGGTTTCATATAAACGGTTTACTGTACAGAAACTTACCAACAAAGCTGGTAATAGGAATGTATATGTAATGTTGATAATGATAAAATAGTAGTAAATTAGTTTAAATAAAAAGTTTTCTTTGGATACTGTTTGTCCTGCATGTACCTTTTCATCACGAATGTATTTTAAAAAGGACATTTTAGGCCAAAATCTTACCTCAGGACTATCGTAAAACAATGTCTGAGCAATTATGACTGTAGGTGTCACAGAACATTTCACAGCAAATCACTCTCGATACTTGATGTGTTGACATAAACCACTTAATTATGCAAACATTTAGAAAAATATGTGGAACTCCCCTTTAAATGTGTATTAGGCTCTATCAGCATGGCACCTACCAACAACACTTACCAACTCACTCAGACGCTCAACAATAACAGACTCCAGCTGAACAACTGATTCAACATCTTCAGCTTCAAAAGTATTCAGTATTAACTGACTAAATAAGTTTTAAGCCGAAAAACAGCCGTCTTTATTACAGACACATTGTCTTCTTGGCCATGGACCCTTCAGAGAGAGCTGATAGGGCTCCTCTTTCTGTAAATGGGGAGACATCATCACAGGGTGTATCTGACTGACCAAGCCTTTTTGCACTCCAATCTCTCAGTAATATGTTTCTAAAAAACAGTTAATCCATCAGTATTTTAGCATTACTGAAACACAGCCCTTCTGAAAGAAACAGCACAGACAAGCATGAAGTCATGCTGGTGTATGCCGGTTTAAATGGTCACCCAGCATGGTCATGCAGGTTGACCAGAACACCAGCATTCAAAACACAAGACGTGCTGGTCTTTGCTGGTCTTTCTAGCAGGGGGATATTATTGGAAACGTTGGAGAAGGATTTTAAAACACAGCACCAACCAACAGAGGGGCTTATTGGGACAAAACCTCTCAGGAAACTAACGTGTAGAGAAGCACTACCAGACTACAGCACTTGAACTTTTGAACGCTGGTGCACCTCAGTACTCTGACTCTACTCCCTATGTAGTGCGCACTATGTAGGCAATGAAATAACGACTTCTGCACACAAATAACGCGACAGATTACAGACACAGACCTACGACTAACAGATTAATAGACAGGATGTAACGTTTAGTGCGGTGTTTTGTAGAAGTCACAGCCTCATGACTTGCGGAGCGCCCTAAATAGGGAGTAGTGGGAGATTTGAGACTCGGCCTTAGTCGAGCTCCCTAACCCGGCGAGGTTTATTCACCATTAACTTCACTTCTTTTCCTGTAACTCTGACCGATTTCCTGCCTCCACAGAACAGAACTATGAATTAAATATCATGTGAAGCGCTTCAGAGACGGACAGCAGCGTGACGAGATTCATCTACAGAGCTTTTACCTGCAGCCCGCTTTGACGCTCCTTCATCCTCCACCACAATGTCAGCGCACGCCCAACGATCCTGCAGCGCCACTTAGCGGTGGAGGACCGAGCGGTGAAACCGCTGGAAAACTTAAAGGGATGTTTCACCGAAATATCAAATTTCCCTCTTACCAAAAATGTAGTCGATCAGCCAAGGTAGACAAGGTATAGCTGGAGCTATAAAGCTAATGTAGCTAACAAGTAATGAAAGCCTATGTCACTTTTACTATACTAGACTCGCAGCTCCAGTGCAAACCCTGGCTGATTGACTGTGTTTGGGCCAAGGGTGTGAAAATTCTGCACATTTTCACTGAAATCTCTGCATAATTCAGTGATTGAGATGTGGCCACAGTCATTCAGAGCGGTTTGATGTGAAATGATTAACTGTTGAGAAACTTACAGGCTGAGTTATTTACAGCGGTGGTGATAGGAACCAGGGGTTACGAAGTATACGATGCAAATATAGTCTTTTTTATTTACCATCCAAAATCACCAGGGATCCTGCAAAGTTTTTATATGTAATGTTGACAATCAAAATAAGAGTAAAAATTGAATTTAATAAGGAAGAAATTTAGAAAAAATGGTGGAATTCCCCTTCAAGCTTTCTGGCAACAACTAAAATGTTGATTTGTGAAATGGCCACTTATTGAAACAAATAATTTAATACCATCAGTTAACACTAGATGGCTTAGTCGACAAGCTAGGCCCCACATAATTTAGTCCGCTGACCCTTTTTCAACATCACTCTACAGATTATCTTGTGTTGCACTGGCTCCATGTTAAGGCATGCTTTGTCTCTGTAGCTGCCATCTTAAGATTTTCATGATATTTCTTGATACTGGCTTTTCGGTGGAAACCACAACAATCCATCAAGTTCACCCTGAGGGGGATTTTCCCAAAGCAGGATTTCTCAATTAGCCAGACACACCTGGTTCAGCTGAAGATGGACCGTGTGGTATAGTGGGAGGACGGGACAGGATTGACCACAAAGAGGGTTTAGAGAAGTTCTGGAAAGGCCGCTGGTGATGCCTTGCCAGCTGTTGATGACTTCTGTATTTCCTGTCCTAAAATAAAGCCAACATTGTAATAATGGACCCTAAAGCAGCCAACAGACCTGTTTCCACTCTATGGTAGAAGACACTTAACAGCAGGGTTAAGAACTGTTTGTGTTGCCGTCCTCTAGTTCCTCATCAGTGGTCAGTCTGACCACACAGCTGCTCTTGGCTGGATATTTTTGAGGGGTGGAGCACCGTCAACCTCAACAGTGACACTGACATGTCTGATACACTTATATCAACGGCACACAAGCCACCGCGTCAGCGTCACTGCTGTGTAAAGAGAGATCCACCACCCAAATAATGCCAACAGCAGCCCTGTGGTCAGAAGCTGATCAACGATGATTGAGGCAGAAAAGGACCAACAAATTGTGCAGCAACAATAGATGGGCAACAATCTGTAATTGAAGAGTTTTGTTCCAAAACTTATGAACCACTTTTAAGAATTTTCTTTTTTTCATGATAATACATTGTTGTTACTGAGCTTTACACATACAAAAAATATCAGTGCTACAGTTGTACGCAAAAGTTTAAACACCCCTGGACAAATTACATTTAGTTGATTCTCTAAGTGAAAATATGCACACATCCACTGAAGAGAACGCACTTAAAAATAGTATTTTTCGCTATTTCTGTTTATTTGCAAAGCTGAACATGAGGATGTATTAACTTACTTTCACTTAGAAATCAACAAAACACATCATTTGACCGAGGGGGGGGTCCAAACTTTTGCATACAACCGCATATAAATTGTTTTTTGGTGACATCACAAAAATAGCTAATAAAAAAAAACAAAAACTTTTTTGCAGTTTAATTTTTACTGGGTAGTGAACAGTTTGTTTTGACATGCTGTATACATGCTACATCAAGCTTTTAAAGCAAGACATGTTCCTTGACATGGGTTTTAATAGTAATCAGGTGCAGAGAGTATGTCCTATTTTCTATTTCTGAAAGAATGAACAAGCACAACTTTTGAAAATACAATTTATTTGGTCTCAAAAGCAAAGTATCTTCCAAACATAATTTCAGCAATAAGTATGAACATGAGTGTCTGAATGTAAAAAAGCACATTACGTGGTCATAGTGCTGGCATGCTTGAATACGCATCCTGTTTCAGTTCATCGTTTATTGTTCGATGTCAGTTTAACTCCACTGCACTTTGGTCAATGAACAAAACAGAGCACAGTGTAAATCCACTTAGGCTATAGATCTAAACACAAAATAACAACGTATTGCTAACATACTTTTAGAATACTAGAACATATTCAACATTTCAGTGCCAATGTGGCTCTAGATCATAACCTCTAAATGAAAGAGTGCAGGTGGAATTTGCAGGATGTTGTGGATGGCAAAATAACTTTTACATTCAAATATTTCTGTGGCACTTTCGTGTTGAATTTGGCTACTCTACTTACTGAAAAACCCACGTGTCACTAGTACTGATGATAAAAACCCTCCTACTGAGGTGAGGTTGATTTGTCAGTAGTGTTTCATTGGCAACGACAGCACAAACACATGAAAGGAAGCTGCAATACATTCTTAAGACCCTGGTTCTCCATTTAGTGGACAGCAGAGGGCAGCATAGTATACACAGGTTCTCCTTTCTGGCTCTATTAAAGGGGAGTTTCACAGATTTTTCAAAATTTCAGCATAATTAAATCATTGAGATGAAGTGATTCAGAGTGGCTTAATGCAAAATGGTTCATTGTAGAAAAACTTGCTGACTTGTATTTCTTTACAGTGGTGGTGACAGGAACCACAAACACAGCCATACATAGGCCCATCATGATCATAAAATTTTTGCCAATGTTTACTGCTTTCTTTTACTTATGTCCATTTGCCCCAACCCTACTGATAAAAAAAGCACCAATTGACACTCTGTTTGTTGCAACATTAATATCTCGCTGTTGTCGGAAGAAAACCTCATATCTCCAAAATGATAACTTTACAGGAGTAGGAAAAAACATACTTTATTTTTAATGTAAGTCAATGAAACCAGACTTTTTTCGAAGTCATTCTGGGTTGTTTCTTTTGATCCATTCTTCATGAAATTTACATACAATGTAAAGGACAGTAGGCATTTTCAAATTATGTCAGATACTGAAAAACAACAAAAATGGAGGTACAAGGTTTTCTTCCGACAGCAGCGAGATAATTGTGAAAGATAACAATAGTGGCAAATCATTGCGATCAGCTAAAATAATTTTAACTAGCTCAAATAATTATGATCTGTGATTATGTAATAACTGTGACAAGCCTATTTATAAGCAACGTTGACAATAGTAAAACAGTGGCGAAGCTGAAAAAATATATTTTTGGGGAACTTTTTTGCCTTACAATACCCTGCATCTCTAGAGTAAATAAACTAGTCATTTTAACCCTTAACCTTCAGACTACCATGTAATAACTTTCTGTGAGGCAGCTTTTAAAGACATTTAACTCTTTGGCATTTCTGGATCCTATCACCACCACTCTGAACACTTCTGACTGCAAGTTTCTCTAGAAATGAGTATTTCACATCAAACCAATTTGAATGACTTTATGTTTATATTTTAATGATTGAATTATGCTGATAAAATGGTGTCATTCCCTGTTAAGACCACCCACCTCCTAAACGGTCTTCATGGGGGAAATAATGGAAAACTGGTCAAAGATCAGGTAGTTATGAAAAGGGGTGAAAGGACAGGGTTTGTGGCTATTTACAAAAATTCAAACCGATATTCAACAATATTTTGCTTAAAAGTACAAGTGTCTCTGAGGCAGCTATATCTAGGGCCGTAGACAAACGAGAAAGAAGCAATAACCTAACATGTGAATTCGTCTGACCTCAAAACATAAAAGCACTGACAGACTGTACAGAAGGACTAAAGTGTTGAGAGACTAACAAACAAATCACATCGCAACTTAGACAAAACATGGACTAACTCGTCTCTGGTTCTATAACTGATGACAACTTCTAACTAAACTGAATTAAGTGCGACAGTGCTGACTCGAGTGAGTTCAACACTATGATGTGGTGCTCAGTGCTGAGAAAACATTTTTTCAGTGATAGAAAACGGTTCTGTCAATCGTTTTAAACTGCTTAAAGAAACAGTTTGGCAAAAAAGTACACTTTCCCAAATGCAGCCAATCAGCCAAAACATGTCTGATGTCTTAAGTTTACTTTTTAGTTATGTGCTAAACTGAACACCTTAATCATCACATGCTTACCTCAAACTGCCTCAAGTTGCTAAATGATCTCAACCAGACTTTATGTAGTTTCTCACACTGTATGACATGCTGTTGCCTATAAAAATGGACAAAAGTACATTGCATAGCTAAAAACAGCAGCAGCAGCAGCCTTGAAGCCTTGAACCTCTGCAAAACTGAAAAAACATCAGACTTGTTTTGGTTGATCAACTACAGCTGTGGTAAAAGCTGCACAAATGAGATTTTTTTGCAAAACAATCACTTTAATATTAACCATTTTACAGCTGAGCGCTTTAACATTTACGAAGGTTCTGAGGGAGAAGAAAGAGAAACTGCTAAAGTGCCAAACATCTGTGCTGCTAAAGTATTTTTCCCCCCATTCAAAACTCTAATCATAACTGTATTGATAAGAGAATTTAAACCAGAACAATATAGATGATTAGCAGGAACATTATATGTAAAAGAATTACAAGCTGCACTGATCAGTTGTAGTTATTGTGACACGGAAAGCAAGACATGACAGCTGAGCTTGACTGAGAAAGGAGCACTTTGGAGCATTTTAAAGCTGCAGGTTCAAGGCTGTAAATCCACAGATTGAACAGTTGCAGAGAAACGGCATCAGTGACGGAGCTGCCTTTACTGAGTATGTAGAGACACATGTGGAGCACTGTGTAACTGCCTAACGTTCTCTAACAGATCTGCCCGACTGATTTTCGTATCTAACTCATCACTTCTTGGCTACTAATGACCGTATTAGGTAAAAACATTTAACTCATTAGACAGAGATGTCTTCAATACTGCTTCGCCCCACAGACGTTTAAATGGAAATTCCAAAATTTCTGCATAATTTAACTGTTGGGATGTAAACAAAGTCATCCAGAGTGGTTTGATAGTGCTAGTGATAGGAACCAGATGTTTGAAGAGTTTAATGTCTTTAAAAGCAGACAGTTATTATATGAAACGGATATAAGTATGCAGTCTGATGTCTGATACAGCATTTTATGATAGTTTAAGAAGGTTTTGGTCCAAAATGCATTTATTAAAATACACTCAGGGTGAAGAGGTACATGCAGGGTTTTGCAAGGCAAAATAGTACCCAAAGAAAACATAATTGTTTAAATTTATACCTACTTCACCATTATCAACATTACGTGTAGGATCCATAGTGGTTTAGATAGTAAGTAAAATGGCTGTATTTGTGTTGCAGACATCCTGACCCCTCGTTTCTATCACCACCACTGTAAAAAGTTAATCAGAGTTAATGAATTTCTACATAAATCACTTTGTTTGCATCTCAACAATTTAACTATGCAGCAAAGTTGAAAAATCGGGGCAATTCCAACTCAAAAGTGATACATTTTTAACCTCTAAACTCCAGTCTTACTTTCAGTTATAACCTTAAATCTTATTATGCCGTGACTAATAAGAACTGTTTACTAACTACTATGAGACTAATATGGAAGTCTGTAATCGCTCACCATTCTTTAAAATGTTGTTAAACCAGTGACAAAGCCAAGGAGAACGAATGGCTAATTCATTTTCAGGATGACGGACAATCATAACGGTCTGAGCATTAAGAATGAAATGGTGCTCAGGTCAAAGCTCGGACCTGTTGGGTTTGTGGGTGACCTGCTTGTAACTGGACTTGCGCTTGGGCTTGTATGTGAGCAGCTTGCTGAAGTCAGTGAGGAGCCTCTCCCAGTAGCAGGACACATCTTCCATACGAAGGTGATCTTTGATGAAATTCTGACCTCTAAAGGAACACAGAATAATCTTAGCAAGGCCACCTCACATACAGTAAGTATAAGACATTTAAGGCTTTAATGTGCTTTAAACTGCATGGTTTTATTACCTTATCGCAATGGATTCTGCTACTTTGTCGTTTTCCTTGACAAACAGCAACAACTCCCTGTATAAACACACATCTGTAAGAATAATTCAGGTGGATCTACTCCCAATTTCTACATTTTATAAATGTTTTATGCAACACTTGTTGCATGTATGTACACATAAAAGAAAAATATTGGATATTGGCACCGGCCCTTAATTCCTATACATCTAATTACAGTAATATTCATTTAAAGTGGTTTGACTGAAATACTGCACTACACAAATGCTGAGAATGTGAAGCTAGGTGTATTGTTTGTACTGTCTATAGTACAATACTGTGTAAATAGCTACTCCAGTCACATTTGAGCATTCAGTGCATTTGTAATAAAAATTCTGAATTTTACCAACATATTCAAACTGAAATTTGAGGTTTCATGATGTGCTGAATCGTTTCATAAAGCGTAATTTTATCAAATCACTGTAAGGTTTAGAGATTTACACCCCTGATCCTAAGACTTCTTGCACTCTACACTTGTGCCTCAACAGGAAGCAGATGGACGTGGGGGTTGGGAAAGGGTCACCTGAGGTCAGAGAGGTCCTGTTTGACAGGGATGTAGTGCACCCAGGGCCGGAGCTGAGGGTAAAAGAACTCCACCCACTCCTCCCCTACATGGAACACCAAGGAACCGCAGAGGAACAGGTGCTTGAAGCGGAAACTGGCTGCTACCCCACGGAAATTAAAGAGGTATCTAATATAGAGAGAGAGAGAGAGAGAGAGAGAGAGAGAGAGAGAGAGAGAGAGAGAGAGAGAGAGAGAGATATGACAGATGGTTAAGATAAAAATAAAGCTTTTAAGTCTTAACTACCATCAAAGAGCTTCTAAACCAATTTCCACGCATTATCACTAGAGAGTCTGTTAATTATGTCCAGGGTCTGATTCAGAGTCGATTTTTTCCTCACGACCTTAAATAATGAGGCAACATTTTAGAAACCAACATGAGGCAACAGCAACAAATGTGTTTTTTTATTATTATTATTATTATTATTATTATTATCATCATTATCATCATCATTATTCCTTTGGTAATTTTAGGGATCTAGTTCAGCTATTCATTCTTTTTTGCCAAACTACATTTAAAAATCCTAATTCAAAAATAAAAACAGACAAATAACACATGTTTAAGGAGCTACATTTAACCAAAAATGAAACATAGTTTTCCTTGTGGTAAAACTCACAACTGTGGTTATTTTTCCATGCTAACCAGCATGAAGTTTGGATGAGAATAGTCTCCACCTCCTCAAATTTAAACAACTTGACCTCCAGCATTGCACAAACACCCTCTACATTGAGCAGTTGACAAGAGACCTAATCCTAACCCGCACCAAACGGAGGTCTGCCATGACAAGCTACTCCAGTGTTAAAGCTGACAAACTCCTTGAAACTTCTTCAGCTAACAAGGACACGTTCATCCAGATCAAAGTCAAAATGTCTTGCACCGGTTTGGTGGAAAGGTGCATTAGATGTTCAGCTAGGAATCACTGCTGTGAGTAACAGCAGACTCTCAACAAAGACTGGTGTGCTGTGCTGACATTTAGCTTGGAGCACGGTGTCAGGAATGACATGCATCATTAGCACTCTCAGACCTTGACAAATGAGAAATGAGTCACTTTCAGGCAGTTTAACATCAGTGTAGCTTTGTGACACAACAATCAAAATAACATTTTTTTGGTCCCCCCCCGGTTACAGGACAAAACCTCAGACAGTTTTGCCACTGGGCAGCTCAACATGACGTACTATGTTTAACTAAATGACAGCATTACAGGCTAAACTTTTGAATCTGAAGGCAAAACACTGTCATGGTAGGTATTTCAAAAACAATAAACAGAAACCAACAGCACAAAACATTCTGTGTAGCTCCACCACCTGAATTCCTTTTGTTTGATTAAGTATGAGAAGTGTGATAATTGAGAACTGACAATAATATCAGTAATTAAATCAACTAAACCTACTGGAGTATAATACAACTATATAATATTTTAGAATATTAGAATTTTGATCCCTAAAATCTGGATCAGCCACAAAATGTTCATATGTCCAGGCGATAATTCGACACCAGTAGCCATTCACATTTTGTGACAAGTTTTTAAATGTTATTTAAAAAGGTGTTAAAAATGTTTAGTCTTAAGGTTACCATTTCATACCATTAGAAGACCTTTAGGACACATTTCTACGTTGTATTCCTTATGTCAGATCTAAAATCCCCTTCCCACGCACACTTTTACCTGAGAATATAATGGTAATAAAACAGGAAAGCGTCAAGTGTGAACTCAAGCTGGAGCCAAAACCCTGGTGAAGCTGTAGAGCAATTTACTTGCACAAGACCTGGTACATTTGCTGGGAAATTCCCCAGAGTGTTCAAGTGTGAACAGAAGCCGAGACATTACCGAATAAATACAGCTACATCTACAGTACAGCCAAAGCTGAATGTTTCACTGATGCTTTTGTGAATTTTTTATTTTTCAGTTTTGTGAGTGCAAACATCATGAGAGTGTTTTTTCTATATAATTCTAAAGAAGAGATCATTTGTGTTTTAACCGTTGAGTTTTCAGTTTTTATGAGAAAAAAAAAGTTGCAGAACCATTTTTTTGTTCACGATTCAGAAATTAAGGCCGTTCATGCTGAGGATTTCACCTTCTGTTTACTAGGATTTTCATGGGATGTTTCAACTGCATCCTGGTAGAATACTGTTTAAGGGCTGCATGTGCAAATAACGCAAAGCCTGAATGTTACCAGCAAAACCAACCTAACTTGGGTTTAAAAGCGCTGCAGAAACGGAAAATGTGGATGATAACTGATAACAGCTCCTCAAAGAGCTTCACACTAATGTCCAGTAGCACACTCAAATGACATCACATGAAAAGTAAGTAGCCTAAAACTGCACCACTGCCCTCAATTGCCTATATTTCCACTGAATAATTCTCAAAAGAGACAGGATCTTACTTGTATTCACAGTGGTCAACCAGGGGAATTTCTTTGGCTGGGGGTCTTCCCAGAGTGTCCTGTGACAAGGGGGAGAGTGGGAGAGAGAGAAAGAGGGAGAGAGAGTGGATGGAATATGAAATTAACATTTCAAAGTCAAAATGAAAATGAACCAGGTCTGCTTGTCTTACTCTGCTGTAGAATGTAAAAATGCAGAGCTGCATAAATGCATTGAACTAAAAGTGCTGATTCTCCAATGATTTTGGAATTTAAGAGGAGATTATAAGCAATTCCAGTATATTCAACAGTGCATGCCGTCAGTTTTTGGCTAATAAAAAATCTGAGCTATTTTCAAACAATTCCCATAATCCCCCAAAAATAAACTGACCTTCTCTGACTTCCAGGCCTGGTTCTTGGTATACTCTGCGTCCACCAGGTCAGGAGCCTCTCTGGATAGCAGGATTAAAGGGTCTCTCTCTGAACTGGTCCTGGCTCGGGAGCAAAACAATTCAGAGCCTGCACTCACAAAGCTCCTCCATATACACACACGCTAATCTAGGCTTAGCCTTGCTATTTTCCAGTGCATGTATGATCTACTGAAGCTGCATGATATCAAACAAGCCTAAAGAACAAATACCAGACTGACCTGGAGCCTCTGAAGAACCCTTTGGAACTTTTCTTTTTCCAGGGCCACCGAGCTGCTGATCTAAAAGTAGGGGTGAGAGACACAGAGAGACTTAAGTGGCACTGAAGTGTCTCAGTGACTTAGTTGTTACTGATATCTATTTAAACCATTGGTGCATTCTACCTGCTACTAATACTGTACATGTTTAGTTGCTGATTATAGCAACTGGACAAAACTCACTTTTTCAGGTCATCTCTCATCAGGTCCCAACGACCCAGTCCGGTGGGATAAATTGGCCACACTGCAGGACCTCCCTCCCAAAATGTCCACGCAGGGTACATGATATCCCGGTAGTCTGGTGTCTGAAAACACAGGAGAATCAGCATATTTAAATATAACAGCTGGGTGAAAAATCATATTTTTCTCGTTATCACTTTAACTGAAAATACTCGATCAGTCAAGTCATGACTTTTCCTGCTTAGTTTTGCATCGGAGCTATAAGACTAATGTAGCTTATATTTATAGCCAAGTGCAAAATTCTGAACACCTAGTTAAATTATGTTTGTTGATTATCCAAAATAAAAAGAAGTTAACACCTCCTCAACAGGGAACAAACTTACATATGATATTTTTTCTGTAAATTTTAGTATACAAATTCTATTCATGTGCTGAGTTTATTTCTGGAAAAAAAAAACAAAAAATAAAAATGTGCCGCATTTTATGTATATACTATATATTTTTCCAATTTGTTGAAATCAACAAATAAACAGCAATTTTGGATTAAAAGGTGCAGAAGTGTTCTCTGTAGAGGATGTGTTTTCACTCAGAAAATCAACAAAATGTAATCTGACCATGTAATTTGAAGACTTTGTTATAAATGATCACTGTTTCATACAAAGTCAGATTTAAAAAAAGGTTAAATTTCACGTCTAGATTATAGCTTGGTTCGTACTCATAGTAACAGAGGTTAAATTTTGTAACTAATTTAGTCTAAAGCAGCAGTTTCTCTAGTTGAATTTGATGTATAGATATATGCAAGTTCCAAATATGCATGTTAAAATATCTAGCAATGTCACAACTGACAAAGGCAGGGTGGGTTGTAACACCCAATAATGTAGAGAGACCAACTGACCCACTCACATTTCTTACATGAACCTACTTCAGTACATCCCTACTTAACTGTCAAAGGAAATGCAACTTCCTTCTGTTAGAAACGAACACACACACACACACACAGTGTTACATGTTAAAAATGTTTAAATACAGACTAGGTTCTATGTCAGAGTTTCTCCTGTTTGTTTTCTTTTTTTAATTTACAGATGTACCTCAATAAATACTTTTATATGTCATCTACAGTTACAACCTATCTCCATGGCTGGTCAGGCATAATAACAGAATTTTCTTCCACAGAAAGTTTTGTGCGTAAGCTGTAGATTTCTACAGTATTGTTGTTTCTAACAGACAAATACGGGTTATATCAAAGTTATGTATGACACTATGGTATCTACAAAAAAAACTGACAGAAATTGAACCTCTTGGTTTAGAGGAAAATTACTTAAATTTGTTTTTTAGTTAAACCATTACTTTAATTCCTAATGTAACACCAGGTCAGCAATTTGTGGGGTCCTGAGTGTCTCAACTACTTAAGCACTGATCCTACTGTCAGGGGATCATGAGATTAATCCCCAGCTCCACAACCATCTGGGAGCCCAAGGTCCCTTGCAGGTCGCTCCCACCTACCACCCTACCATGCCCCCAGCCAATGCAAGTGTCTGTTAGCTGATGTAAGACATTTAGCAGATAGTGTTCTCCAAGTATACTGATGCTGTCTAATAGACTTCTGAAGTCATGCATTACTCTGCAGTCAGCATCATGCCCAAACTTGGAACTATAGGCCTAAGCTGTCTTTCTCTATGACAGAAGTGAGCAGCACTTTCGAGAACTGCTGCTATCATGTCCTGTAGTGAGCAAAACCGCTCCAAAGCCGACAGATTTTCTGTATGGACATTTTTCCTTCAAACGCCGCTGGATCCTCTGAATAACAAGGTCATTAAGGAGCCAAAACATTGCTACATGCAAGCTAGCACTTCTTCGCACGGAATTGACATCATAAGACTAGCAATCTTACCAGAATACCTCAAACAAACCAGCAAGCTTCGTCAAATGTGGTAGTTCAGAGGCTTTGGTAGTTTTAGGTTTGCAGTCAGCTGCTATTGGTATAGAATTGAGTTGAAGTTTTGTAGTAGACTGTAGTAGACTTACTTTCATGCAGCATCATTTCAGTCTGCTGGAGTGTTAGCTTGCTAGCATGTATATTGCATGTATTTATTATTTATTTTGACTGAGAAACAACCTCACAGTTCAGAGGATTAACATCGGACAAAAAAAGGCTTTGTTTACCACAGGATGCCATTCATTTCTGTTATAGGGAAAACCAGTTGAGAGTCGGAGTTCCTAGTATGGCCATGATGCTGCCTCCAGAATGAAGCACAACTTCAGAGGTCTATAATGTTGCGAGACATGTAGCTGGCGTCACATGTCTTGAAGGAAGCATGTGCTAACTTTTACCCTCCTAGTAAGGTAGGATCATGTGACAGGGAAGACCTACCTAGCACTGGGAATTCAAGTGGAAAAAATTAGTAACCATTTGTATGTACGCAAAACTACACACCTTGCTGAAGGAAAAAATAGGCAGCAGTGGCTGAGACCATCCAGGCACCTGAGGGTAATCACGCACATTAACGACCATCTCCACATCAGGCAACCGGTCAATCACTTCCAGGATAAAATGCTCTACTCCGCTGCACCTGCACACATACAGGACCAGAGCACTGTTAGCACTCCTTAAATACATTACACACATAGAAATATGACCACTGTATTGCACCAACCTGGCTGGGAACATGCAGTCCTGTTCTCGGTACAGCTTGTGTCCGATGATCTGGTAGTGTGTCCCCACACTACGCTGCACCGTGTCCGACATCAGCTCCTTTGATATACCATTTCTGAACGGCAACAGGTCACTTTTCAGGACACTGGAACCACATGATGGGAAATACAAAAAATACAGATTCAGAACATTCATTGCAATGGGAATGATGTTAATTCTGCTACAAAGACAAGGTAATTATACCTAATTCATTTACTAATTAATTACAGTTTACTAAAGTAAACTGGCTTTTTAAAGAGATTTTACCTGATGTGGCAGCTGCAGTTCTCCTGGCTGCATGGCTGGTACTTCTTGGTTGCTTCAGCAATGTTACTGAGATATTTCTGCCACTGTGTTTCTGGTGAATTTAGAAAAGAGGAGATTTTGAATCTTGGTATCTCTTATAAACTTTTATTATCTGAAACAGTAAGATTTTTTTTGGCACTGCAATGGGACCCAAATGTCCTGATACCACTACAACTACAACATACAAAATGTTTAAAAACTATTCATTTTTTATTTCATAAATGTTTTGAAAAAAAAAGTTTCTTATTTTCCACAACCAGTCCCAACCTTAGTTCCCTTCAGCAAAAAAAACTGAGTTTTCCTCAGAAAGTATTTTAAAGTAATGTGTACACTTTGTAAATGTTTAAAAATCTAGCACTCTTCAGTCCACAGGGTCTGTCTATGGAAAATAAGCCACACACAAAAAAAAAAAGACATATTCCACCCATTCGACCTATGGTAGTTTAGCCCCACCCATTCACGCTGAAGTTATAAGGGGTGTTTCAGCCCAGACTACTTTTTAAATGAGGGACAATACAATGCATTTACATATATCGATCTTAAAAGTACAGTACAAAAGAGCAGCCTCTTTAGGCTGATTTTGGAAGATATCATACATAAAATATCACTTACGTCGTAAACGGACCAAGAAAATTTAGGACACAGGCCCTTTAATAGTGACGACTAACTCAATTCTACACATGAAAAATGCTATAACGTTAATAGTCATAGGAATAACAAACATATCGCTACAGGATATTCCTAACGGATCCACACTCGTGATTAACGTAGAAACGTTTCCTTTTTCAGCACTTTTAGACTGAAATTCCTGGGTGGCCGTATTTCTAAAAAAGCAGTAATATCAGTATTTCAGCATTACTGAAACATAAAAACTCTAATGGAAACGTCTTGAAGGGTTTCACTACTCTTAACGCTACATGCTTTGCTTGTTTTTGTGCATTTCAGAACATAACATCGTGAGCCTCCCTGCCAACCTGTCTGTCGGTTTATTTATTTGTCGTGAACAAGTTCAACGCCAGGTGTTGCGCGAGGCTGAAGTTGGCTTCCCATTCGAATTTTCCGTTCCACCTTAAACGGTGCAACAGTTACATCCATTCTGCACAGGCGCCAGAAGGGGACTGCCGCGCCATTTAAGGTGGAACGGAAAATTCGAAAAGAAGCGGGACAAAAAGCTGCTAACTTCAGGTTTGTGGTGCCGCAGCTTCACTAATCGAGCTCACGGGAGAGAGCGGGTTTACAAACCTGCTGAGAGCAAGCCTTTCCTAACAGTTTACCACTTCCTAACAGCACAAAAACGTTCAAATGATCCACAATCGCGATGTAAACAGACCCGTATTTCATTAACGGATAAAAGCAGCCAACGGGAATAAAGTTGACATGATACAAAAGTGGCTAATGCTAACCTGTGTAACGGAAGCCGGCGGCCGGCTGCCTGTGAACGGGTCATTCGCCGCTTCGGTGCGTAAAGAACAGCTCGAACCAAATTACCGGCTCTGATACAACACTGTAAAAACTGCTACTGCGACATTATAAAGGTCTTACCTTCATCAGCGAGACTGAACTCAGTTCCAGTCAGGAGCAAAAGGAAAAGCGTCGCAAACAGCCACGGCAGCTCCATTTTCTATGCATCGCTTAGTCGTGACTGACTGCAGAGTAAACTTGATCGCGTCTGCCACTGTCGATTAGTTCTGTCTGACGGATCTCAGGGCACATTTGCAGTGCGAGTATCTCATATCCTAACATCCTAATACAGCGGCCCGAGGACATACTTAAAATGTATTATTAAGTTCATTGTGTTTGGAAACAAAATTTAGTGGCGCCTGTGTTAAAGGGACCATGCCAAGACTGTAATTTTGTTCTTGGTAAAGTATTCTTTCAAAAAGCAGCTGTGTTTCAGATCCTTTCAGATCCTGTGTATTAAATGTTAATATTATGGTTGAAGTCTGTCTCTCTCTCTCTCTCTCTCTCTCAAAAATATATATTTTCTTCTGCAATATACATAAACACTTAAACCATTTAAGCAGTGAAGTCTAAAGAATAATGGCACCCTTCATGAAAATGAACTAAATTCAATATATAGGGTGTCCCAAAAAAATTGACCTCATTTGAGATGTGAATATCTGAGTAACTACAATAGGCTTCATGTTGATCAATACAAGATTTATTTGTCAAAATTCGAACAAGAAACTCAGAGGGATGTAGATTTTATAACCGATTTCACAAAGCTTCACAAATGTAATGTACTGTACTGGTGGTTGTTCAGATCCCTTTGTCCTGCACAGACAGCCTTCCTCTTTGGATTTTTTGTGCCATGTCCAGATCTGCTTTCCAGTTGGTGCATTTTTATTGAATTTTCTCGAAAATGCGCGCTGCACACTCTTGTTTGACTGTGTTCGAGCATATTCTAACACACAAAATGCCTTTTCATTTCTAATGAATGCCATTCTTCAACCTGAAAAAAAAAACATTAAAAATTTAACTTTTTACACATTTTGTTAAAATTTGAGATCATTTGAGGGAGAATTGTTATTAGACTACAAAATGATGTCAATTTTTTTGGGACACCCTGTATTAAGTAACCCACATGGGCAATGAGTTATATTCCAGGCATAAACAAATGGGTAAGCTGTATATTGTTATATTTACATTTTTGAAATCACAATTTTCAAAAATATTGGCTCCCCCATTGTTAATATCCGGTGAAGCCTCACCCACCCAGCGAGAGTGACGGTGGTGAACATGACTAAAAAGTTGTCTCATCTGACCACATCACATGATTCCTTTTGTAGTTCCAATTATACTTTGCAAATTTCAAGTGCTGCATTTTGTGGCCTGCTGTTAGGTGTTCTGTGGAACTCTTCCAAAAACGTTTCGTGCTTGAAAAACCAGCATAGACCAGAATGGTTGGTCACCAGCATGTGTTGTGTTTTGATGTCATGTTTAAACCAGAACCAGACCAGCACTAGTCCAACATAGACCAACTTAGACCAGCATGGAATGCTTGCTGGTCTGTGCTGCTTTTTTTCTGGTCATGGAGGTGGCATCTGACTTTAAAAACCCTGCAATTCAACTAAACTGTGCATTTCAGAAACTGTGGTCTTTGGGTTCCACTTTGCCTGTGCTACAGTCCTCCTCACAGTGGAGTTCCTGGAGGCTAGGAGCAATAAAAAAGATATGCATCTAATATTTTGAAATAAAATCATATAGAATGTTTCTGAATCCAAACTTACTTGTAAAACCTCCCTGCTAAGTGAAGAATGAGGTCGGTAAAAAGCTTGTTATATATTACGTGTTTTTTCTAAAATAGCATTAAAATTATACAATGAAGTTTGTGAGGAAAATATTTAGAACAAAGTGTGAATGACATCAATGGGCATCACTGATGTTCTCCTGATTGTATGAAACATATATTTGTTTCTTAGGGCTCCTTGTCGAACGAAACTCTGTACTTGTCAGTGCAACTTCTATGTTGTAGTTTTAAAGGCCACCAAATTTCATGCTCTACTCTTACTTTAGGCTTCTTCTTCTCCCTCATGAAGTGTCAGAGTGATTCCCAGTGGTGTCCCTAATGTCCTCATTTTCATCAGCACATCATCTATATTTGTCCCTGAAACAAAGGGGCTCCTAAAAATGTCCTTCAGACACAGGGGAATGGACACACTTGTGTGAGGCAGGCCTATCTAGTTATCTGTTAAAGCAGATGCTTCCCAGCATCCCTTATCCTGGTCTGGAAGAGGAGAGAAAGAGATGAGAGTTGATTCTAAAGCTTTATTACAGCCGTTTGTGACTGATGAAACACAAGGATTTCTAGCTGAATTTCCACATTTCTGAAATTTCTCACTCTTTTCACAGGGTGACTTGTCTCACTGGAGCCTCACTGCCCCTCAGGGACTTTGCATTATTATTCTGAGCTAGCTAACTTCTTTGCCTTCTTCTTGGACCCATTCTGCAGACCCACCATGTTGCCTCTTTGGCTTCTCCTGCCTCCTAGCTTGACTATTTTGTCCAGCGGCTTTGCAGAGGAAGGCCTGGAGTTCCCTAGCTTTGACGGCAAAGACCGGGTGCTGGACATCAATGAGAGGAACTACAAGAAGGCACTGAAGAAGTATGATATGCTGTGCCTGCTCTACCACGAACGCCTTCCGTCTGACAGGGAGCTCCAGCAGCAGTTTCACATGAGGGAGATGGTGCTGGAGGTAAGGAGGGCTGGGTGAGGATGGAGATAGATGAAGATGGGAGAAGGATTTATGTTCTCTTACCTGGGCATGACATTTTGGCAAATGGGTGTCCTTGTAGAAACCAAAGACCTGGTATTTCTGATGGTTCAGAGATAAGCAGTATGAATTTATTAATAGTAGGTTTGATCTTTTGCTGTAGTGAAAAACAGGAGACAGTAGAGTTGCTGGACATTAGCTGAAACTTGTATATACAGGACTCTTAAAAAGTTTGGAATCACTTGTCCTATATTTCAAGGTTTTGGGAGCATCAAGAAGTTATTAATTGATAAATAATCAGGATGAGCATCACCCTACAAAATTCAAAATGGGCATATATTTTTCAAAAAACAATAAATTCCATCAGTTTCTACATCTGATGTATTGTCTTTGTACTATTTTCAATTAAATATTGGGTGTAAATGTTTTGCACATTGTTGAATTCTGTTTTTATTTTTAATTTTTCATTTATTTTTATTTAATTTTAATTTCTGCACATTATTTGAAATCTTTGAAGCTTCACAGTACAAATAAGAATCATTTAGTCATTTTCTAAATAAAAGAGTTTGAAGTGATATGTAAGCAATGTTAAAGTTTCAAAATGTACCGTTCATTATCCAGTTCATGCAGCCCCTACAAATAAATTGAGCTGCAAAAACAGCTTTTTTTAATTTATTGTTTCTGTGATGTCACAAGAAACAGCTCATTTACATATATTCACTTATTCACACTATAGCAGTTTACATTTACATTTACAGCATTTATCAGACGCTCTTATCCAGAGCGACTTACAAAAAGTGCTTTGTCTATTGAGAGAAAGTATCTTTGCTAGTTACCAATAGGTTAGAGAGAAAGTCAGTCCTGAGCTCAGATACTGCTAGAATCAGCAAGTCATTATTGACACCTAGAGAAAAAGGAACAGAGTTAAACACAGAGCAGTGCAATACAATACAATACAATACATAAGTGCAGTACAATACATTACAATCAATCAATCAATCAATTACAATCAATCAGTTTAGCTCCACCCACCCACACTGAAGTTATAAGGAGTGTTTCAACCTGGACTGCTTTTTTTAAAAATGAAGTGAAATACAGAGCAGCGAATTAAAACAGATCATCATTTTCTTAAAGGCACAGCAACAAAAACAGCCTGTTTAATTCTAAGGGAAATGATTATGTAAAAATAAATTATGACCATTACTTTTTTTTACATAAAACCGCACAAATGTTATAAGTGGACCTCACAGGAAAAAAAGAAAAAAGAAATATGTAGGGAATGGCCCCTAGAACAGTCGTCTATGTTATTAAAAACATGATTCCAAACTTTTGAACTTTCAAGTGTAACTCTGTTTCTACATGTGCATTACACCAAGAGAAAATCAGACACAGTCTGCTGCTTCCTATAAGCTTTTGATTCCTGGTCCCTGTATTATTTGGTAATTGAGCACATGTCCCATCTCTGAATAGCAGCCTGGTCAAATGATCACAAAAGCGGCCTCAGATGAGCATGAAATGATTGGTTTCTGTGAACTCCATCGTGTAAAGCTCAGGAGATGTTCTCTGAACATGCTGTGAAGTCGTGGGAACAGGAGAACAAATCTGAACAGTTTGCACACGCTGGTCTTCTGGGTGTGAAGAATAATTGGTGTGTAACTTGGTAAAGGAGTGACCTGATTTAGAGGCTGAAAAAAGACCTGAAATCTCTCCAGAGGCTTCAGTCTGTGCTCCTCTCAGCTCTGAAAGAGTGCTTTCTTTTAGTATCCTCTCTATACTCAGCCAAGAAGCAATACTCTCTGAAGCATCACTGGTCCAGAATAGTTGATTTTCCCTGGAGAATCGATCGGTCAGTATGATGCCTGCCACTGACTTAACTAGCATAACTAGTAAGCTTTTAACCTAGTCTTTAGTCTTTTAATCTAGTCTAGAGACTACCCTGTCCCTGGGGTAGTTCGGTTCCAGAAAGTGATGGGAATCAATTTCAAAAGTCAATGTCACATACGTTTTTTCTCATTCTCGATTCCAAATTATTACGTTCAAAATACATCTGCCTGATTTATGTTATGAATGACAAGGGACCTTGATTTTAAATCCGTGTATTAATTACCTAACCCATCACATCTTAGGAAGGCAATTTGGAGCGCTAACACTTTGCTAAATTAATTTGGCTAACGGAGGGTAGCTAGACTGTTACTTTCCATGATTCTCCTCTGTCAACTCCTTCAAATGAGGAAATGGTTCAGCACTGGCAAAATAGTTTTATGATAAGGCAAATTTTTTATCACAAATTAGACTTTGTTTACAGTAAAACACAGCCAGTTTGATGAGAATGCTTTTTCATGCTGGATGTCTAAAGCTAAGCAGGGGCAGGCAAACCTGTACGGTCACTGTACGGAATAAAGTCCAATGATTTGGATTCCCAAACGCCTGGAATCAGAAAGTCGACATTTTTGGGACTCCCGGCTGTCCCTGCCTGAGGATTTTTGTGGTCAAGCAAAAGGCCTGATTTTGGACTAACCGTGACTACCCACCCCTGAAAAATGCTAATAAATAAATAAGATAGAATACAAAGTAGTGTTGTAGTCAAAACCACCAGAGCCGGATCTGAGTCAAGACCAAGACCTGGCTGAGAATGAGACAATGTATAGCATGTATATGTGACATATATACACATTTGGAAGCAAATTATTGTGAGCTTTTTCTCTGATCCTTCTTTATTCAGATTCACCACCTAAGGTCAACAGAATATAAACCAAACAACAAAAAACAATTTTTATTATTAAATGAAAATATAGTAATAATATCATTCCAATCTGCCCTCAGGAAATTTGGAATTTTGGAACCAGTGAACATCAACAAACAAATAACTCCATCGTCATAGAAAGACCAATGAAATCTTCAACCAGCAGAGAACAGATTTAAGCACGTAGTGAAGGGACTGTTTTATTCTGTTTGAAGATATTGTTGATATTCAGTAATGATAGAAAAAAAAATTCCTGTTACCTCTGATGAAGGCATCACACTTGGCTGGTCTTGAGAACAATTTCAACCTTACCCCA